>NC_091283.1:836205623-836522873 GCF_032444005.1 Ranitomeya imitator
GCCCATACCGTATATTGCAGTGTCCATAAATTATCCAGATCAACCCATACCGTATACAGCAGTGCCCATAAATTATCCAGATAAGCCCATACCGTATACAGCAGAGCCCATAAATTATCCAGATCAACCCATACAGTATACAGCAATGCCCATATAATATACAGCAGTGCCCATGTATTATCCAGATCAACCCATACAGTATACAGCAGTGCCCATACATTAACCAGATCAACCCATACAGTATACAGCAGAGCCCATAAATTATCCAGATCAACCCATACAGTATACAGCAGAGCCCATAAATTATCCAGATCAACCCATACAGTATACATCAGAGCCCATAAATTATTCAGATAAGCCCATACCGTATACAGCAGAGCCCATAAATTATCCAGATCAACCCATATAGCCAGGGCCGGCTCCAGGTTTTTGAGGGCCCCGGGCGAAAGAGTCTCAGTGGGCCCCCCCTTTAACACATACCCCGATTCATGATCGCATATAAACACAGCCATGTAGTATATAACACTGCCCACGTAGTATATAGCAGCCCATGTAGTATATAGCAGCCCACGTAGCATATAGCAGCCCACGTAGTATATAGCAGCGCAGCCCACATAGTATATAGCAGCCCACGTAGTATATAGCAGCGCAGCCCACGTAGTATATAGCAGCGCAGCCCACGTAGTATATAGCAGCGCAGCCCACGTAGTATATAGCAGCGCAGCCCACGTAGTATATAGCAGCGCCACTCACTCAGGCACTGGTAGGACTAGGAGCTCCTCCTGAATCTGCCTCATAACTTCAGCAGCAGGGCAGCCAGCCAGGGGCGGAGATCAGAGCAGAGAAGGTGCTCTCTCCGCCCACAAACAATGTCACACTGGCTGCCTTCTCTTAACCCCTATGTGTGCCTGCCTGGCTGCACTGACTGAGTGAGAAGATGCTTTTGTCAGAGCTGTCACATAGGGGTTAAGAGAATGCAGCCAGCAGTGACTTTGTGGGCAGAGAGAGCACTTTATCTCCCGCTCTGCTCTCCCAGCTGTATTTATGACAGCGTGAGTGGGCCCCCCTCTCTCCCCAGGGCCCCGGCATTTGCCCAGGTGCGCCGGGTGCTGACGCCGGCCCTGCATATAGCAGAGGTGTCAAACTGCATTCCTCAAGGGCTGCAAACAGGTCATGTTTTCAGGATTTCCTTGTACTGCACAGGTGATAATTTAATCACCTACACACATATTGATTGCAGCACCTTGTGCAAAGCTAAGGAAATCTTGAAAACCCGCATGGTTTGCGGCCCTTGAGGAATGCAGTTTGACACCCCTGCCATACAGTATACAACAGTGCCCATATAATATACAGCAGTGCCCATACATTAACCAGATCAACCCATACAGTATACAGCAGTGCCCATAAACTATCCAGATCAACCCATAAAGTATACAGGAGTGTCTATATACAGCAGTGCCCATAAATCATCCAGATAAATCCATATAGTATACAGTAATGCCCATATATCATCCAGATCAATCCAGACAGTGTACAGCAGTGTATATACAAAATACAGCAGTGTCTATAGAAAATACAACAGTGTGTACTGTATATAGAAGTTCATAGACTACATACAAAACATGTCATACAATATACAGCAGTGTCCACACAATAAACATCTGGGAGTCTCCAGACTGTACCCAGCAGTGCCAATAAACAGTTCTCCACCCCTCGTGTGCAGTCTCCTGAGCTGACAGCGCTCGCTCCCCTCTCAGCAATGTCGCAGCCTTGCTTGCTGCTATTTTTCTGGGCCACACACCAGACACATCAATGTGCCACACTGTGTTAATCCAGACAGACAAATAGATCTAAATCCATTTCTGATGTAGAAATAGTTGATGTCATCACCATTAACGGATTATAATTATGGAGAATTTATAGGTCATTTATAATTACGATGCTGTGAGTGCAATAAAATTTTTAGAATAAACTGCACCAGACGACAACTTTTGGAAAAGTAGAATCATTTCCTCCCATGTTGTAAGAAAATTGTGAATTTTATGACCGTTCACAACTGTGTGTAGCAAAAGTAAAGTTTGCATTACGAAACTGGCGCAAATAGTGACAACAGAGTCCTGATACATGTGATCCCCCAGAGGGAAATCCAGGCCTCATCCATGGAGCTTCCAAGATTAGAAAATTTGGCTTCTTACAAAAAAAAAAAAAAAAAAACAGCGCCACATGTGTCCTCAGGTTGTGCGTGGTATTGCAGCTCACTTTCATTCACTCCTATGGAGCTTAGCTGCAGTACATGTTTTACTCATGCACTTTGCTCTGATGGTCATTAATCTCAGTTATTTGGGGCGCTGATTGGACACATAAGTGAGGGACACTTTTTTTTATTTTGTAAGGTATTATTGCAGATCGGAGATTCATCATCGCAGTTTCACCACTTTTCTGGAGCCATTTCCTCCTTTTTTGGTGGCTTTAGTATTTGCACATTATTCTCTATAAGTTTTGCACCATTTTTTGGTAACAGGAGTAACATTTCTTGTGGAGAATGACAAGCCAGGCCCGACATGCCAGAGTGAGGAGACTTATAAGCCACCACGCTCCTCTGGGAAATTAAATATACAAACTGTCTGTTAGTCCAGAGCCTCTCACCTAGCCAAATCAGATCTCATACTTTGCACTGATGAGGGGCAATAGCCCGAAACACCATGTCTGCAAATTAAGATTCTGGTTTTGTTTATTGTAAGGCTTGTTAAAGGGTCGATAGTGACTTTTAGGACCACTGTTTCCTATCCAGAGCCTCTCACCTAGCCAAATCAGATCTCATACTTTGCATTGATGAGGGGCAATAGCCCGAAACACCATGTCTGCAAATTAAGATTCTGGTTTTGTTTATTGCAAGGCTTGTTAAAGGGTCGATAGTGACTTTTAGGACCACCGTTTCCTATCCAGAGCCTCTCACCTAGCCAAATCAGATCTCATACTTTGCATTGATGAGGGGCAATAGCCCGAAACACCATGTCTGCAAATTAAGATTCTGGTTTGGTTTATTGCAAGGCTTGTTAAAGGGTCGATAGTGACTTTTAGGACCACTGTTTCCTATCCAGAGCCTCTCACCTAGCCAAATCAGATCTCATACTTTGCACTGATGAGGGGCAATAGCCCTTTTTTGGTGGCTTTAGTATTTGCACATTATTCTCTATAAGTTTTGCACCATTTTTTGGTAACAGGAGTAACATTTCTTGTGGAGAATGACAAGCCAGGCCCGACATGCCAGAGTGAGGAGACTGATAAGCCACCACGCTCCTCTGGGAAATTAAATATACAAACTGTCTGTTAGTCCAGAGCCTCTCACCTAGCCAAATCAGAGCTCATACTTTGCACTGATGAGGGGCAATAGCCCAAAACACCATGTCTGCAAATTAAGATTCTGGTTTGGTTTATTGCAAGGCTTGTTAAAGGGTCGATTGTGACTTTTAGGATCGCTGCTTTCTATAGATGGCGCTATACAGTTCTAGTCGTCTTCCTCTCTGGAGAGAAAATTTGCAAATCAGATCCATGAAATGTGACTTTTAACAAGTGTTGCATTTTTTGATGCATCTCACTCCAGTTTGCCCCCAGAGTACAGTTTCCGGAGGAGTATTTTTGCAACTTTTAGTGCTGAAAAGTCATAAAATATGGTTAAATACAAAAATAAAGAGCATTTTTTTAAATGTAATTAATGGACCACGTGCATTTTGAAAAATATAGTGCAAAGAAAAAAACTGCGAATACAGAAGACAAAAAACAAAAGTGGCCACAATAAATCACAAATGAATAATCAGGCCCATAAAGTTAGTTCCTTAAATAATCTGATTTCATTATGATGCTGCTCAGAATGGACAATATCACTGCATGTTTACAGCATCGTACACACGCACCAATCCGCAAAAGCATTAAAACCACCTATTTAATAATAGGGAGGCCTCCCTTGGGCCACCGAAACACCTTTGACTTTGCCAGACATGGACTCTGTAAGAACTCTATAGGAGTCCTTCAAGTTCTGTAATTGCAAAATCAGATCTCCATGGATCAGATGCTCAACGAGGTGTCTTAGGTTCCCATGAGCATGACCCTTTCGCTGCCTCAATAATTGTCCATCTTTGAATCACCTTTGGTAATTACCAGTGATGAGTGAACTTGTTCGGGTAAAGTGTTATACGAGCATGCTCGGGTGCTAACCGGGTGTCTTTGGCATGCTCGAAAATTTGTTCGAGTCCCCGCGGCTGCATGTTTTGCGGCTGTTGAACAGCAACGAGAAATGCAGCCGCGGGGACTTGAACATATTATTCGAGGACGCCAAAGACATTCGGTTAGCACCAGAGCATGCTAACACCTTACTCGAGCACGCTCGTTCATCACTAGTAAATATTAATCACTAGATACCGGGAACGCCCACAAGACCTGTTGTTTTGGAGATGTTCTGATCCAGTCGTCCAATTATCCAAGTTTGGTCCTTGACAGCGCAGAGTAGATCCATTACTTACGATTACTCCGTTTTCCTGCTTCCAACAGAAATCCCTATATTTGCTCATTTTCCCATCATCTTAAAACACAGATCTAGGAATTTGTCCATTTTGATGCTTCCAAAGTCGTCATCTGCAAAAACTGACTGTTCACCTGCGTCCAAATATACTCAGCCTCGACAGGCGCAGTTGTCGACAGGCGCAGTTGTCGACAGATGATCAATGCACTTGACCTATCAATGTTTTAATTTTATGGCTGAACGGTTGAGTGGATCCAAGTAATTGGCAGGACCCTGGGCCAATGGATATGTTAGTAGTCCGTGTCCACCGGACCAGAGCCGTGAGCACTTCCTCCTGCCTAGCCTGACCACATGGCTGACATCTCTTCTAATTAGTAGGCCCGATACAACGTCATCGTTCTGGTGTGATGCACACATGAGGTCACTCACTAATCAGGAGAACTTCCCATAGGCAGGAGAAGGATCACTGACGTGGCCACTGACCCAGGGTCTTCAGATCTTTTTGATCAACACCTGCTGATTGGTGTATATATGGCTATATGCTTGTATCTGCTTCATACTGTTTACGGTACTGAAGGCGGGAAAGTGGGTGGATGTCTCTTCGGCTCTTGTAATGATTAGATCAGGAGACGCTGACTCGCAGAGCGACCTTCCTGTGACCGACACTCATCCAGCGTTGCACAATACATGTTACCTATAAATGAAGCACAAGAAACCTTGAGACGGCCTCCATCTTTACAGGAAACAGATCTGCAGAGCTAGTGGAAAGTTCATTACCGCGGAGTTGATGTAATGTGACTGCACTGACCCCGCACTCTGACTCAGGGTCATTGTAGTAAAACTGTTCTCAGTGCTCACGCCGCACTCTGACTCAGGGTCATTGTAGTAAAACTGTGCTCAGTGCTCACGCCGCACTCTGACTCAGGTTCGTACTGTGACTGCGCTGACCCCGTGCTCTGATTCAGGGTCGTAGTGTGACTGCACTGACCCCGCGCTCTGACTCAGGGTCATTGTAGTAAAACGGTGCTCAGTGCTCACGCCGCACTCTGACTCAGGTTCGTACTGTGACTGCGCTGACCCCGTGCTCTGATTCAGGGTCGTAGTGTGACTGCACTGACCCCGCGCTCTGACTCAGGGTCATTGTAGTAAAACTGTGCTCAGTGCTCACGCCGCACTCTGACTCAGGTTCGTACTGTGACTGCGCTGACCCCGTGCTCTGATTCAGGGTCGTAGTGTGACTGCACTGACCCCGCGCTCTGACTCAGGGTCATTGTAGTAAAACGGTGCTCAGTGCTCACGCCGCACTCTGACTCAGGTTCGTACTGTGACTGCGCTGACCCCGTGCTCTGATTCAGGGTCGTAGTGTGACTGCACTGACCCCGTGCTCTGACTCAGGGTCATTGTAGTAAAACTGTGCTCAGTGCTCACGCCGCACTCTGACTCAGGTTCGTACTGTGACTGCGCTGACCCCGTGCTCTGATTCAGGGTCGTAGTGTGACTGCACTGACCCCGCGCTCTGACTCAGGGTCATTGTAGTAAAACTGTGCTCAGTGCTCACGCCGCACTCTGACTCAGGTTCGTACTGTGACTGCGCTGACCCCGTGCTCTGATTCAGGGTCGTAGTGTGACTGCACTGACCCCGCGCTCTGACTCAGGGTCATTGTAGTAAAACGGTGCTCAGTGCTCACGCCGCACTCTGACTCAGGTTCGTACTGTGACTGCGCTGACCCCGTGCTCTGATTCAGGGTCGTAGTGTGACTGCACTGACCCCGCGCTCTGACTCAGGGTCATTGTAGTAAAACTGTGCTCAGTGCTCACGCCGCACTCTGACTCAGGTTCGTACTGTGACTGCGCTGACCCCGCGCGCTGACTGAGGGTCATTGTAGTAAAACTGCGCTCACGCCACGCTCTGACTCAGGTTTGTAGTGTGACTGCGCTGACCCCGCACTCTGACTCAGGTTCGTACTGTGACTGCGCTGACCCCGTGCTCTGACTCAGGGTCATTGTAGTAAAACTGCGCTCACGCCACGCTCTGACTCAGGTTTGTAGTGTGACTGCGCTGACCCCGCACTCTGACTCAGAGTCATTGTAGTAAAACTGCGCTCACGCCACGCTCTGACTCAGGTTTGTAGTGTGACTGCGCTGACCCCGCACTCTGACTCAGGGTCATTGTAGTAAAACTGCGCTCACACCGCGCTCTGACTCAGGTTCGTAGTGTGACTGCGCTGACGCCGCGCTCTGACTCAGGTTCGTAGTGTGACTGCGCTGACGCCGCGCTCTGACTCAGGTTCGTAGTGTGACTGCGCTGACGCCGCGCTCTGACTCAGGTTCGTAGTGTGACTGCGCTGACGCCACACTCTGACTCAAGTTCGTAGTGTGACTGCGCTGACGCCGCGCTCTGACTCAGGTTCGTAGTGTGACTGTGCTGACGCTGTGCTCTGACTCAGGGTCATTGTAGTACAACTGCGCTGACGCCGTGCTCTCACTCAGGGTCATTGTAGTACAACTGCGCTGACACGCGCTCTGACTCAGGGTCATAGTAGCACAACTGCGCTGACGCCGTGCTCTCACTCAGGGTCATTGTAGTACAACTGCGCTGACGCGCGCTCTGACTCAGGGTCATTGTAGCACAACTGTGCTGACGCCGCACTCTGACTCAGGATCATTGTAGTACAACTGCACTGATGCCACGCTCTGACTCAGGATCATTGTAGCACAACTGCGCTGACGCCGTGCTCTGACTCAGGGTCATTGTAGCACAACTGCGCTGACGCCGCGCTCTGACTCAGGATCATTGTAGCACAACTGCACTGACGCCGCGCTCTGACTCAGGATCATTGTAGCACAACTGCACTGATGCCACGCTCTGACTCAGGATCATTGTAGCACAACTGCACTGACGCCGCGCTCTGACTCAGGATCATTGTAGTACAACTGCACTGATGCCACGCTCTGACTCAGGATCATTGTAGCACAACTGCGCTGACGCCGTGCTCTGACTCAGGGTCATTGTAGCACAACTGCGCTGACGCCGCGCTCTGACTCAGGGTCATTGTAGCACAACTGCACTGACGCCGCGCTCTGACTCAGGATCATTGTAGCACAACTGCACTGACGCCGCACTCTGACTCAGGATCATTGTAGTACAACTGCACTGACGCCGCGCTCTGACTCAGGATCATTGTAGCACAACTGCACTGACGCCGCGCTCTGACTCAGGATCATTGTAGCACAACTGCGCTGACGCCGTGCTCTGACTTAGGGTCATTGTAGTACAACTGTGCTGATGCCGTGCTCTGACTCAGGGTCATTGTAGCACAACTGCGCTGACACCGCGCTATGACTCAGGGTCATTGTAGTACAACTGCACTGACGCCGCACTCTGACTCAGGGTCATTGTAGCACAACTGCGCTGACACCGCGCTATGACTCAGGGTCATTGTAGTACAACTGCACTGACGCCGTGCTCTGACTCAGGGTCATTGTAGCACAACTGCGCTGACGCCGCGCTCTGACTCAGGGTCATTGTAGCACAACTGCACTGACGCCGCGCTCTGACTCAGGGTCATTGTAGCACAACTGCGCTGACGCCGCGCTCTGACTCAGGGTCATTGTAGTACAACTGCGCTGACGCCGCGCTCTGACTCAGGGTCATTGTAGTACAACTGCACTGATGCCGCACTCTGACTCAAATCCCTACTACCCTCAGCTGCAAGCAACAAACATGCACATCCGAAAAACTCTAAGCAAAACACAGGTGAGCAGCCAGAAAGCCATAGAGTAACCAACATAGCTTCAGTCCAAGTTCTTATACTTGCCAAAAGTCCCAATTTTGCTACTCATTGTTCTTGTCCTCTTATATCCCACCATTACTAGCATTCTGTTACTTCAGGGCACATTTACTCTGGCTGGTAATCAAGGACAAGCAGTCCAACAAAAGGCTCAATACCCGATCATCAGACTGTCTAACCGATCACCAGACAAACTAGCAAAACGTCGATTTTTAGGCTTGCTTTAAAATCCTTGTTCTCTGCAGCACATGTGCTGTCGAGAAAAAAATGATTTTGTATGCGCATAGTTAGTGTATTACAGATAAGAGAGTTATTGTATTACAGATATTTCTATTCTACTCTATAGAATATCATCGGTTTTGGAAGCACATCTCCTGTTTACACAATGTGATGTGCTGCCGAAAATGATGATTTGTAATAGCGATCGTTCTGTGCTAATGAACGTTTGGCTGGTCTGTAAACGAGCTATTAAATGACTGCGGCCAGTCACTCCATCCACTCTTCAGTGCACAGTTATACTCTCAGCACAGGATGATCAGTCCAGGACTCCCTTTCAGGACATTCCACAGTATCCCTTTAATTGCAAAACTCAACGGGTCCCGATAGCGCTCCATGTGGTCACAGCCGCACTGACTGACCACTTCCTCCTTCCTCACCATTGAGTCCTGCATGGGCGTGAGCAAGCAATGTTTTTTTTTTCTGGTGGCCAGTGTCGCCCGTATGCCTCTGGTGGGATAGAGTAACTTGGGTCAAGAGTTAGGCTTCAGCTTGATTGTAAAAAGAGGGTGAAAACAAAAAGTATTTTGTGCATCACACATTTTATTATAAAATTAATTACTATTTACAGTCTTTCATGTACAATATTCACACTTGTAGTAATCAGTTGATGACGTATTTCAGTTTAATAGTCCAACATTGTAGAGATTTCCGTCATCTGACGCTCTTTACAGTCATGTACAGCACAGCAGTAATGCTGCCTATGAAAGCTTTACAGACCTTATCTTTCTGGGGGATTGACAATGACTTTTTTAGATTAAATAGCCTATGTCATTTCAATAATCTTTGCATCAATAGTACAAACGAATATAAGAAACTTTATAATATACCTTTTTTTTTAGAAATATCCTTCTTTCCCCACTTATGAGCCACCTTGCCTCCTCTCACTGCCTTCTAAACTCATAAACTTCTGTGAAAGACAGTTAAACTCAAGATGGATTGCCAGGTCACTGAGGAATCAGAATACACCTGCCTATTGAAGTCTATAGAGCGGAGAGGTGGAGGGAGGCGCAGGATGCATAAGAGAGACCAATGCTACTTCCTAGCGTTTTATCTAATGTAAGTGCTAGATTCGCATCTACATTGCTCAGTATTGCTGTTTAAAGTCTTTCATGTTGATACATGTAACGCTTTATATCACTCTAGAGGCTGATGCACATCTACACTGCTCAGTATTGCTGTAGAATGTCCTTCATGCTGCTGCTCTCTAGTGTTTCATCTCACTCTGGAGCTTGAAGCACATCTGCACTGCGTAGTAGTGCTACATAATATCCTCCATGCTGCTGCTTTGCAGTATCTTACTGTTTTATTTTACGTAATAGCTAGATTCGCAGACCTATGCTGTTTTCTAATGTTTCATCTAATGTAACTAGATTCACCGATACACCGCTCAGTATTGATATCTAATGTCCTTCATGCTGATAATTTGTAGTGTTTTATTTCACTCCGGAGTTGGATGCAGATCTGCACTGCTCAGTACTGCTGTGTAATGCTCCACATGTTGCTGCTACTACTTTCCATTAAGTGTTTTATGTCACCTCAGAGCTGGATTCACAGCTACATCACCCAATACTGTATAATGTTTTCCAAGGTGCTGCTGCTGCCGCCTCTGAACTTGTGCCTAACAGAGACAGGAAAGCAGGAGTCTCTCCAGTCTGGGTCTGCTGTGTATGTGAGAAATCATAGTAGTTATAGCCTGCAGAGAGGAAAACTGGTGAAAAATGCAGGATACAAGTCCTATAATGCCCAGTATGTATGGGAGCTAGGAAACCAATCAGATATTAATTTTCTATTGATATTGGCTATTTTTCAGTTTACAGCGTTTCTCACTGATAATATGCGTCCTACTGAACTGTGGCTGTAGTGGCATTACCCTACATAGTATGGTTCGGTGATGAGTCACAGGAGAGCATTGTTCTCATTTATCAGATGACTGGGCGCGTCGCTCCTCTCTGCTCTACTTCCAAGAAGAAATAATGTAAACTCTCACCCAGTCCAACCTGTTCCCAAAGGCAAAGAATTACATACCTTCCATTTACGGCGATTTCTTACTACTGCCTGACTGATATGACCTGAAAATTCCAGCACGTACAAAAAGAAAAGAAA
Source organism: Ranitomeya imitator (assembly GCF_032444005.1). Lineage (NCBI taxonomy): Eukaryota > Metazoa > Chordata > Amphibia > Anura > Dendrobatidae > Ranitomeya > Ranitomeya imitator. The sequence continues at coordinate 836,216,316 of NC_091283.1, forward strand.
AAACACTACCCAAAATGTAAAAATAGCAACAAAAAAAAAAAAAAAATTTCTATGAAACTTTCAAAAGAGCTAGTGCTTTACTTGGTTAGGGAATAGTTATATTACCAGAAATGGTGGAGTAATCACTCTTGTATGACATGTTCATCGCTCCCTACCGGCCAACTGTCTTTGAATACCCGTAGAGATGGCAAACGTGGTAGGAGGTGCAAGAGCTTTCTGAAATCTCCAGCAAAGCAGCCTCGGGAAGGTTTCTTGTGGGTCGTGCAAGGATGTGCCTCCAATTGCATATTCGGGGGGCACGTTGTGCGCCCCAATTGTTCTCCATCACGTAAAGATGGCATATTTACAACACAAAGAGTGTTATGGAGTCCTTGGAGAACATTGGCCCAACCATGGTTGATCTCATCACTTTTGGTTCCACGTGGAAAGGACTTACCTAGAACTTCCCTCTCCAGGGGAAATGCATTGTGAGCAAACAAGGGTGTAGAAAATTAGACAAAGGGGTATTAGGGTGGGTGCAAACAGGTAACCCCCTCTGGATAACAAAAGCCTAACATTCTACAAGGGGAACATTTTGATACTCACTTGGAGCCCCCTACCTACTTTGCATGCTCCTTTATCATGTCGTTCACATGAACTGCCTAGGAGACCGCTGGAGAGCAGCAGAGAAGCAGATTTATGATCCACTTTGTTAAACCATTTGGGAGCCTGACAAAGTAGATAGTAGACGTGCACTTTATATATTCTGTCATTCTACACTCTATAGACCTCAAGGGAAAGGAGATTTTTCGCAGTTGTCACTGTAGGCCGATTACACATAGGGGAAAGGTTTTCCCGTGAAATTTCTATTTTTTTTTTCTTATTTTTAGACGCGATTCCTGGAGCTCATAAGAAACACTCAGTTCCTTGCATACAAATTACTCCCTCCAGTTTAGAGTCACTTTCTCTCCATTACTGTCACTTAACCCTTGGGCTAGCTGTCGTCTAGTCATAGAGTGACCTGTCTTGTCTTCTCGTTCCACCATTTAGAAACTGGTAGAGTGAGAACAGTAGGCTCAGTCGTTTTGATGAATTGGATCATTAGAGTCTCCATTGTCACGATTTTCTGCAATGTCATGTTTTCTGTCCACAATGACCTTCTACCTGGAATTCACCATCTTAATTTTGGTGATCACTAAAGCCCTAGTTGCAATATTGACCTACTTCAAAATGTTTTCTAGGACTCTCTGCATCTCTGCCAATCAGTTGAAAAAGGAGGCCATGGAGCTCCAGCAAGCACTGCGTCCCTTCATTCTTTACCCAGGCACAGCGCCACAGATACAGTACGTTTGTGGTAGTGCCTGGTCATTCATCTCAGTCCTATCTGAGCAGGAGTGAAAGGAGCCGAGCCATTATTGATATGTAGCTAGCCTATCCTAAGGGTAGGGCTAGGGTTGGCAGCCAGTTGGCAAACCACTGACCCAACTATGATCCCATTTGTAGGCCATCGGTTGCTTTTAGGACATCTCACCTGAAGTCTATTTTATCTTTTGAGCTCAAAAAGCCTTGAAAAAAGAAGTATCAAAGTATCAGTGCTCATTGTCTACTCAACCGTTACTATGCAAGTCTTTCACAGGACCAGTTTAGCAAAATGTCTAAAAATATTACAAAAGTAGGGAAAACGAAAAAGTAGGGAAAGAAGTTGAGGCAATCATGTTGTCCTGCTGAGATTAGAGCCTATAAATTTAGGGCTCGTAGGGCAAAACCAGTCACAAGTCACCATGCCACCCTTACATGTGCAGTTATCGGTTTAGGACTTTGCATGGCCAAGGAACATGTAGACTCTCTGATGCATGTTCAAAAAGTCCCTAATAGGAAACTTTTTAACATTTGTAATTTAGCATTCTGGTACATAATCACCATATTTTACATAAAATGCTGAAACGGTCTTATAAGTAACACATTATGGCACTAATAAATACAAAAAAATACTTCTCATAAAGTCCAGTCTACATATCTTGCCTTACCGAGAGGTCTTCAAGACAAAAGCTGTAGATTTAGCGAGATTTAGGTAAATAATCTCAATCATTCTTCATTTCCCATTGCTAATTGTTCCATTAAAGGTCATGGACAAGCCTTTGAATCTTCTACTTTTGTGTCCATAGATACTTGGATTTCCTTCTTCCACGTGAACCATCACAAAATGTTTTAAGAGTTTAGATACTTCATGAATAACAATTTGGTAGGTATCTCTTCATGTCTTGTAGAGTCTTTCATCAACCTTCTTCTTCTGGTGATGGTAAAAACACTTCTTCCCATTGGGTCATGGATTCGTTATAGGTTGGAGGAGGTGTTAAGGGTTCCGGGAATCGCTCTTCTGGGATAAATCCAGTTCTCTTGAGTTCATGAATGTCAGAGCTGATACGGAGTAAGGTAGGGTTGGGAAGTCTCAGGTCCGTACTGACTCCTCTTCGATGGGCAATGTCACTCTGATAAGGAGGGGGTTCGATATCAGGAGTTGGGCCGAGAGTCACCGTCCACACAGTGGCAGTGCCGTAGAGTATAACATCCTCGTAACGAGGAGCTTCAAACCGAGATGGGTCCCTGTGGGAACAAAAAAGGTAAAGCGTTAGGAAAGTAGAAAAGGAGAGATGATAAATGTGGCCGCAGGGTTAAAAGCAAGTCAATCCCAATAAGAGACTCAAACTACAATACCGTCATCATAAAGTGTGGAGGCTTAGATACACCAGAAAATCACACAGTCTCACATATGGCCAAGAGTTGAGACTTTTATGCATCAGCTTAGCAGACAGTATCACACATGATAGGATTAGATACCACAACTCAGCAAACAGTATTTCATATGATAGCCATTGGCATATACATGGGCTGATCATAGAGTGCCACATGTGATTGGCTTAGATACACAGTCCCATTGACATGCATCATATGTGATAAGTTGACAGTATCAAATAGTCTACAATATTATAGGCTTAGATGCATCACCTTAGCTAAAAGTATCACATATAATAGACTTAATTTATTTAGATGCATCAGTTCTGCAGATGGTATTCCATAATATTAGCTTAGATGCGCTTGACCTTCAGATTGTGTAACACATGATATGCTTAGATACATCTAAGCCACAAACAGAATAACACATAATAAGCTTAGATACACATCTCATGGAGAGTATCACACATAAAAGGCTTAGATACGTCAGAGTTTTAGTATGTATCATATATGATAGGTCCAGATACACCAAACCGGCAGACAGCATCACATGTCTAAGGCTTAGATGCAGTGATTCTTCTGTAGACCAAGACTGTAGACCAGTGTTCCCCAACTCCAGTTCTCAAGAGCCACCAACAGGTCGTGTTTTCACGATTTCCTTAGTATTGCACAGGTGATGGAATTGTTGCCTGTCTAGATGATGGAATTCTCACCTGGGCAATACTAAGGAAATCCTGAAAACATGACCCGTTGGTGGCTCTTGAGGACCGAACTTGGGGAACACTGCTGTAGCCTGTACTGAGCTACAGTGAAAAAGTATCCCCCTTATATCTAATCTCACAGAGGCCGGGAATGCAGCAACCATAGAGTTGGGGAGAGAAAGCTATAAAACACCGAAGAAACTGTACGTATAGTGTGTGTGACGCAGTGAAGAAGATTAGTGTGTGAGTTACAGGTCAACTTGTCATCACTAAGGCTGTCTTTGAATTAGAAAGCTGGAAAGGAGTCGGATACAGTCTTAAAGCTCCTCAGAACGTTACACATACTGTATCTTTTCAGGGCAATTCGAGGTTTTGGAGTCCTTTTGATTGGCCGCAAATCGAATTTCCGAGGGAAATTCTGCAAAGTTGGCAAATTCGAATTTCAAAAGATTTGTTATCTCTACAAATCATCGATCTTCATACAGTATGTTCAGGAGGGACAAGTATAAGGTATTCAGTTACTTCTGGTTAATATTTAATGTAAGGAAGTAACACATTATTTCGGTAGGAATGCTAATACTACATTTTTAAGGCTTGGGGCTTAGTCAGCATATTCCTGTCCATTTATTTTTTTTCACATTCTTTTGCAAAAAAAAAAGTGGATAATCCAAGAGGTCTCGCTGCTGATAACAACCAGAATAGGACCGACAGCTGTAAATGTACAGTGATTGCTCCTGGGCTGTGACCAGTTGCCATTGTCAATTTATATTGAAGGGTTAAAGCTTCGGCAATCCAGCAGGAGCGCGTCTGGTCCCCATCCGTCAGACACAGCCAGGGAACTGGAGCAAAATGCAGAAGTGGCTTATTACCACTTCTGTCTTCTCTTTTGCTGGCTACATAGCCCTCAATAAGCAATATGCAGTCAATAGGAGCATTATTGGCACTGCTGATACTTCTGTTGTCACATGATAGCAGAGCTGCTGGGACCAGATAAGCTCTGCCAGTGAAACCTGGTAATAGCAGGGAGATGTTTTCCCCTGTAACTAGGGATCATATGAATTTACTAGTTACAGTGGAAAAAAAAGAGAAATACAAAAATATGTTACCCAGAAATCTTTTATAATATCTTTAGGCAACAAATTATTTAATATTAACACGATTTATGTATAAAAAAAAAAAAAAAAAAAGGTAAAAAATAATAAAAAGTCCCTAGCACAAAAAAATACAAAAAAAATGTATTTTTTCATAGAAATTCTTCACATTTACAGTAATTACATGACTAAAATAAAAAAAGCTAGATATTGGGTATCCCCATGAAAGTATTATTATTATTATTAATTTATATAGCACCATTAATTCCATGGTGCTGTACATGAGAAAGGGGTTACGTACAGAATTATAGATATCGTTTACAGTAAACAAATTTACAATGACAGACTGGTACAGAGGGGAGAGGACACATATATTACACAGCATTTTATACGTGCCCCAAAACATCCCCAAAAAGTACAATTTGTTTTGCAAAAAGCAATGCCTGATGAAGCTACAATAGTGGTTAAAATAAAATAAAAAATATGCTGAAAAGAGGAGAGGCAAAAATAGAAAATTTGGCAGGTCAAACAGTCCTTTTCCGGCATGGGCAATTAGGGAATAAATTAAACATGCCCATTGAAAACAGATGTGCATGGTGGGTCTATGATCTAGCTAAGGCTACGTGCACATAGTTCACTTTATTTCTTGGCCTGGTGGACCGATGCAGGGACTGACCGAGGTCCATGTGAAAAATAGCTCATGTCAATTAGCACATAGGATAACATTGGGTCCATGTGCTAACCATTTTCCATCGCTCTCAGACAGCAAAAAAACCTTTAAAAGAAAGTAACCTAACTAAATTAGAGTCCGGAAGGTAAAGGGGTTCAAGACGTACGTAGGGTTTGTCCAACATTATGACACTAGTGAGTGGATCACCCAATGGCTTCCTGCAGGAATCAACGACCTCCAGAAAGGGTTGGTTTATTCAATAATGTTACATCCTGGGACAATCTGATTTCATAACGACCTTACATTTTCTATATTGTTCCCTCCACTTTTAAATTCTAATTTATTTCACTTAAAAAAAATTACTTTGGAATTTTCCAGATTTTTTTTTTACTATTATTGCCCCCTGGACCATAAACAGACTGTCCTATATCAACAGGAAAAAGGATGATGACACCATCATCTAGGCCATCTAGATCTTTTATAGGTATTTAGACAGGTCCATGTGGTATTAGCAGGTGTATACAATATATACGGTATTATAGCTGCTGTTTACAGTCAGTTGAGTTTTCTTCTTGCACTTGAGTTTTCTTCATCGTAAACTTTGACGAGAAAAATACACTTGACCTCCATATTATGTCATCATCTACACTTGTCAGTGCTATGAAAGAGAAGGATGTCACAAGGTTTTTTATTGGTACTTGTTGATTGCATACTATACCTGAATGACGTGCACATTCTCCCTTCTAGCTTTGCCCTTAGCAGAACATGCTGGTGCTCTAGTTAGATCTCGTTGAGTCTGGAAAGCATTTCTTTGCAACCCAACCCTCAGGACAGATTTTTTTCAATGGTTTTGTTTAGCTTTCATTGATCTCTGCAGATACTACTTGTAAGAAACCATGTTGGTGGACAGAAGAGGTGTGAGGCTGAAGAACTTTGGATCCGCCAGAGGTGAAAGTTCTGCATTCCTAACCTTCACTAGATGCACTTCACTTACATCATCAGCAGTACCGTGTATTCACACTAGACACATCCTCAGCACAGTCTAATAGGTTATTTATGAAGTAGCCCAATGGAGTGATGAACCCTGTGAGAGGTTACTTGAGATTGAATTCAATTGCCGTGTTGTGTTAGGGCCACATAACTGCATCACAGCCTGACGCCACCTAATTATTCTGCTATGTTCTAGTCCGGATAACGAATGTTTGTAGGTCAAGTACCATTTCACGTAGCATACAGCTGCCTACAGCTGGGACTCAGACTCCTACAAACATATGGACGCTGAGCTCCGACGAACGACCATGTAGTTTATGGGCTGAGAGGAATCAATCCTACCAGACATCTCTGTGCCCCTCAGTCATCTTTGTATCATCCAGACATGTCTGTCCCCTCCGGACTCCTCTATCTCTTCCAGACTCCTTGGTCTCCTTCAAATACCTTCAGACTCCACTGTTCCCTGGGGACTCTTCTGTTTCTTCCAAACACCTGCCAACCTATAACCTATATAACTCTGTTGCCCACAGACTCCCTTTCATCCCTCCAGACAGTTCTGTTACCTCCAGGCACGTCTGTCCTCTTCAGACAACTCAGTTCCTTCCAAACACATATCTTCCCTTCAGACACTCATGCCCCCTTCAATCCACTGTGTATTCTACAGACGTCTCTGTTCCCTGACACTGTACATTGTAGGCTCCTTTGTTCCCCTCTAGAAATACACATCTGTCTCATCCAGACTCTGTTCCCTACAGAATCCTCCTTTATCCTCCAGAATTCAATGCTCCCTCCATATTCTTCTATTCCCTCCAGACACTTCTGTATCCTCCAAACTCTGCTATTACCTCCAGAGTCTTCAGTCCCCTCCAGACACTTCTGTATCCTCCAAATCCTTCTATTATCTCCAGACTCTTCTGTACCCTCCGGACACCACTGTCCCCTCTAGCAGCATCTGTTCCATTCAAGCAATGTTGTTCCCACCAGACACCTCTGTCTTCTCCAGACTCCTGTCCTCCCTATCGACTTCTCTGATGGCTACTTATCTCTAGGGAGTACAAACTGAGTGTGCACTTGAATTCATACGGCCAGATGATGTCGGAGGAGGGATACAGCGCTCCATATATGTATGATGGTCATCTGGTCTCATCGGCGAGTTTGACAAACTTTCAGTTGATGTAGAATGATCAATCATAACAGGTACAGAGAAGGCTTGCCTTTACTTCTGTGGTATCAGTAATTAATTGTTTCATAGTTTTTCATAGTTTTTAAGGTTGAAGGTAGACTTAAGTCCATCGAGTTCATCTTATAACCTAAAATGTTGATTCAGAGAAAGGCAAAAAACCCACAATAGCTCCATATTAGGGGGAAAATTCCTTCCTCACTCCACATATGACAATTCCTTAATAATTCTATTACTCAAATCATTCCCTTAGTGGGTAGATAAAATGCGGAGAACACTGTAATATGGTAAGGAGGTCCCCAGCTCGGGATCCTCATCACTTAGTCACGGTGGACAGTGGTTACAAAGAGTTTCTCTGGCACTGGAGGATTCAACCGTTCCTACGTTAAATAAATAACCTATTGATATGAATGGACATCATGTACTGCTGAATTTTTCTTGTACGGAAGCTGCAGAGGAATTGAAAATTTACTGCCTGGTTTCGCTAAAGGTTACAAGCGATTGGTGGGTGTCCAATTGTGGGGAGGTTTTGTGATCTACTTACTCATGTAAAAAGTAGGGATTGTCCCAAGTACCAAATCAGGATGAAAAATATAAGAACAAAAAATTGTCAAATACACCATTTATTCACTCATTCATTTGTCTATGAGATGTTCTCTAATACATTACATATGCTATATTATTGATGATAATTAGTTGAGCACTTACGCCACATTCTGAGATTGCTCTGTGTTTCTGACTTCTGTCTCTGCAGGATTCTCTTCATTCTCCAAACTCCTTGATTTTTTGACACATGTCAATAGTGTCACCAAAAGATAGCAGATAACAGCCAGACTGCCAGCGGCCAAGAAACAGATCCCAAGGATGAAGATTCTCTCCGATACAGACAGCAGAACTACACCGATAAGCATAAAGGCCATGCCAAGGGTCACCACCGTCCGGTGCACACCCCTCCAGAAAAAGCTTGATACCATGGCAAGATGTGTAGAATCAACTAAAAAAAGAATACGGTAGAGCCAAGTAAGTTACAAAGTATGTAATGAGCTTACATTATAAAACTATATAAAACCATATATAACACCACATTAAGATGTAATATACTGTAGGTGAAGTGTAAGGTAAAGTAGAATCACATCAATAAACAGCTTTATTGTCATCCCACAACATCTATATTATAGTTTTAAAGAATACCTAATATTAGAGCCTTGTACCCCAAAAGGCATGACCAGGTGTCGGTAGAGTATACTAACAATGGGGGAGAACAATTTATAGATTCAAAAAAGCAGTGTGGGGCGTTATGTTTGTGGCTCAAATTACATACAATAGGGGGAAATTACATCATGACTGTCCCTCATACAGCTATCATGCCTGAAGTTAAGGGTCTCATGATGGTGTAGAGAATTCTAGAAGTACCGCCATGGGCACTTATCTCACCCTTACCCTCCTTAAAACTAAGTTAAAGCTTTTTATTGCTTTTTTAATTAAAAAAAAACAACATTAAGAAATCATTTCATAGTTTTGTCTGTTCAGTTTACTCTTTTCAGAAGAAAGAGGAAAATATTATGGAACCAGTTTTACAATCATGTGAAGGACTCTTAGTAGCTATAAAAAGGTTCACCCTAGTTTTTATCCTTATGCTATTGGTCTAGAGCTCTAATATAACAGGGTCCATCGCATTGAAATTTTCTCTTTAATCAATTGGATATTATTTATAATCTATTGACAACCTTCCAGATATTTCCTGAAGTTCCAGTTGTCATATAAACTCTAATGCACATTATGATTACTGTGACTATTTAACTGTGTGACAGATACAGGGTTGCCCTTCACTGAACTTTGTATTACATTAATGAGTTCTGAAAAGGTTTTGTGAATGAAATAGTTTAATTAGGAAAGTTGTGCAATAAATATGCTTTTTTTTCCATTTGTGGTCTACTCAAGAGTCTTTATTGTGGACTCTTTAACTAAGATCCTATTGGTCCACTATTAGTTTAACTATTGCTTGTACCATTTTGAAACAATTGATCCTTGACTGAATCTATCCTAACCCTACACTCGAATCATCAGACTCAAATGACTTCTTAGTTAGGCCAAATTCTTAGATATAGAAAATGATGGATACGATGGATGAAGATTACATCTATGATGAGGTCAAAGCTCTGAACTTAGCCCCAAAGAGGCCTGAAATAGGTGAGAATCTTGATGCCCAAATTTACATTGAAAAATGGTCTTCTATAGGGAGGTCCAAACCATCACTAGAATATGACCAGTATACTTAGGATATGAGTGAACATCTCATCTTGATAAAGGGGTTGTCTTCTTAAAGTGGTGGTCTTTTGGAGATCTATAACTATACAATAATTCTTATTTTGTTGACGCTCCATTGAAAATTTTGATAGCCCCAAAAATAATGGAAAATTTTCTAGAGAACCGTCATCTATACAGTCAGAGTAGGATTGGAGGCGCCAAAAATTTCAGAGTTGCCAAAGGGCTAAAAACAACTTCATGCTCTGGAATGAAGACAATTCTTAGTAACATTATCTGTAACACGATTATGAATGCTTTGTAGACAACTGGTCTCAAGTGAGGAGATTGGTTTTGGAAGTCTTTCACAGGGTCAGGTGTATCAGATGTATTACTTTTTTGTCTAGAGCTACTCGGGATTAGCAATCTTTTATGTAACTATCATGTTATTTACTGACAGAAGCTTAGGTTGTCATAGATCTAATGGTCAAACAGGAATGAACTGTACGACAGCTTGACCTAAATTGCGAGTTGATCTAAAGAGCAGATTATGAGATGTTGATGGATGCACCAGGAAAGCTGATTACAGGTAGTTCCCCAGTAATCAGTTGCAATGTGCATAAGAACCTGTATTAATTCTCCTGAAGCACCACCACGTGAGAAATAAAGATTACGGAACATGAAGCCTATTGAATTCCATGTAACACCCAGACATGGTGGGTCTTCCAATGACAGTTGATAGAGTTCTGTATATCTTGGGTACAGCCCCTACAAAACTAAGACATGGTGCCTGCCAAACAATGGAGGAACCATGGTTCTTATACTCAGTTGCTCAAGAAGGTGCAAAGCGTCAGAATCTATTGATGGCCTATGTTATGGATGGGCTTTAGTCCCAGAAGACCCACTGCCTTTAAAAGACACTGACCAGGATCCTTAAGTATCTGATAATCGTGACCAAACCTATTAATCAATATCAGAGTCCTGAAACAACCATTAGTTCACACTATTGTCTGTTCTTCACACTAATTGATGGAAGTCGTAAACTAAGAACCTTGCTCAATTAACTTACTATGCCCAAAGGGTATCCAAGCACAGCAAGCCCTTTAAGATGTAGACTTGACGAGCCTATAATTACTATATTATTGGCTTTTGTAGATAATATCACCTCTACCCTCAAAAAAACAGACACCTAATTATTGATTACAATGGAAAAGCTCCAGAACCAGAATTTCTCAGTAGTATACAGAATATGTATTACTTGCTCTCTTTAGAAGTTAACATATTATTAATACCTTCAGGTCTTCCTGGAATTTAGGTAAATTAGAATTAATTGTTTTGGCTTCTATTATGGGATATCTCCCTAGAGTGTAGAAAAAAAAATCCCAAAATAAGCATATACTTTATGAGGAAATACTGTTTGTTCATTCCTAAAACAATAGATGTGAAGCTATTGGGATTCATGAGATTTGCGCCAAGTAACTCTTATAGAATAATTCTAATTACCATAGTTTATAAGCATTACTTGGTGCAATAGTTATTATTATTATAGATTGATAGGATGTCAAAAATCAATTGTGAAATAAACACGACATGACCCATCTGTAGTGGGAGAAAATGAACATTGGGCACTAAGAATCCTACTGTATGTGTCCTTGATTGATTCAGAACCTACTTGGAACCTTGATCGGGGTTTGTTGGACGCTGCGCTCTGGATACTCTCCTAAAGCTTCAGAAATTGGATTTTGAGCCCAACCACAAAAAAAGAGCTTAGTGAGATTGCAATCAGTTGAGTCGCCCGCCAGAGCCTAGGGGTACTAGGTACCGGGTCCTGTACTTAAAAGGGATGTCACGGTGGCTGCGGCCGGTCCGTGGCCCTGGGCGCCCAAGTAAAAGGGATAGTTTTTAAAGGGAGTTGTAAAGCAGTAAAAGTTTGTGACGCCACCTGTGGTACTCGGTCAGGGGTGATCGACGCTGCTTAAAGGGGTGATGGTACGGCAGCAAGATGGTATCGCTTCCCACAGGTGAAGCTGGGTCGCCAGGGCTCCCAATGTGTATGGCAAGGATGGTGTGGTGCCAGTAAATAAATGGAAGACACAAGGTGGTAATGTCTTTACCTGGTTTACTGGTTGTAGCAGGCCACAGTCCAAGGTACCAGTAACAGGTGGTGATATGGTCTGGCCAGCCTGGAGGCAATGGTGAATCCCTCTCCCAGGTGTGGTCCAGAAGCCTTCCTGCTTGTGCTCGTATGCAAGGTCCTTGCTGCCTGTGGCTTCTTGGCAAAGTCCCCTCTCTCCTGTCCTGGGACAGTAACCCGTATGGAGGGCAGTGCGAGCCTTTTTATAGGGTCTCTATCACGACCCGGGCTCTCTGTACCTCTGCTGCACCTTCAGGTGTGGGTGTGGTCAAAACACAAAGTTCTTTGCCATCCGGTTCTGCTGTGCGACCTAGAGTTCAACACAACCTCGGGCTCCCGCTGCCTGATTCCTGCGCTTCGGCTCAGAGGGTGTCTGGTCACAGTTCCCCTCTAAGCTCTTTCCTTCTCCTGTGCTTCTTTCCCCAGATGCTCACTAACATTCCAACCCTTCAGGTTATCTTCCGTTCCTGGAGCTGCAGCACACACGTGCCTGCACGGCCCCACTCTCTGCTCTTCTTCATCTCTCCTCCACTGTCTCTCCAGACTGAACTAACTCCTCCTCCAGACCAGAATACTTAAAAGCTGGGGAAGCACCTCTGAATCTGGGTTCAGGGCTCCCCCTTCTGGCCTGGATTCAGAATGTGTTGAATGTAGGTCCTTACCTGGTAAAGGGAATCCTCCTTGCCTCCAAGCATGACATCACCCTCCCCGAAAGGAAGGCAACATCACTGTAACAACCGGTTACCTGGGGTGTTACACTCTCATTGCAACGTTGCCTCTAATTGCAACTTGACTGCAGGTTGGAAATTGCACAGTGACTTTGCCATCATGGGCCACAATGTAAGCTACATGCAACTTCTGATTTGTTGATCACCTATCGGCGAATATGCCAAATCAAAGCTACAACTTTTAACTGTACAATTTTTCATGCAATATGATCTACTCTGGAGCCCTATGCTAAAAGAAACGGGGTTATAAAAAAAACTCTTTATGTCTTAAGTGACCTGATAATATAATGCCGGGTTTATAAGGGAGATAATTAAATTTCCACATTGAAGCTCTTCAGACGGATTTACGACAACCCGTAGTGTACTGTAAACTGTGACCCAGGGTTTAGTCACTTCACTATTCTACGTCTATAACATGAAGTGACTCATTTCACTTTTGTTTATGTTTTTATATTCTCTCGTTACGGTATTTTTGTCCTTGAACCGAGACTCACGATGTCTGGATTGTGCTTGTATTAGTTATATATTGACATTGAGAACCCATAAAGCTATTTTGTAATAGGCATCACATCTCTAACATTTATTGCATTGAAAAAGGTAAGAAAACACATATTTAGCAAGGTATTAAAGGAGTTGTATAAGGTTAGATATGAGAGATTTGCTATTTTTTACTGATGAGCGAATATACTTGTTACTCAAGATTTCTCGAGCATGCTTGGGGGTCCTCCGAGTATTTTTTAGTGCTCGGAGATTTAGTTTTTCTTGCCGCAGCTGAATGATTTACAACTGTTAGCCAGACTATTTTTGTCTTAGATAAAGCCCCACTTTTGTCAATAGGTAGGGATGAGCGGACTCGTGGATGTTCGGGTTCGACCAAACTTTTTTTTCAAAGTTTGGTTCAAGTACCAGAACTCTACACGAACTTGAACCCGGAGCCCATAGAAGTCAATGGGGACCAAAACTTTGCTGCTATAAAATGATGGTAGCAAGGTCTCTCACTCTCTTTCTGTGCTCCCGGCACTCCGAACACTAAAACAGACTTCTGGAAGAAGTTTGTGTTTGGAGTTCACCAGTTCGAACCCCGATCTTTACGGTTCACTCATCTCTATCCATAGGCTGTTTCTGGCATTTCAGTCAACAGTGTTTGAGTACATGGGACTGAGCCACACAAAACCTCTAAACGGAAGAGGCATTATTTTTTGAGGTAATACAACTTTCTCACAAACTTTGCAAATAGTTCTCCTTTAGTGGAAGAAATCCAGCTTCCTAGTGACCCTGATTTCAGATAATGGCTGAGTAAAGTCTCTACCACGAGGAAAAGACGCCCATGCACAGACAGTTATTTTGGTGCTTCTTGCACCTTATCTGCACTAATCAGGGTGAGAGGTTTTGACTAGGTGGTATTTCTCCTTCTACAGACCGCTACTCTGAGGGGTGAACTTTGACTTAAAAAATGGATACCTCAAATAGGTGGCACTAGAGGATCAATTTTCTCCCTATTGAAAGAGAACGTATTTGCATATTTTTTTCCCAAGGATCATGATACACCAGAGTGTTGTCTTCCGCGAGGACAGGCCTGGGACAATTCTTTTCTCTTCACCTATCATAGGTTACCACCGATTTCAAGGACAAGAGCCCAACTGAAAAAAAGAGCCTGAAGACCCACCTCAAGCCTATAACCTGCAGTAACCACCGATCGACCAAACCGCTGCACGACCAGCTCTACCCTCATCTACTGTATTCTCACCCATCCCTTGTAGATTGTGAGCCCTCGCGGGCAGGGTCCTCTCTCCTCCTGTACCAGTTATGACTTGTATTGTTTAAGATTATTGTACTAGTTTTTATTATGTATACCCCTCCTCACATGTAAAGCGCCATGGAATAAATGGCGCTATAACAATAAATAATAATAATAATAATAACTGAAGCGGGGGGGAGAGGTTCAGCCATTTTATTCCAGTAGGTTCCTGTCCTAGCTGGGCGGATTCCTGTCTCAAGTGTGTGGTCATGGGTGAAGGGAAAAAGGTATTGCCCAAACAACCTCATTAAGGGGGTATTCCCATCTCCAAGAATCTACACCAATTTTTAGTAGGTGTAATAATAATATTAGCAAATACCTCCAGTTAGAAATTTTGCCTAGTTCTTCAGATTTCTTACCTCATGCAGTGCATTACAGTTAGGTGAGGTGTCCATAGTTACGACCACTCATACAGTGACAGTTAGTTAGACACCTCTTATTGTTCGTAACCATGGATACCTAAGCTATGACAATTCTATCAGGTGAACAATAGTCAGGTCTGGCTTTAGACTTACGTGATCTCATACTTGTCACAGTCTTAACCTTATAACCAGATAAAATTTGCCCCAGAGTGAAAAATGCACAGTAAATATCTAATGTGGAAACCTTCAAAAGGAACCTGAAGACCCACCTCTTCTGACAAGCCTACAACCTGCAGTAATCAACGATCCGCCAAATCGCTGCACGACCAGCTCTACCCTCACCTACTGTATTCTCACCCATCCCTTGTAGATTGTGAGCCCTCGCGGGCAGGGTCCTCGCTCCTCCTGTATCCTCACCCCATCCCTTGTAGATTGTGAGCCCTCGCGGGCAGGGTCCTCATTCCTCCTGTATCCTCACCCATCCCTTGTAGATTGTGAGCCCTCGCGGGCAGGATCCTCTCTCCTCCTGTATTCTCACCCATCCCTTGTAGATTGTGAGCCCTCGCGGGCAGGGTCCTCTCTCCTCCTGTATCCTCACCCATCCCTTGTAGATTGTGAGCCCTCGCGGGCAGGGTAACATAGTAACAGTTAGTAAGGCCGAAAAAAGACATTTGTCCATCCAGTTCAGCCTATATTCCATCATAATAAATCCCCAGATCTACGTCCTTCTACAGAACCTAATAATTGTATGATACAATATTGTTCTGCTCCAGGAAGACATCCAGGCCTCTCTTGAACCCCTCGACTGAGTTCGCCATCACCACCTCCTCAGGCAAGCAATTCCAGATTCTCACTGCCCTAACAGTAAAGAATCCTCTTCTATGTTGGTGGAAAAACCTTCTCTCCTCCAGACGCAAAGAATGCCCCCTTGTGCCCGTCACCTTCCTTGGTATAAACAGATCCTCAGCGAGATATTTGTATTGTCCCCTTATATACTTATACATGGTTATTAGATCGCCCCTCAGTCGTCTTTTTTCTAGACTAAATAATCCTAATTTCGCTAATCTATCTGGGTATTGTAGTTCTCCCATCCCCTTTATTAATTTTGTTGCCCTCCTTTGTACTCTCTCTAGTTCCATTATATCCTTCCTGAGCACCGGTGCCCAAAACTGGACACAGTACTCCATGTGCGGTCTAACTAGGGATTTGTACAGAGGCAGTATAATGCTCTCATCATGTGTATCCAGACCTCTTTTAATGCACCCCATGATCCTGTTTGCCTTGGCAGCTGCTGCCTGGCACTGGCTGCTCCAGGTAAGTTTATCATTAACTAGGATCCCCAAGTCCTTCTCCCTGTCAGATTTACCCAGTGGTTTCCCATTCAGTGTGTAATGGTGATATTGATTCCTTCTTCCCATGTGTATAACCTTACATTTATCATTGTTAAACCTCATCTGCCACCTTTCAGCCCAAGTTTCCAACTTATCCAGATCCATCTGTAGCAGAATACTATCTTCTCTTGTATTAACTGCTTTACATAGTTTTGTATCATCTGCAAATATCGATATTTTACTGTGTAAACCTTCTACCAGATCATTAATGAATATGTTGAAGAGAACAGGTCCCAATACTGACCCCTGCGGTACCCCACTGGTCACAGCGACCCAGTTAGAGACTATACCATTTATAACCACCCTCTGCTTTCTATCACTAAGCCAGCTACTAACCCATTTACACACATTTTCCCCCAGACCAAGCATTCTCATTTTGTGTACCAACCTCTTGTGCGGCACGGTATCAAACGCTTTGGAAAAATCGAGCTATACCACGTCCAATGACTCACCGTGGTCCAGCCTATAGCTTACCTCTTCATAAGAACTGATTAGATTGGTTTGACAGGAGCGATTTCTCATAAACCCATGCTGATATGGAGTTAAACAGTTATTCTCATTGAGATAATCCAGAATAACATCCCTCAGAAACCCTTCAAATATTTTACCAACAATAGAGGTTAGACTTACTGGCCTATAATTTCCAGGTTCACTTTTAGAGCCCTTTTTGAATATTGGCACCACATTTGCTATGCGCCAGTCCTGCGGAACAGACCCCGTCGCTATAGAGTCCCTAAAAATAAGAAATAATGGTTTATCTATTACATTACTTAGTTCTCTTAGTACTCGTGGGTGTATGCCATCCGGACCCGGAGATTTATCTATTTTAATCTTATTTAGCCGGTTTCGCACCTCTTCTTGGGTTAGATTGGTGACCCTTAATATAGGGTTTTCATTGTTTCTTGTGATTTCACCTAGCATTTCATTTTCCACCGTGAATACCGTGGAGAAGAAGGTGTTTAATATGTTAGCTTTTTCCTCGTCATCTACAACCATTCTTTCCTCACTATTTTTTAAGGGGCCTACATTTTCAGTTTTTATTCTTTTATTATTGATATAGTTGAAGAACAGTTTGGGATTAGTTTTACTCTCCTTAGCAATGTGCTTCTCTGTTTCCTTTTTGGCAGCTTTAATTAGTTTTTTAGATAAAGTATTTTTCTCCCTATAGTTTTTTAGAGCTTCAATGGTGCCATCCTGCTTTAGTAGTGCAAATGCTTTCTTTTTACTGTTAATTGCCTGTCTTACTTCCTTGTTTAGCCACATTGGGTTTTTCCTATTTCTAGTCCTTTTATTCCCACAAGGTATAAACCACTTGCAGTGCCTATTTAGGATGTTCTTAAACATTTCCCATTTATTATCTGTATTCTTATTTCTGAGGATATTGTCCCAGTCTACCAGATTAAGGGCATCTCTAAGCTGGTCAAACTTTGCCTTCCTAAAGTTCAGTGTTTTTGTGACTCCCTGACAAGTCCCCCTAGTGAAAGACAGGTGAAACTGTACAATATTGTGGTCGCTATTTCCTAGATGCCCGAACACCTGAATATTTGTTATTCTGTCAGGTCTATTAGATAGTATTAGGTCTAAAAGTGCTGCTCCTCTGGTTGGATTCCGCACCAATTGTGAAAGATAATTTTTCTTGGTTATTAGCAGAAACCTGTTGCCTTTATGGGTTTCACAGGTTTCTGTTTCCCAGTTAATATCCGGGTAGTTAAAGTCCCCCATAACCAGGACCTCATTATGGGTTGCAGCTTCATCTATCTGCTTTAGAAGTAGACTTTCCATGGTTTCTGTTATATTTGGGGGTTTGCAACAGACCCCAATGAGAATTTTGTTACCATTTTTCCCTCCATGAATTTCGACCCATATGGACTCGACATCCTCATTTCCCAATATCCTCCCTTAAAGTGGACTTTAGACAAGACTTTACAAAGAGACAAACCCCTCCTCCTCTCTGATTTTTACGATCCTTTCTAAACAGACTGTAACCCTGTAAGCCAACTGCCCAGTCATAGCTTTCATCTAACCATGTCTCGGTTATTCCCACTATGTCAAAGTTACCTGTAGATATTTCTGCTTCTAGTTCTTCCATCTTGTTTGTCAGGCTTCTGGCGTTTGCGAGCATGCAGTTTAGAGGATTTTGTTTTGTTCCAATCTCCTCGCTGTGGATTGTTTTAGAAATGTTCTTACCTCCCTTCCTCCCTGTCCTAGCTGGGCGGATTCCTGTCTCAAGTGTGTGGTCATGGGTGAAGGGAAAAAGGTATTGCCCAAACAACCTCATTAAGGGGGTATTCCCATCTCCAAGAATCTACACCAATTTTTAGTAGGTGTAATAATAATATTATTAAATACTTCCAGTTAGAAATTTTGCCTAGTTCTTCAGATTTCTTACCTCATGCAGTGCATTACAGTTAGGTGAGGTGTCCATAGTTACGACCACTCATACAGTGACAGTTAGTTAGACACCTCTTATTGTTCGTAACCATGGATACCTAAGCTATGGCAATTCTATCAGGTGAACAATAGTCAGGTCTGGCTTTAGACTTACGTGATCTCATACTTGTCACAGTCTTAACCTAATAACCAGATAAAATTTGCCCCAGTGTGAAAAATGCACAGTAAATATCTAATGTGGAAACCTTCAAAAGGAACCTGAAGACCCACCTCCTCTGACAAGCCTACAACCTGCAGTAATCACCGATCCGCCAAATCGCTGCACGACCACGACTATATCCTCACCTCCTGTATCCTCACCCATCCCTTGTAGATTGTGAGCCCTCGCGGGCAGGGTCCTCACTCCTCCTGTATCCTCACCCATCCCTTGTAGATTGTGAGCCCTCGCGGGCAGGGTCCTCTCTCCTCCTGTATCCTCACCCATCCCTTGTCGATTGTGAGCCCTCACGGGCAGGATCCTCTCTCCTCCTGTATCCTCACCCATCCCTTGTAGACTGTGAGCCCTCGCGGGCAGGGTCCTCTCTCCTCCTGTATCCTCACCCATCCCTTGTAGATTGTGAGCCCTCGCGGGCAGGGTCCTCTCTCCTCCTGTATTCTCACCCATCCCTTGTAGATTGTGAGCCCTCGCGGGCAGGATCCTCTCTCCTCCTGTATTCTCACCCATCCCTTGTAGACTGTGAGCCCTCGCGGGCAGGGTCCTCTCTCCTCCTGTACCAGTCATGACTTGTATTAAGATTACTGTACTTGTTTTTTTATTATGTATACCCCTCCTTACATGTAAAGCGCCATGGAATAAATGGCGCTATAACAATAAATAATAATAATATTAAAGATGGTGGCACTGCTGCATTGATGTCTAAGGACAGTGGTAAAAGCTGGTACTGAGCAGGGAGGGCAATAAACTATGAACATGTGAAATGGTAAGTTAATATTTGGAGCCTGCCTAGAACTGGCAGCACCTAGCAAAAAAAAAAACTGGGCTTGCTATGCTTTTCTATAGCATTTTAGTGGACCTATGGACGAAGGGGCCATATTTATTCTGGAATAAAGCCCATAGGTAGTTCATATAAGGCCAGGCTTGGACTTGCTCATTAGATTTACAAGTGGACAGAGATTCTAATATATTTGGCCTCATTTATGAAAATTCTAGACATGCCTATTTTTTTGTCCATAGCAACGACTCAGAATAAAGCTTTTATTTCCTAAAATGCTCTGGCAAAATGAAAGCTAAGCTCTGATTGATTGCAATGGACAGTTTTACCATGGAGAGTTCTGATAAATGAGGCCCATTATATACAACAATGCTCCGGGGGTCGTGTAAAAGAAAACCACGTTTGGAGATAATTTTTGGGAAGGTGATGAGAACATTATGAAATAACCTATTACATCTTATTAGGGATCTGTCCTGTATGTACAGTGATGATGGCGGAGGTCACGATGTAATTATGTGGATGCCCTGTATCGGGAATACAGAATCTCAGAATCGCTTCCTCCGGTAGACCTCCACCCCGCAGCCGGACACTGTATGAGGGATACAGATTTCCCATCCTACTGAACATGTAGAAGCCCCGAAACCTTCCCAGGGCTTGCAGTAAAGGCAGAAAAGATACGAGGGGCCACACATCACTTTTTACTAGAAAATACTAGAAACTGTGGACTGTCACCCACTAGGTTTCCAGAAAAAGGATGGCTGATGTCCTGCCTTGCTTCCAGGATGGATAGTTTACAGGGCACATATCTATCTAGGCTTTCCTTCTACAGGGTCAAACATCCCTTTCACTTCCCCAACCTTGTCCCAATATGGCCAGATCTTGACTATGTGGCTACTTTGTGCCACCCCATACTCCCAGTACCTGTGGCACATGCTCCCGAGTTACGCCCTTGATTGTAAGGCCCCTTTCCTTTGGTCCATATTTAGTAAAATGTATCATACAATTTTTGAGCTGAGGATTGGCGATCTTACCCAGGTCCTTCCTTCCTGAAAGAACCCCAAGACCCTTCTGCCGCATAAGAGGAGCTCCAATGGACCATGTGTCCATGTACTAGACCCACAATGGACCATGTGTCCATGTACTAGACCAACAATAGACCATGTGTCCATGTACTAGACCCACAATGGACCATGTGTCCATGTACTAGACCCACAATGACCATGTGTTAGTTATAATACCCCAGTATAAGAAATAACGTCATTGGAGGTCCAGTACAAATTTTTCATTTGGGACCCAAGTTACCTGTCTGTCTTTATATACAGGGAGGTGAATTCCAGTATCGTAAGGGCCCGACATTTCTGGTTGTAAAATTGCAGCTATTAACAATATACAATGTAATTGCTTCTCTGAAATAGAACTCTTATACATTATACCATTTTAGAGATTATGCCTATAGCAATTATTTTTATGTATTTTATCATTATACTATGCTATTTATTATACTTTTGCTTAAATAGCGCCATTAATTCCGCAGCGCTTTACCGTCATTATCAGCACTGTCTCCATTGAGGCTCACAATCTAGATTCCCTATCAGTATGTCTTTGGAGTGTGGGAGGAAACCGGAGAACCCGGAGGAAACCCACGCAAACACGGGGAGAACATACAGATATCATCTTTGGTGGGAACTGAACCCAAGTCGCCAGTGCTAACCACTGAGCCACCATACAGTGCTAACTACTGAGCCACCATACAGTGCTAACCACTGAGCCACCTATATACTTATACCTACGTATTAAACCTATTATGTATCCAATCATTCTACTAATCTATTATATCATTATACTTTTATATATTATAGTATTATACCTATTTTGTTAGATCATTCCACTTATGTATTATTCTTTTATACTATCTTACACTTATGTATTTTACTATTGTACCTTTATACTTATTATGCATTATATTTTTATACCACACTATAATATTTGTGTATTAAACTATTATATATGTCATCATGCTAACTTATTATACTATTACGGTATATTATACCATATTACATGTATTATTATATATTATGCGTTTATATGTGTCTATGAATTATATTATGTATATTATACACTTATTATGTGCAGAGGAATTTAAAGCTCGGCACAAGGGCAGCAATTAACCTCAGTGTCATTTTCAGCTCTTAGGTAACTCATGTGTTTATTGATGCAGCATTACCCATTATGTGCCCTTAAATGTCAGGTTCATATAGGGACTAAACGAGGTTGAGAAACGCGTTGGATTTTGCATTTATAGGACATCATGTATTTTACTACAAACGTCCATGTTTTTGTATTTGCCCAGTGAAGAGGACAACCACAGCAGGGATGGAGAAAGGCCTGGAGAGACCTCAGAGATGCAACGAGGGTAATCATTCTGTGTGATTGGGAGCTTCTAATTCTGTGGTCTGAGCCCCCAATACTAGGGGGAATTTATCAGAGGGGAGGTTTTGGAATTCAGTTTTGCCTGTGACCATTATTCTCACCAAATCTATCAAAGTGTCGCAGCAGGTTACTAAATATCTTGACCTGTTCCGTTTTTTTGTGAAAATCACAACTTTTTTACAACTTTTTTTTTTTTTTACAAGTCCCAATCCAGATCAGGTCTGTTTGCGCAGCTCACCACGCTCAATGTCACACCCACTTGTTAAAAGTGGCGAGGGTAAAAAAAAAAAAAAAAAATCACAAAAAGTTGCACAATATTAATACAAGAAAAAAAAATGGAAATGTATAATTCCAGAAAATTGGTATGAAAAAAAAAAAAGACTCGATAAATCAGAGCTGTAATGTAGAGAAGATCTATGGTGCAAAAACACCTTGACCTGAAGAGCTGACAAGCTAAGCTGGATTGTCATGTACTAGTAGATGCCACTTACCAGTGAGGAGAGGAAATCTGGATCTTCGCGTTCTGGGTTTTGGGTCACTCTTCGGTTTGCTCCAATTTAAGGTTCTGGTTGATCATATTCCTGGGGGGCTCATCCCCATCTCGGGAGCAGCATTGCTTCGTGTGGATCCTGGTCAGGTCCTGGTAATAAGGTGGTAGGAGGCTGAGGTCAATAACCTGAAGTTCTCTGTCCCTAGCTCTTAGGTGTCACTATCAGCAGCCAAGTTTTTGGCTTTGGTCGGAGTCTCTCCGCCTGTAACCTGTCTTCCCTGTCATTTCCACTCATCCAGGAAGTTACAGACTTTATAACAGATGACACAATGTCACTCCCTCCAACCACACTGATAAGAGTCTGTTCACTCCTGTACCAGGAGCAGCACTTCGCCCCTCCCCGCCTGAGCACAGTACATGCACCTGAAGTCAAGAGGAACTACAACTCCCAGAAAACCATGCTATTAGATAGGTATTGATCAATGTTACAACCCCCATTCGCCATTTTGGCTACTTTTTAATGAAAAATAAATTTAAAAAAAGTCACTTTGTTCAGTATTTTTAAACACATTTTCAGCAAATCATCTGCAATTCTCAATGTCAGGAGAGCTGATGTAAAGGCCTACACATTTAGGTTATTGGGTATACAGATAGATCATTTTTATTTATATAGCTCCAACATATTCCTCAGCACTTTACAATTAAGCAGGGACATGTACAGACCAATAAATAAAATACAAGGTAAGACAGTGAACAGTTACAGGAGGGGCAAGGGTCTGGCTCTGCTTGCAAGCTTACAATCTACAAGGGAAAAGGGCAGACACGATAGGTAAAAAAAGAAAAATTTGGTGAAAAGTGCTTGTTATTTCAGGTCCAGCAATTATAATAGATAGGGGTTTTAATATAAAGCTGCATGATCCGGTCATCAGCCCGTGTGTTTAAGTGCAATAGTCAAGTATCAAGTGCAGTTACCATGTGCATGGAGGATGTCGAGACAGATGAATACGAGGGAGCAGATTCTGAATATTTAGGAGGGAATAGGGGAGAGTTAGGTTAGTGAGTTGAGGTGACGGGCTTGTTTAAAGAGATGTGTTCTTAACGCACGTTTAAAAACGTGGGGGCTAGATATTAGTTGGATTGTTTGGGGTAGTGCATTCCAGAGAACTGGTGCAGCACAGGAGAAGTCTTGGAGACGGAGTTGTGAGGTTTGGATTATAGAGGTTGTTAATTTTAGGTCAGTTTCAGAACGGAGGGCACGGGAAGGGCGATAGACAGAAATGATGGAGGAAATGTGGGGAGGTGCAGAACTGTGGAGGGCTTTGTCGGTGAGAGCGATGCGTTTATATGGGCCACTAATGTAATGACTGGCACAGGGTGGAAGCATCGGAGAAGTGGCTGGACAGAAATACGACCACGGCTGCCGCATTGCATAACAAACAGGCAATCCCTGCCTGAGTTGCGGTTGTGGAACAGGTATCAACGGCCCTGGCACAGGAGTAGATTATAAACTTTACTGTTTTATAGGGGCAAAACATTTTGATCAAGAAGGGGTTGTCTAGTAGTGGGCAACCTCTTTAATATCTCGCCCACTTAATTTTCTGGGAGAGATATATACTCCATCAAGTACTTTGCCTCTCGGTTGCCTACAAAATATATATATATACACTGCTCAAAAAAATAAAGGGAACGCTAAAATCCCACATCCTAGATATCACTGAATATTCCAGTTGTAAATCGTTATTCATTATATAGTGGAATGCGTTGAGAACAGTAAAACCTAAAAATGACCAATGTAAATCACAACTAATATCCCACCGAGGTATGGAGTTGGAATGATGCTCAAAATGGAAGTGGAAAATCAAATTACAGGCTGATCCAACTTCAGTGGAAATGCCTCAAGACAAGGAAATGATGTTCAGTAGTGTGTGTGGCCTCCACGTGTCTGTATGACCTCCCTACAATGCCCTGGCATGCTCCTGATGAGGCGGCGGATGGTCTCCTGAGGGATCTCCTCCCAGACCTGGACTAAAGCATCCAACTCCTGGACAGTCTGTGGTACGTGACATTGGTGGATGGAACAAGACATGATGTCCCAGATGTGTTCAACCGGATTCAGGTCTGGGGAACGGGTGGGCCAGTCGATAGTTTCAATACCTTCATCTTGCAGGAACTGCAGCCACATGAGGTTTGGCATTGTCCTGCATTAGGAGGAACCCAGGGCCAACCGCACCAGCATATGGTCTCACAAGGGGTCTGAGGATCTCATCTCGGTACCTAAAGGTAGTCAAGTGTCAGGCTACCTGTGGCGAGCGCATGGCTGCGCGGACCTCCAAAGAAATGCCACCCCACACCATTACTGACCCACTGCCAAACCGGTCATGCTGAAGGATGTTGCGGATCACTCTCCATGGTGTCTCCAGACTCTGTCACATGTGCTCAGTGTGAACCTGATTTCATCTGTGAAAAGCACAGGGTGCCAGTGGCGAATTTGCCAATCCTGGTGTTCTGTGGCAAATGCCAAGCATCCTGCAGGGTGTTGGGGTGTGAGCACAACCCCCATCTGTGGACGTCGGGCACTCAGACCATCCTCATGGAGTGGGTTTCTAACCGTTTGTGCAGACACATGCACATTTGTGGCCTGCTGGAGGTAATTTTGCAGGGCTCTGGCAGTTCTCCTCCTGTTCCTCCTTGCACAATGGCTGAGGTAGCGGTCCTGCCGCTGGGTTGTTGCCTTCCTACAGCCCTCTCCACGTCTCCTGGTGTACTGGCCTGTCTCCTGGTAGCGCCTCCATCCTCTGGACTCTACGCTGACACCGCAAACCTTCTTGCCACAGCTCGCATTGATGTGCCATCCTGGATGAGCTGCACCACTTGAGTCTGTCTCATGCTACCACGAGCGTGAAAGCACAACCAACATTCAAAAGTGACCAAAACATCAGCCAGAAAGCATTGGTACTGAGATGTGGTCTGTGGTCCCTGCCTGCAGAACCACTCCTTTATTGAGGGTGTCTTGATAATTGCCAATAATTTCCATCTGTTGTCTATTCCATTTCCACAACAACATGTGAAATTGATTGTCAATCAGTGTTGCTTCAGTGGACAGTTTGATTTCACAGAAGTTTGATTTACTTGGAGTTATATTTTGTTGTTTAAGTGTTCCCTTTATTTTTTTGAGCAGTGTATATATAATTATACAAGACAAACAAAAAACAAGTGTAGCAACAGATTTCATTCTAAAATATTTAAATGACAATATTGTTAACAAGAAACATTCTATACTTTTGTGCATAAATGTATACAAATTGCCTTTATAACAACATTATGTGATTAACATTGCATATCCCATAGAAATAAAAGGAGGTGATAGTAGCACTACCAGACTACCAAGGGTTTATCCTCAGTGGCACCAAACCTTAGGGTGACAAATTGAGTAGGGAACTGGGTATCACAAGGTGTGATGACACAGCATTTTGTCTTAATTATGGAGACGTAACTTCAGTAATCCAGGTTGGGACAATCAGGTCACCTGGCCTTGTATCTCAATGGACTGTCAGCTTGTTGTTACCTTCTTTTGGTGGGTGCCAGCCAAAAGTGGAGTGCCACTTGTGGGGGTAGTCAGCCCTGGAAGCCCCAAAGTTGCAGCTGCTCTAAACCCGGCAAGCCAGCGGAAGGGTGAGACTCTGCAATTTGCAACATCTTGTGTATTTTGTTGGGACTGTCTGTTTTGTGGTTCAATAAAATACTACCACACTATTTTACCTTCAACCTGCATAGCCTGAGTAGTATTGTGCCCACGGGAAAAGGAGAGTGGGTGTTCAGTGGGATGAGTCCTGGCTAGTGATGAGTGATTATACTCGTAACTAGAGATTTCCCGAGCACGCTCTGGTGACATCCGAGTATTTTTTAGTGCTCGGAGATTTCGTTTTCTTTGCCGCAGCTAGATGATTTACAGCTATTAGCCTGCTTTATTACATGTGAGGATTCCTGTTGTGAATTCTGTTGTTGGGCTCGCTCCTGTGGTCATGAATGGTACTTCGGCTGGTTCTGTCCATGGACTTCCTCTGGTGGGTGTTTCTGAGTTTCCTTCCACAGGTGACGAGGTTAATTCGTTAGCTGCTGCTCTATTTAACTCCACTTAGATCTTTGCTCCATGCCACCTGTCAATGTTCCAGTATTGGTCTAGTTCTCTCCTGGATCGTTCTTGTGACCTGTCTTCCCAGCAGAAGCTAAGTTCCAGCTTGTATTTCTTTGGTTTGCTATTTTTCTGTCCAGCTTGCTATTTTTTTTGTTGTCTTGCTTGCTGGAAGCTCTGGGATGCAGAGGGAGCGCCTCCGCACCGTGAGTCGGTGCGGAGGGTCTTTTTGCGCCCTCTGCGTGGTTTTTTTGTAGGTTTTTGTGCTGACCGCAAAGTAACCTTTCCTATCCTCGGTCTGTTCAGTAAGTCGGGCCTCACTTTGCTAAATCTATTTCATCTCTGTGTTTGTATTTTCATCTTTACTCACAGTCATTATATGTGGGGGGCTGCCTTTTCCTTTGGGGAATTTCTCTGAGGCAAGGTAGGCTTTATTTTTCTATCTTCAGGGCTAGCTAGTTCCTTAGGCTGTGCCGAGTTGCATAGGGAGCGTTAGGCGCAATCCACGGCTATTTCTAGTGTGTTTGATAGGATTAGGGATTGCGGTCAGCAGAGTTCCCACATCCCAGAGCTCGTCCTTTATTATCAGAAACTATCAGGTCTTTCCGTGTGCTCTTAACCACTAGGTCCATTGTTGTCCTGACCACCAGGTCATAACAGATTCCCTAGCAACCAGGCAACCCCCACATGTACTTAGCCTGGCTAATAGCTGTAAATCATTCAGCTGAGGCAATGAAAACTAAATCTCCGAGCACTAAAAATACTCGGAGGACACCCGAGCGTGCTAAGGAAATCTTGGGTAATGAGTATTATCGCTCATCACTAGTCCTGGCCCATGCGGTTTCGGGCCAGTGGACAAGAGCACCCACCGACCCCCCATGTCTCCACATTTGGTGGCAATGGTGGGATACTACTCAGCTCGGTGGGTGCTAGGGAGCTGCAAGGGACTGGTGTTTGTAGACAACGTCCAAATGCTTTGCAACGAGGGAGGCATAAAGACAGACCCAGCAGACCATAGGTGAGGTATACACAGCAGGTTTTGAAAGTCACTATTTCCATCCGCATCAGCTCTGCCTTGGGAAAAGGATCAGAGTGTATCGATAACAGCAACAATAAATGGCAACTGCATGAGCTGTGCTAGATTTGACAGTTTGAATAACAGGCCACAACACTCGATCGGATTTCATGCAGGAACCAGATGGTGCGGAGGACGCATATGTGCAGGGGTAGGATTCAAATTTTTAACAACAGGTTCCATGTTTGTGTGTAGGAAAACCACACCCATTTTTAAGCCACACCCGTTTACACACACCTTTTCCTCAAACATATACAAGTAGGGGCACAGTCAAACCATACCTCCCAACTTTTGAAGAAGGGAAAGAGGGACAAAGTTTGCGGCACATGCAGCGCCCTGCAGCAGATTTTATGCCACGCCTCTGACCACACCCATTTCACAACAAGTCACACCCATATCCACATCCAAACCACACCCATTTAGCACTGCTGAGCTGATCACAATGTTTCATAAACAATAATTATAAACAAAAAAATATGGCCGCACAGTGCTCCATACTGTATAATGGCCCCATATGATGCTCAATACTGTATAATGGCCCCACATGATGCTCAATACTGTATAATGGCCCCACATGATGCTCAATACTGTATAATGGCCCCACAGGATGCTCAATACTGTATAATGGCCACACATGATGCTCAATACTGTATAATGGCCCCACATGATGCTCCATACTGTATAATGGCCACACATGATATTGCGTACAGTATAATGGCCACACATGGTTACTCCTACACACGCGGCTCCACTCCTTACACCTTGCACACACGGCTCCGCTCCCAACACCTTGTACACACATGGCTCCACTCTGTACACCTCGTGCACACGCGGCTCCGCTCCGTACACCTTGTACACACATGGCTCTGCTACATCCATGCTGTAAACCCCTCCTGACCCGACACATAAGCTTACCCTCATCCAGCACCATGACAGAACAGCAGAGTCCTGCAATACACTGAGGCCCTTGATCATGTGACTCCTGACTCCTTCCCTCCTGTGACCTCATCACAGGTCTTGTGCGCACAGAGCAGTGGCAGCCATATATGTGGTGTGTGGCTCTCTGAGGGTGGAGGGATGCGGTTCTGCAGTGCAGGACAAGTATGGGACTGCCCCACGGGATACGGGTTGGTTGGGAGTGTGGTATCGGATCGCGGCTCTGAATCTCGCCTTTTTAAACAAGCGGTTCCATCGAACCAGGGAGAACCTGCCGAATCAAATCCCTGCATATGTGTATGCAACAAATATGAGTTGGTTCTAATCAATTACATGTGGAGTTTATTCGCAAGGAAGACATGGAATATGCTCTGAGGAAACTGGATGATACCAAGTTTTGTTCTTATGAAGGTGAGACTTCTTATAATTGTTTCTGTGCTTAAAGGCATGCTGATGGACTGTGCTCGATAAGTGGAGAAGGATAATTGAAAGCCAATCACTTCTGGCTAATTAAGATTGGGGAGCAATGTGGCAACACATCATTTAATCTTACTTATACAGACGTAAATTCAGTAATCCAGGTTTGGACAATCAGGTCACCTGGCCTTGTACCTCAATGGACTGTCAGCTTCCTAAGCTTGTCGTTACCTCCTCTCGGTGGGTACCCGCCAAAAGTGAGGTGCCACTGGTGGGGTAGTCAGCCCTGAAGCCCCAAAGTTGTAGCTGCTCTATTCCCGGGAAGCCAGCAGAAAGGTGGAACTCTGTAATGTGCACCATCTTGTGTATTTTGCTGGGACTGTTCTATACGTTACTCTCTGTTTGGTGGTTCAATAAAGTATTGCTACACTGTTTTACCTTCACCCTGCTTTGTCTGAGTAGTATTATTGCCACGGTAAAAGAAGAGCGGGCATTCAGTGGGATGATTCCTGGGCCATGCGGTCTTGTGCCAGCGGATGAGAGCACCCGCTGACCCCACCGTTTCTCCACACAAGGCCGTTACCACCAGTCCCTGAGCAGCACCCACTGGCACTAACGAGTTGTATCCACTTTGTAGGGGTCACCATACATGGGCCCCACATTCCCTCATAAAGATAGGCATCTCGGACCCCCTTTTAGTAAGCTTCTATGCAAAATTTACACCAGATTACCACCTTAAGTATGCTGTGTTCTCTTGTGGAAAAAGAGCCTTTGTGGCCCCTCAGTCATAAGGGCTCATGTGCGACTACTATCACTGCATTGCCACATAAAGCAGTGTGACCACATAAAATTCCCATGTTACTATGAAATCACATGAACTGTCGGCAGTGCCAAGCAGGAAGTGTGAGGAGCTACCAGCGCCATCCTCAGACCTTCTATTATTGGTTTAAACAAACTATTGATTCAATGATATTGCTTAGCAGTAAATCGCTGATTATAATGGTTATTTTTGGTTGTCTTTGATGTCATAAGACAAGATTTATAACCCTATGGTTCCTCATCAGGTGGAAAATTACAACTCCAAATATACCGTATCTCTGGAACTTCTCGAGGGCCACAGGCTAAAAATTACTGTCTCAGGAGGACATTCGCACATTCATAAGATCCTCAAAGGAAGTAGGGTTTACCAGAACCCAAATATTTCTGGCATACCATGAGGACATCAATAATTAAGTCCTAAAAAGGGTAGCAACACCTTTTCCTACAGGTTGAAGTATAAAAAAACTGGAGCATATTAACCACCAAGAATTGCGTAATAATTAAATATAATTTTGATAACAAAGAATAAATAATAACAAACAATGATCACATAGAGTATATCACAGAACAGTTGTCAAAACAGAGCTATTTGAATTACGGTTACAGGTACACCAGTGAAAAATGGTGTCACATCACAGACATAAGAATTGGGAAAGGATAGTCCCAGAGCCAAAATAATCCTTCTACAAAATTATATGTATATATAAAGTGACAGTGCAACAATCTATATTGAGGGGTGGTAAGCTCGCTACTACCACATAAGTATAGTCATTCGGATATCCCAAAGTTTTTTAAGGTCAGTGACCACTTCCAAAAAAAACCCATGTAGCAGGGGAGCTAGTATTCTCATCATTAGCTACCCATACCCATATCCATGGATGTAAACACGCACGTGTTCATGCCACATATCCAGCTTGGATACTCAATAGTTGTATGGCCGGTTTCACACGTCAGTGGCTCCGGTACGTGATGTGACATTTTCCTCACGTACAGAGCCACTGACAAACGTAGACACATAAAAATCAATGCATCTGTGCAGATGTCATTGATTTTTTACGGACCGTGTCTCCGTGTGCCAAACCCGGAGACATGTCAGTGTTCGTGGGAGCGCACGGATTACACGGACCCATTAAAGTCAATGGCTCCGTGTAAAACACGTTGTCCGTGTGCAGTCCGTGTGCCGTGCAGGAAGATGGAAACTCCCTTGACTTGGTCTTCTTTGTTCAGTGGATGATTTCACAAACTCCCCTCTCCCACTCTCTGACCACAACCTTCTTCCATTCTCTATCAAGAACTGCCATCCCGCTCAGGTCACCCCCACTTTCTACACTTATAGAAACATACAGGCCATTAACACCCAGAAACTTATGAAGAACTTGCAGTCCTCATTGGCCCCAATCTTCTCCATCTCATGTCCTGATTCTGCTCTGAAGCATTACAATGAAACCCTGCAAAGTGCTCTGGATGAAACTGCTCCTCCTATACATAAAACAACTCGGCACAGACGGCAACAACCGTGGCACACGCTGCAAACACGTTTCCTGCAGCGGTGCTCCAGGTGCGCAGAACGTCTGTGGAGAAAATCTAATCTACCCGAAGATTTCATCCATTATAAGTTCATGCTAAAGACATACAATTCTGCCCTTCACCTCTTCAAACAAACCTACTTCAACACCCTCATCACCTCCCTGTCCAATAACCCTAAACGTCTCTTTGACACGTTCCAGTCCCTACTCAACCCAAGAGAGCAGGCCCCAACCACAGATCTCCGTGCTGACGATCTGGCCAATTACTTCAAAGAAAAAAATGACCACATTCGACAGGAAATCGTCTCCCAATCTCTTCATACCATGCACTGTCCACCCTCCCCCACTGCATCTAGTTCACTCTCTGACTTTGAAGCAGTTACAGAAGAAGAAGTAAGCAGGCTCCTTGCATCTTCTCGCCCGACCACTTGCACCAGTGACCCCATTCCGTCACATCTCCTCCAGTCCCTTTCCCCGGCTGTCACCTCTCACCTAACAAAAATATTCAACCTTTCCCTCGGTATTTTTCCCTCCTCATTTAAGCATGCCATCATACATCCATTACTTAAAAAACCATCCCTCGATCAAAACTGTGCCGCTAATTATAGACCTGTCTCTAATCTTCCCTTCATCTCTAAACTCCTCGAACGCCTGGTCCACTCCCGTCTTACCCGCTATCTCTCAGATAACTCTCTTCTCGACCCTCTTCAATCTGGCTTCCGCTCTTTACACTCTACTGAAACTGCCCTCACTAAAGTCTCTAATGACCTACTAACAGCTAAATCTAATGGTCACTACTCCATGCTAATTCTCTTGGATCTCTCCGCAGCATTCGATACTGTGGATCATCAGCTCCTCCTCACTATGCTCCGCTCCATCGGCCTCAAGGACATCGTTCTCTCCTGGTTCTCCTCCTATCTCTCTGACCGATCCTTCACTGTATGTTTTGCTGGTTCCTCCTCCTCTCACCTTCCCCTTACTGTTGGGGTTCCTCAAGGATCAGTCCTAGGCCCCCTCCTCTTCTCGTTGTATACTGCCTCTATTGGACAAACAATCAGTAGATTTGGTTTCCAGTACCATCTCTATGCTGACGACACCCAATTATACACTTCTTCTCCTGATATCACACCGACCTTTTTAGAAAACACCAGTGATTGTCTTACCGCTGTCTCTAACATCATGTCCTCCCTCTATCTGAAACTTAACCTGTCAAAAACTGAACTCCTCGTGTTCTCTCCCTCTACTAACCTACCTTTGCCTGACATTGCCATCTCCGTGTGCGGCTCCACCATTACTCCAAAGCAACATGCCCGCTGCCTTGGGGTCATCCTTGATTCTGACCTTTCATTCACCCCCCACATCCGATCACTGGCTCGCTCTTCTTACCTGCATCTCAAAAACATTTCTAGAATTCGCCCTTTTCTTACTTTCGACTCTGCAAAAACTCTTACTGTTTCACTTATTCATTCTCGTCTGGACTATTGTAACTCTCTACTAATCGGCCTCCCTCTTACCAAACTTTCCCAGCTCCAATCTGTCCTGAATGCTGCTGCCAGGATCATATTCCTCACCAACCGTTACACCGATGCCTCTACCTTGTGCCAGTCATTACACTGGCTACCCATCCACTCCAGAATCCAGTACAAAACTATTACCCTCATCCACAAAGCACTCCATGGCTCAGCACCACCCTACATCTCCTCTCTGGTCTCAGTCTACCACCCTACCCGTGCCCTCCGCTCCACTAATGACCTCAGGTTAGCATCCTCAATAATCAGAACCTCCCACTCCCGTCTCCAAGACTTTACACGTGCTGCGCCGATTCTTTGGAATGCACTACCTAGGTTAAAACGATTAATCCCCAATCCCCACAGTTTTAAGCGTACCCTAAAAACTCATTTGTTCAGACTGGCCTACCGCCTCAATGCATTAACCTAACGATCCCTGTGTGGCCTATTTATAAAAAAAAAACAAAACAATCAGGTTCCTCGCATCATGTTCTCATACACTTTATGCAGTTAATAGCCCTCTGTGTCTGTACTGCTACATACTTAGGCAGTTAACTGGTTCATGCAGCTTTACATGAACACCCGAGCCTTACACTATGGCCGGTCCGAATAACTAAAGCAATTGTTACCATCCACCTCTCGTGTCTCCCCTTTTCCTCATAGTTTGTAAGCTTGCGAGCAGCAGGGCCCTCACTTCTCTTGGTATCTATTTTGAACCGTGATTTCTGTTATGCTGTAATGTCTATTGTATGTACAAGTCCCCTCTATAATTTGTAAAGCGCTGCGGAATATGTTGGCGCTATATAAATAAAAATTATTATTATTATATATTATTACTGTAAGCGCTGGCCCCCCCACTGGTGCTGAAGCCGCGATTCATATCTTCCCTGCAGCAGCGTTTGCTGTAGAGAAGATATGAATAATCGTGTTTAAAATAAAGGTCCATGTCCCCACCCCCCTCCCACCCCCTGTGCGCCCCCAACCCCCCCCCGCTTTTATTAAAATATTCACCCGGCTCCCTCGCTGGCTGGCGCTGCTTCCCGTCCTGGCCGCAAGTTGTACTGTATGAGCGGTCACGTGGGGCCGCCCATTACAGTCATGAATATGCGGCTCCACCTCCCATAGGAGGACGCTAGTACAGTCGGCTAGGTTCACCATCTTCCAAAACTTTTCCCTCCTTGTCAGAGTACCCCGCATATCAGGGCCTGGACACTGGGAGGGTCTAATGAAACGGTCCCAGATTTTTGATAGTCTTCCCTTGCCTCTGTTGAAATATAACTTCATTCATCTCTTGGGAGACATTTGCGAATGAAAAGTCTTGAACCATGTGGGGGACACATCTCCAACTCATCCTAGGGCACAAGAGATTTATTTTGGGCCTTTCATCCATCCTTTCATAAATGCAGCTTTTCTGATTTTCTGATATAATATAAGCTTTAATACTAAAACTTAACTGCAATCAGTGTAGGGAGAGTTAAACTAAGGTATAATTTGGGATTAAATAAATAAAATAAATCTTTATTTTTATATAGCGCTAACATATTCCGCAGCGCTTTACAGTTTGAACACATTATCATCGCTGTCCCCAATGGGGCTCACAATCTAAATTCCCTATCAGTATGTCTTTGGAATGTGGGAGGAAACCGGAGAACCCGGAGGAAACCCACGCAAACACGGAGAGATGTTGTCCTGGGTGGGATTAGATGACTCCAGCGCTGCAAGGCTGTAGTGCTAACCACTGCGCCACCGTGCTGCTGGGATTAGAGGCATATTAGCAGGGTTCAGTGCCACACAGTCCTTCAAAAGGTCTACTGCTGCTGCAACCTAAAAACAAAAGTCCTTTTCAGAGATACAAATTTTCATTTCCCTTTTAACACCAGAAAGTTTGCAGGCATACAGTATATCATATACCTAATTTAAAATGTGCTTGGCACGCTGTAAGGGACGGGGAGGTGGATGTGCTCCTACCCAGATTTGCTTCAGCTAATTGTTAAGGTACGCTGCGTGTGCAACTTTTTCCGCAAGTCAGCCACAGCTGGCACCAGTCTGGCAATGCTGCAGCAGCACTTGCAAGTGCCAGATCACCGACTGGTACGTGACGTGACAACGCACTGGAACTCCACATTACACATGTACTGTGCAAGGCTTTGTGAACAGCTGAGAGCAGTAGTTGAATATCAGCCACAATACAGGTCCTTCTCAAAAAATTAGCATATAGTGTTAAAGTTCATTATTTACCATAATGTAATGATTACAATTAAACTTTCATACATTATAGATTCATTATCCACCAACTGAAATTTGTCAGGACTTTTATTGTTTTAATACTGATGATTTTGGCATACAACTCCCGATAACCCAAAAAACCTGTCTCAATAAATTAGCATATTTCACCCATCCAATCAAATAAAAGTGTTTTTTAATAACAAACAAAAAAACCATCAAATAATAATGTTCAGTTATGCACTCAATACTTGGTCGGGAATCCTTTGGCAGAAATGACTGCTTCAATGCGGCGTGGCATGGAGGCAATCAGCCTGTGACACTGCTGAGATGTTATGGAGGCCCAGGATGCTTCAATAGTGGCCTTAAGCTCATCCAGAGTGTTGCGTCTTGCGTCTCACAACTTTCTCTTCACAATATCCCACAGATTCTCTATGGGGTTCAGGTCAGGAGAGTTGGCAGGCCAATTGAGCACAGTAATACCATGGTCAGTAAACCATTTACCAGTGGTTTTGGCACTGTGAGCAGGTGCCAGGTCGTGCTGAAAAATGAAATCTTCATCTCCATAAAGCATTTCAGCCGATGGAAGCATGAAGTGCTCCAAAATCTCCTGATAGCTAGCTGCATTGACCCTGCCCTTGATGAAACACAGTGGACCAACACCAGCAGCTGACATGGCACCCCACACCATCACTGACTGTGGGTACTTGACACTGGACTTCAGGCATTTTGGCATTTCCTTCTCCCCAGTCTTCCTCCAGACTCTGGCACCTTGATTTCCGAATGACATGCAAAATTTGCTTTCATCAGAAAAAAGTACTTGGGACCACTTAGCAACAGTCCAGTGCTGCTTCTCTGTAGCCCAGGTCAGGCGCCTCTGCCGCTGTTTATGGTTCAAAAGTGGCTTTACCTGGGGAATGCGGCACCTGTAGCCCATTTCCTGCACACGCCTGTGCACGGTGGCTCTGGATGTTTCCACACCAGACTCAGTCCACTGCTTCCTCAGGTTCCCCAAGGTCTGGAATCGGTCCTTCTCCACAATCTTCCTCAGGGTCCGGTCTCCTCTTCTCGTTGTACAGCGTTTTCTGCCACATTGTTTCCTTCCAACAGACTTACCATTGAGGTGCCTTGATACAGCACTCTGGGAACAGCCTATTTGTTGAGAAATTTCTTTCTGGGTCTTACCCTCTTGCTTGAGGGTGTCAATGATGGCCTTCTTGACATCTGTCAGGTCGCTAGTCTTACCCATGATGGGGGTTTTGAGTAATGAGGAATCAATCAAGATGGTGAGCGGCGATGACACCATAATCAGCACAACCATCCCGCTTCAGTGAGTACTCAAATGCTCGCTGCTCACAATTAAAGAGGAAGATTTGCATGTGTACCAGGTGGAGATGGAATAAGAAAGTACACAGGGTGCTACATGCTTGCATATCCTGACTGCTTGACCTGGAAATGTTGTCGTTTAGGTGTGTGAACACTGAGGTTTTCCGCAACCTCATGGCGGCAGCCATCCCATGGTACTCAGTTCCCAGCCGCCACTATTTTTCAAGGTATGGCGTCACTGCCTTACACTAGCAAGTGTCCCATAACATCACCCATGCCCTGACCAACGCTACAGTATACATATGGACGGACTGTAAACCAATAAACCCTTCCTATATGCCGCTAATAGAAAAATATCCCTCCTCAAGCAGCTCGCACTACACTGAATGCAGCAAACAACAGAATTAATAGGGAATAGAATAGATGTAGGCCTGAAAAGAAATTTTGGTTTTAGGATGCCGAAGGACTGTAAGACAATAATTCCTACCTATATGCCTATAATGCAAAACTATACCATCTGCAGCAACTCTCCCAATACTAAACACAGCTAAAGTGGCAGTATTAGGAAATAAGAGAGGATCGATATAACTCTGATAAGCACTTTTGGGAGGGGAGAGGGTTTAAACCAACGCGTTTCAAAGAGCAGCGTTCTTCTTCCTCAGTTTGCTTTCTGTCTTTGTTTATTGCTTTTAGTCGGTTATCGTGTGCTATAACCCATAAGTAATATAACTCCTATAATACTGCCCCCTATGTAAAGGAATATAACTACTATAATACTGCCCCTATGTACAAGAATATAACTGCTATAATATTGCCCCCTATGTACAAGAATATAACTACTATAATACTGCTCCTATGTACAAGAATATAACTACTATAATACTGCCCCTATGTACAAGAATATAACTACTATAATACTGCTCCTATGTACAAGAATATAACTACTATAATACTGCTCCTATGTACAAGAATATAAGTACAAGAATATAACTACTATAATACTGCCCCTATGTACAAGAATATAACTATTATAATACTGCCCCTATGTACAAGAATATAAGTACAAGAATATAACTACTATAATACTGCCCCTATGTACAGGAATATAACTACTATAATACTGCCCCTATGTACAAGAATATAACTACTATAATACTGCCCCATATACAAGAATATAACTACTATAATACTGCTCCTATGTACAATAATATAACTACTATAATACTGCTCCTATGTACAAGAACATAACTACTATAATACTGCCCCTATGTACAAGAATATAACTACTATAATACTGCCCCTATGTACAAGAATATAACTACTATAATACTGCCCCATATACAAGAATATAACTACTATAATACTGCTCCTATGTACAATATTATAACTACTATAATACTGCCCCTATGTACAAGAATATAACTACTATAATACTGCCCCTATAATTATAGAGGACGCCTTAATTAAAATGCTGTTATTTACCCCAGTCATGAAGCTGGTTGTTGCCTTTCTTTCTGTAGGCTTCTTAGCATTACACGGTGGAGATAGCGATGGTGAAATCAGCTGCTCCCAGACCCCTTTCCCATGATAACTAAAGATCTGATGTTAGAAGTAAATCGGACGACAGCCATATGCATTTCAGACCATTTACCTCCACATTCCATAATCTGATAATAAATAATACAGAGAATTAATATCAAACGCCTCCAAGTGACAGAGACGTAATGATTAGCCAGATATATGGTACATACGGAATGGAAAAGATCATTTATTACCAGTATGACCTATGTTAATGGAAAATGCTGTCTGTGGAGACGGGATAAAGTTTCCTTCAGCACTAAGTCACGTTGTTAGAATTTTGACGGACGAATTATGCAATTAAAATAAAGCTTTGCACAATTTGTGACCTCCAGGAGATGTCTCGGAAAGTTATCAGGACCTATATGGCCTGTAGTATATATTTATAATAGTGGTAAAGATAAAGATCTTTGGCATTCTATTCACAATGAACGGTGATTTTTGGTGGAACTAGACAACTATCGAATATGCATTATATGGACGAAAATATCTGGATTCCTCTAGGATCTTCTCTGTCCTCCCATCTTACATCCAAAAATAGCAATATGGAGTCGGCCGCTCTGCAGTAATAAAGGCTCCTGCTCTCCTGGGAAGAATTTCTGCAAGATTTTGGAGGTGTTTGTGGGATTTTTTTTCCCTTCATTGGAACGAAGGGGCATTAACCTCCTCCGCCATCAGTACAGTGGGCACAATGCAGTCAGGGGGTAATGTTCTCCTGGAATCACCAAACCCAGACTCCTCCATTGCCAGATAAAGAAGTGTGATCCGTCACTGCACAGAACACGTCTCCTCCAGAGTCCAGTGGTGGCAGCTTTACACCGCTCCATCCGACGCTCGGCATTGTGCTTGGTGATGTACGGCTGCACGCAGCTGCTCGGCCATGAAGCTTCTGGCGGAGGTGTAGTGTTTGTGCTGATGTTAACACCAGGAGAGGTTTGGACTCTGCAGTTATGGGGTCAGCAGAGCGTTGGTGACTTTTCTGACCTCTGCTCCTCAGCACTTGGCTCCCGAATCTCTAACATTACGGGGTCTCCACTTCGTGGCTGAGTTGCTGTGTTTTTTCCACTTCTCAATAATATCACCCACAAATGATGGGGGAAGATTCAGAAGGACGAAATGTCATCAAGAGACTTGTTACTCCGGTGGCTCCTATAACAGGACCATGGTGGTATCAGTGAGTACTGCACCACCGGCCATTCAAGTAGTAAAGGCAGATGGCATGGTGGGGGGACCGGATTATATACACCGGGGAGGAGGCAGATGTTGTACACCTGGAGATAATGGAGCTGGATCTTATACATCTGGGGGTATTGGGACTGGATATCATACACCAGGGCCAGGAGAGTGAATGTTGTGCACTGGGGTGGGAGGGTGTTGGTTGGATATTATTCACCAGGGGCAATGGGAATGCATGTTAAACCAGAATTTAATAATTAAGACTAGTGATTAGCGAGCGTACATGGCAGTGCTCGATGCTCGATCAAGCATTGGAGTGTTCGGGCACACTTGTTGCTCGGCCAAGTATCATGTGGTGCTCAAGAACATGCTCAAGTCCCCGCTCCACATGTTTCGAGGCTGTTTTTCACTCACTAGACACGCGGGGATTGCCTGCCAATCATGGTAATGCACCACACTGTACTCCGGAAACAGAGTAGGGTGAGTTGCTGGAGAATGCAAAGTTTGCATTAGAGGCCTCTAGGCAGGGTTTATATTGCCTTACAGTCCTGGCTGCTGAAACCTATAACCAACAGTCCATATCAGGGCTAGATCTATTCTAATCAATATAAATACCGCTATATTTAACATAGGGGTAGCTGCTGGAGAAGGGATAGTAGTGCGCTAGAGGCATATAGGCAGGGTGTATAGCCTTACAGTCCTTGCTGCAGAAACCTAAAGCCAACAGTCCATATCAGGGCTACATCTATTCTGCTACCTATTTAATAAAGCTCTTAGCTGTATTTAGTGTTGGGAGAGTTGCTGGAGACGAGCTAGTTTTGCATTAGAGGCATCTAGACAGGGGTTATTGCCTTTCAGTCCTAAAACCAGAAATCCTTAGTCAGGGTTATATCTATTATATTACCTATCAATACCGTTCTTAGCTGCATTTAGTATAGGAATAGGTGCTGGAGGAGGGATAGTTTGACATTTAAGGAAATAAACCCATGCCTTAGCGAGACCGCTACATGATGACGGGTTATTGCCGCAAGGTATTACTGGGAACGGAGCATCGCGACAAGCATCGCTAAAGGCCTGGGCTGGATCCGGGAGCTGCCAGAAGGGGAGTATATAACTATTTTTTATTTTGTTTTTTTTTAACAGGGATATGGTGCCCACATTGCTATATACTGCGTGGGCTGTGCTATATACTACGTGGCCTGTGTTATATACTGTGTGGGCTGTGTTATATACTGCGTGGGCTGTTATATACTACGTGGCCTGTGTTATATACTGCGTGGCTGTGCAATATACCACGTGGGCTGTTATATACTGCGTGGCCTGTTATATACTGCGTGGTCTGTGTTATATACTGCATGGGCTGTGTTATATACTACGTCGCTGTGCTATATACTATGTGGGGTGTGTTCTATACTACGTGGCTCTGCAATATACTACGTGGGCTGTGTTATATACTGCATGGGCTGTGTTATATACTGCGTGGGCTGTGTTATATACTACGTGGGCAGTGATATATACTACATACATATTCTAGAATACCCGATGCGTAAGAATCGGGCCACCATCTAGTAGTAGTTATATTCTTGTACTGTACATAGGAGCAGTATTATAGTAGTTATATTCTTGTATATAGGGGCAGTATTATAGTAGTTATATTCTTGTACATAGGGGCAGTATTATAGTAGTTATATTCTTGTACACAGGAGCAGTATTATAGTAGTTATATTCTTGTACATAGGAGCAGTATTATAGTAGTTATATTCTTTTACATAAGGGGCAGCATTATAGTAGTTATATTCTTGTACATAGGGGCAGTATTATAGTAGTTATATTCTTGTACATAGGAGCAGTATTATAGTAGTTATATTCTTGTACATAGGAGCAGCATTATAGTAGTTATATTCTTGTACATAGGGGCAGTATTATAGTAGTTATATTCTTGTACATAGGAGCAGTATTATAGTAGTTATATTCTTGTACATAGGGGGCAGTATTATAGTAGTTATATTCTTGTGCATAGGAGCAGTATTATAGTAGTTATATTCTGCTACATAGGGGGCAGCCTTATACTATAGTATTTATATTTTTGTATATAGCACCAGTATTATATTAGTTATAGTGCCTTGAAAAAGTATTTATACCAATCAACTTTTCTACGTTTGTTCACTCTACATCTACAAACTTAAATATGTATTATATTGGAATTTTATGTGATGTACCAACACAAAGGAACACCTTGCTATATATCTGCCATAGTGACTTTCAGTATTTACTACTTCTTTTGACACTTACATACAGGGGTTAGATACCAAGGAGTCCTTTTAACCATTTCTTGCCTTTCCACTATTTTTAAACATGACTTCTCGGGTTAATTGTTTTTGTTTGCTGCTCACCCCCAAGTTTATAGATCTGTGTTTGTTATGTTGGATTTTTAACCTCCTCCATTTCCCTTTTTTACATACCGTAATTTCATTAACAAAGATGTATACTGCTTGTATTGAACTCTGTCCCAGCACACTTTTTTTCTGGTTTCTATTTCCATTCTGTGCATGTGGGACGGTTACCCTACCCTCTTAGGTACAACGTCTGAGTATTGTATAATTTGTATAGTTATAATGGGAGTGTTGGTGGCACGATTCATTCACAATTACGTCCTGCTTGGCTGCTTCCGAGGTTTAAGAAGCTACGATGTGCCGTTTGCGATGTCATGCATGTACGGGAAAGTACCAAAGTCCATGATCAATGACTCGTTTCACAATCCCGCGCCAAGCTCCAGATTATACTCCGCTCACTTCCTCCTATTCTACGACTTTGCACCCGAACAATTTCATAAATTCCGAGATCACGAGATACGGCAGCTGGGATATTATTTCTTCATATGGTTATGACAGCCAGGAGAGTAAAAGCTGGAGTAACGTACGATGGAAAAATGATAAAAATCTGAAAATTCAGTTCTCAAGAAAAAGAGATCTGGAACTGCGAGGATGGGACTCTATAGCGGAGGTGTGCACACTCGACCTCTGCTCCCTTCTCTGCACATGGGACTGCCAAGGTGCTGTACTCATATTTCCGGCAGTCCCATGTGCACCATGTTCTATACATGAGAGGTCGGCAGAACACATCTCTCGGGATTGCTAGGGGTCCCAATGGTCGTACCCCCCAGATATCAGCAAAT
The DNA here is from genome assembly GCF_032444005.1 of Ranitomeya imitator. NCBI lineage: Eukaryota > Metazoa > Chordata > Amphibia > Anura > Dendrobatidae > Ranitomeya > Ranitomeya imitator. The sequence goes on from NC_091283.1 coordinate 836,258,511, forward strand.
TACCCCTTATTGTTTGGATAGAGGATAACCTGAGCTTTGCAAAAAACCCTTGAACTGCTTGTAGTCTCACAACCACTCTAAACGGAAAATTCTGCAGCCGCATCCCCCTCCTCCTCCATCTCTCTCTATAGTATTTATTGGCCTAAACTCACTGGATTTTTTTCTAAAGAAGTTTCTCAACATGTACAGAAAGTCCGTGGAAAATCAAAATTAAATTCATCACATATTAGATTCACGATTAATCCTCATTTCTCGTACGCAGCTACATTCCGATTATTACTTGTTATGACGTTAGTGTTTACCATGTTCTATTCAGGTTACAAAATAAAAAGAATTTTATTATTTTCAGGTAATACAACAGATGTCACGAAGTTGTGTAATTTTTTACATTTTGAACATTGCAATGTAAATAATTTCCATTTTTGAAAAAGGCCGGCAAGGTCTGGACGATGTGATCGATTCTCTAGTCTCATGTTACATATGATCTCTTTATGTAGTCTAACAATCTATAAATGAAATCAATAAAATAAGGAAGAATTAAAGGGTTAATCCCATCACAGGAAAGATGATAATTTGCTAATCTGTCGTGGGTCCGTGCACTGGGACCCCCAAGATCCTGACAATGGAATATAGCTGTGGCTAAGTAAAGTTATTGGCTGTCTCCATTAATCCCTTAGATCATGATGAAGCAAAGGTGTGAACTACTATAATACTGCCCCTATGTACAAGAATATAACTACAATAATACTGCTCCTGTGTACAAGAATATAACTACAATAATACGGCTCCTATGTACAAGAATATAACTACTATAATACTGCTCCTATGTACAAGAATATAACTACTATAATACTGCCCCTATGTACAAGAATATAACTACTATATTACTGCTCCTATGTACAAGAATATAACTACTATAATACTGCCCCTATGTACAAGAATATAACTACTAATACTGCTCCTATGTACAAGAATATAACTACTATAATACTGCTCCTATGTACAGGAATATAACTACTATAATACTGCCACTATGTACAAGAATATAACTACTATAATACTGCCACTATGTACAAGAATATAACTACTATAATACTGCTCCTATGTACAAGAATATAACTATTATAATACTGCTCCTATGTACAAGAATATAACTACTATAATACTGCCACTATGTACAAGAATATAACTACAATAATACGGCTCCTATGTACAAGAATATAACTACTATAATACTGCTCCTATGTACAAGAATATAACTACTATAATACTGCCCCTATGTACAAGAATATAACTACTAATACTGCTCCTATGTACAAGAATATAACTACTATAATACTGCTCCTATGTACAGGAATATAACTACTATAATACTTCCCCTATGTACAAGAATATAACTACTATAATACTGCTCCTATGTACAAGAATATAACTACTATAATACTGCCCCTATATACAAGAATATAACTACTATAATACTGCTTCTATGTACAAGAATATAACTACTATAATACTGCCCCTGTATACAAGAATATAACTACTATAATACTGCTCCTATGTACAAGAATATAACTACTATAATACTGCCCCTATGTACAAGAATATAACTACTATAATACTGCTCCTATGTACAAGAATATAACTACTATAATACTGCTCCTATGTACAAGAATATAACTACTATAATACTGCCTCCTATGTACAAGAATATAACTACTATAATACTGCCCCTATATACAAGAATATAACTACTATAATACTGCTTCTATGTACAAGAATATAACTACTATAATACTGCCCCTATATACAAGAATATAACTACTATAATACTGCTCCTATGTACAAGAATATAACTACTATAATACTGCTCCCTATGTACAAGAATATAACTACTATAATACTGCCACTATGTACAAGAATATAACTACTATAATACTGCTCCTATGTACAAGAATATAACTACTATAATACTGCTCCTATGTACAAGAATATAACTACTATAATACTGCTCCTATGTACAAGAATATAACTACTATAATACTGCCACTATGTACAAGAATATAACTACTATAATACTGCCACTATGTACAAGAATATAACTATTATAATACTGCTCCTATGTACAAGAATACAAGAATATAACTACTATAATACTGCTCCTATGTACAAGAATATAACTACTATAATACTGCTCCTATGTACAAGAATATAAATACTATAATACTGCTCCTTTGTATAAGAATATAACTACTATAATACTGCTCCTATGTACAAGACTATAACTACTATAATACTGCTCCTATGTACAAGAATATAAATACAGGTCCTTCTCAAAAAATTAGCATATAGTGTTAAATTTCATTATTTCCCATAATGTAATGATTACAATTAAACTTTCATATATTATAGATTCATTATCCACCAACTGAAATTTGTCAGGTCTTTTATTGTTTTAATACTGATGATTTTGGCATACAACTCCTGATAACCCAAAAAACCTGTCTCAATAAATTAGCATATCAAGAAAAGGTTCTCTAAACGACCTATTACCCTAATCTTCTGAATCAACTAATTAACTCTAAACACATGCAAAAGATACCTGAGGCTTTTATAAACTCCCTGCCTGGTTCATTACTCAAAACCCCCATCATGGGTAAGACTAGCGACCTGACAGATGTCAAGAAGGCCATCATTGACACCCTCAAGCAAGAGGGTAAGACCCAGAAAGAAATTTCTCAACAAATAGGCTGTTCCCAGAGTGCTGTATCAAGGCACCTCAATGGTAAGTCTGTTGGAAGGAAACAATGTGGCAGAAAACGCTGTACAACGAGAAGAGGAGACCGGACCCTGAGGAAGATTGTGGAGAAGGAGCGATTCCAGACCTTGGGGAACCTGAGGAAGCAGTGGACTGAGTCTGGTGTGGAAACATCCAGAGCCACCGTGCACAGGCGTGTGCAGGAAATGGGCTACAGGTGCCGCATTCCCCAGGTAAAGCCACTTTTGAACCATAAACAGCGGCAGAGGCGCCTGACCTGGGCTACAGAGAAGCAGCACTGGACTGTTGCTAAGTGGTCCCAAGTACTTTTTTCTGATGAAAGCAAATTTTGCATGTCATTCGGAAATCAAGGTGCCAGAGTCTGGAGGAAGACTGGGGAGAAGGAAATGCCAAAATGCCTGAAGTCCAGTGTCAAGTACCCACAGTCAGTGATGGTGTGGGGTGCCATGTCAGCTGCTGGTGTTGGTCCACTGTGTTTCATCAAGGGCAGGGTCAATGCAGCTAGCTATCAGGAGATTTTGGAGCACTTCATGCTTCCATCGGCTGAAATGCTTTATGGAGATGAAGATTTCATTTTTCAGCACGACCTGGCACCTGCTCACAGTGCCAAAACCACTGGTAAATGGTTTACTGACCATGGTATTACTGTGCTCAATTGGCCTGCCAACTCTCCTGACCTGAACCCCATAGAGAATCTGTGGGATATTGTGAAGAGAAAGTTGAGAGACGCAAGACCCAACACTCTGGATGAGCTTAAGGCCGCTATTGAAGCATCCTGGGCCTCCATAACATCTCAGCAGTGTCACAGGCTGATTGCCTCCATGCCACGCCGCATTGAAGCAGTCATTTCTGCCAAAGGATTCCCGACCAAGTATTGAGTGCATAACTGAACATTATTATTTGTTGGTTTTTTTGTTTGTTATTAAAAAACACTTATTTGATTGGATGGGTGAAATATGCTAATTTATTGAGACAGGTTTTTTGGGTTATCAGGAGTTGTATGCCAAAATCATCAGTATTAAAACAATAAAAGACCTGACAAATTTCAGTTGGTGGATAATGAATCTATAATATATGAAAGTTTAATTGTAATCATTACATTATGGTAAATAATGAAATTTAACACTATATGCTAATTTTTTGAGAAGGACCTGTACTATAATACTGTCCCTATGTACAAGAATATAACTACTATAATACTGCTCCTATGTACAAGACTATAACTACTATAATACTGCTCCTATGTACAAAAATATAAATACTATAATACTGCTCCTATGTACAAGAATATAAATACTATAATACTGCCCCTATGTATAAGAATATACAGTCATGGCCAAAAGTATTGACACCCCTGCAATTCTGTCAGATAATACTCAGTTTCTTCCTGAAAATGATTGCAAACACAAATTATTTGGTATTATTATCTTCATTTAATTTGTCTTAAATGAAAAAACACAAAAGAGAATGAAGCAAAAATCAAAACGTTGATCATTTCACACAAAACTCCAAAAATGGGCCAGACAAAATCATTGGCACCCTCAGCCTAATACTTGGCTGCACAACCTTTAGCCAAAATAACGGCGACCAACCGCTTCCGGTAACCATCAATGAGTTTCTTACAATGCTCTGCTGGAATTTTAGACCATTCTTCTTTGGCAAACTGCTCCAGGTCCCTGATATTTGAAGGGTGCCTTCTCCAAACTGCCATTTTTAGATCTCTCCACAGGTGTTCTATGGGATTCAGGTCTGGACTCATTGCTGGCCACCTTAGAAGTCTCCAGTGCTTTCTCTCAAACCATTTTCTAGTGCTTTTTGACGTGTGTTTTGAGTCATTGTCCTGCTGGAAGACCCATGACCTCTGAGGGAGACCCAGCTTTCTCACACTGGGCCCTACATTATGCTGCAAAATTTGTTGGCAGTGTTCAGACTTCATAATGCCATGCACACGGTCAAGCAGTCCAGTGCCAGAGGCAGCAAAGCAACCCCAAAACATCAGGGAACCTCCGCCATGTTTGACTGTAGGGACCGTGTTTTTTTTCTTTGAATGCCTTTTTTTTCTCCTGTAAACTCTATGTTGATGCCTTTGCCCCAAAAGCTCAACTTTTGTCTCATCTGACCAGAGAACATTCTTCCAAAACGTTTTAGGCTTTTTCAAGTAAGTTTTGGCAAACTCCAGCCTGGCTTTTTATGTCTCGGGCTAAGAAGTGGGGTCTTTCTGGGTCTCCTACCATACAGCCCCTTTTCATTCAGACGAGGACGGATAGTACGGGTTGACACTGTTGTACCCTCGGACTGCAGGGCAGCTTGAACTTGTTTGGATGTTAGTCGAGGTTCTTTATCCAACATCCGCACAATCTTGCATTGAAATCTCTTGTCAATTTTTCTTTTCCGTCCACATGTAGGGAGGTTAGCCACAGTGCCATGGGCTTTACACTTCTTGATGACACTGCGCACGGTAGACACAGGAACATTCAGGTCTTTGGAGATGGACTAGTAGCCTTGAGATTGCTCATGCCTCCTCACAATTTGGTTTCTCAAGTCCTCAGACAGTTCTTTGGTCTTCTTTCTTTTCTCCATGCTCAATGTGGTTCACACAAGGACACAGGACAGAGGTTGAGTCAACTTTAATCCATGTCAACTGGCTGCAAGTGTGATTGAGTTATTGCCAACACCTGTTAGGCGCCACAGGTAAGTTACAGGTGCTGTTAATTACACAAATTAGAGAAGGATCACATGATTTTTTGAACAGTGCCAATACTTTTGTCCACCCCCTTTTTTATGTTTGGTGTGGAATCATATCCAATTTGGCTTTAGGACAATTCTTTTTGTGCTTTTTCATTTAAGACAAATTAAATTAAGATAATAATAACAAAGAATTTGTGTTTGCAATCATTTTCAGGAAGAAACTGAGTATTATCTGACAGAATTGCAGGGGTGTCAATACTTTTGGCCAGGACTGTAATAATATTTACACTACAAACTGTACAAGAATATAACTGCTATAATACTGCCTCCTATGTACAAGAATATAACTACTATAATACTGCCCCTATGTACAAGAATATAACTACTATAATACTGCCCCTATGTACAAGAATATAACTACTATAATACTGCCCCTATGTACAAGAATATAACTACTATAATACTGCCCCTATGTACAAGAATATAACTACTATAATTCTGTTCCTATCTACAAGAATATAACTACTATAATACTGCTCCTATGTACAAGTATATAGCTACTATAATACTGCCCCTATGTACAAGAATATAACTACTATAATACTGTTCCTATCTACAAGAATATAACTGCTATAATACTGCTCCTATAGACAAGAATATAACTACTATAATACTGCCCCTATGTACAAGAATATAACTACTATAATACTGCACCTATGTGCAAGAATATAACTACTATAATACTGCCCCTATGTGCAAGAATATAACTACTATAATACTGCCTCTATGTACAAGAATATAACTACTATAATACTGCTCCTATGTGCAAGAATATAACTACTATAATACTGCTCCTATGTACAAGAATATAACTACTATAATACTGCTCCCTATGTACAAGTATATAACTACTATAATACTGCCCCTATGTACAAGAATATAACTACTATAATACTGTCCCCTATGTACAAGAATATAACTACTATAATACTGCACCTATGTGCAAGAATATAACTACTATAATACTGCCTCTATGTACAAGAATATAACTACTATAATACTGCCTCTATGTACAAGAATATAACTACTATAATACTGCCCCTATGTGCAAGAATATAACTACTATAATACTGCTCCTTTATACAATAATCTATAACGCTTTGATTTTTTTTTTTCCACAGTACATGATGAAATGTATTCGATGTAGTGATGTGTGTGATTTGGAGCAATCATCAATCACTGCACCCTGTGTACGTCTGTCATTGAGTATCATCATCTTGCACGTCTGGTTCTGCTGTGATCTCACCGAGCGACATTCCTTGATCGTACATGAGGGGCCATCATGCGTCTCACAATAACAGAATGAAATGACTATGCCTCAGTAACGAGGGACGTGATGTTTCTGCAGGGTCGCATAGATTGCTTTTGTTCTCCAGCTAACACATGAAAACACAATTTCAGCATTTGGGGGGTTTGAAGGTTCCAAGGTTAAAAAAAAAGATGGCAAGATGAAAAAAAACTCCGCCATATAAAGCTTATTTAAGAGCAGACGTAATGATAATTAGCACATTGTCTCCGCTCACCCTCTCGTTACACCAGCAGGGCACTATATAAATTCTCAGAAATGTGGATGGAGATCTTCCTTAAGGCAGCGGCAGGACGCTTTGTTCCCGTCTCGCCCTGTTTATAATCACTTGTGGATGATATTTCCACATGTCCAATAATAACAATTCTGATTCGATCAGGATCTGTGTAAGAAGATGGAAAATAAATGGGCCCTCCTCCCTCTTACCAATATTAGGGACTCCTGCCACCTGCACCCCAGTGGTTTTCCTGGTTCTTGTGGATCACTGTGGAGATATTATCCAGATACCTAAGCTGCTTTATTGCTATGCAAATGTCAATAGAAAGTTATTTTATGCTGCGCTGTGTGATATACAGATTCACGGTTGGACATATCGCCTAAGCAGCCGATGCCGCAGTTGAGGTGGAGGGGGCCTGCCACCACCAGGGACTACTTCAGCTGGATGTGCATCTAAGGACGCACATTCAGTTGAAATGTATTGCGGCGCAGAGAACATGTCGGCTCCCTGAGCTGTAATAACCAAACACCGACAGCTGACGTCTGCGTGCCTGTGACTGGGGGCACATGGCAGTGATGTTATGCACTGTGATGAGAACACCAAAGTCAGCTGCCGGGTCCAGCGCCGCCTGTAGAAGAGGACCCTGAGCGTCGTGAGAGCGCAGGGAAGGCGAGTAGAATTTTTTGTTTTTAATATATTATGAAACAGGGCACATTATATTAGTTTGGGGGGACATATATACCGTACAGAGCAAAAGTTTGGACACACCTTCTCATTTAAAGATTTTTCTGTATTTTCATGGCTATGAAAATTGTACATTCACACTGAAGGCATCAAAACTATGAATTAACACATGTGGAATTATATACCGGTACTCAACAAAAAAGTGTGAAACAACTGAATTATACACACACATTATATATATATATATATATATATATATATATATATATATATATATATATATATATATATAATGGGGTACATTATACCATGATGAAGCTCATTATACCAGGATGGGGGACATATATACGAGAACGGGTCACATTATACCAGGATGGGGCACATATATACAAGGACAGGGCACATTATACCCAGATGGTGGACAGATATATGAGAATGGGGCACATTTTGTTGTCTGCTGCCTAGCGCCAGCAATGTGCTGTTGTGAAGTAGAATTATTCCATTTCAGCTAGATACCCACTATATTATATGTATTCATGATTATTGCTGCCATTGTGACATGTGGATGTCATGACTCAGTTACAACAGATTTTGTGACATGTAACAATATCACATACTAATGAAAGTACCGGTAAGTAGATTTGTCACAACTCCATTTATTGGTTTTTGAAAACTATTTTTAGAAACTGCATCTCTGTGATGCCACTCCAACAGAAGAAGGCACTGCAGCCAAAACGCGCGTTGGGGTGGTGACACCACAGCTCCAGGTAAAACTATGCTCTGCATATGTTTTATTTAGGATTTTCTTACAACTCTCACTGTTAGGTATGCGGTTTCCTTTGGACTTCTCGAGACTTACCGGCTTACTGGTATTCGGAATATTCAGTTAAACCTTACTTACATTTGTCCCTTTTTAAAAGTCTGTTTGTAGCTGTGAGGCTCCTTGTTTTCTGTCCAATCTCTGTCATCACCCTGTATACACCAAGTTCTATTTTTAACTTATTTTTGTCATTATATGCTATGATATGTAAAGTCTAAATGTACAGGGAATTAAGCAACAATTTGGAAGAAATTACAGAGATTTTCTTCATTAGTTGGCAAGTCCAGCATTAAATAAGGCACTGTCTATCAACGTAATGTCATTCCCCCCCTTCATTTTTCACCATGACACAGGATCACCTCCCTACTAATGAACTTTAAGTCTGAGGCAATAATTCATTTTTTCGTCACTCTGATTAATATATTTAGCATGTATCACATGGAGAATAAATATGCAAATTTCCTCTTCAGAGAGGAAGAGGACATGAACTCTAGCGCCACCTATTGGAAGTACCAATCCTAAAAGTCAAATCGACCCTTTAACGAGTTTTGTCACATGACTTGGGATAAAAGCCAAACCAAAATCTCAATTTGCAGACACAGTGTCTCCTCCCTCTGACATGACATGTCTGGCTTGTCACTCTCCACAAGGAGAAACACTACTGCAGCGCCCCAGGGTTCTGGTCGTTGCAGTAATATCATTCTCCTCTAGGGGGGAGTGATGTTACGTTTGAAGGCAATAAAGGATATCTCTTCACCAGGTAAACACAATGCATGCAACATGTTGACACTCCAGACCAGAAGGGGGAGCTCTAAGCCTGTTTAAGGTGAACTCCCCTATAAGAACGTCCTGATCTGGACAGAAAGGGTTCAGTTCCTGTCAGGGAGACAGGGGGAGAGGAAGCATAGGAGCCCTGTGGCATGAAGTGCTGCAGATCCTGGAAGAAGACAGTAAAGCGAACATATTGCAGAGAGTGTGCAGGAAAGTCTTAGCAAAAGGAGAGGAAACCAGAAGTTCTGCCATGCACAGGCTGCTTCCTTCTGAGGCGCAGAAATCCAGTAGCCAGAATACAGAGGGAGTAAGGATCTCTACGCTTTACTTCAGAGACTGGCAGGACAGCTAATTTCAAGTTACTGATCCGCCCTATACCCAGGAGGCACGGTGGCAACTTGTAGAGGCCGGGGCTTGCTAAAGTCCCTGTAAAAAGCCTCAGGCCACCAGTCATACGGGTTTGTCCTATCCATCTGGGGACAGAGAGAAAGAGACACAACATCTAGAATATCTACAACAGTTGTGAGGACCTTATGAGAGGCTCAGCAGTAAGGTACTACAACACCCAGGCGCTAGAGGAAGGCTACTGATTTCCACCTGGATAAGGGGACTCTGGATTTGCCCCCAAACTGGCCGGACTCTCTGATGCTCTGTACTGTGGATGCTGAAGCCTTTAGTAAAAAGGTAAAGAGACTGCAACCTTGTGTCCTCGTTCTTCACTGCGCCTCTCACCATCCACCACCTACACACTGGGAAGCCCTGGGGACATACTTCACCTATGGGAAGGTATACCATCTAGCTGCCATAACATCATCCCAGCGGACCCCTTAACGCATCGGTCACCCTGACCGAATACCACAGGTGGCGTCACGAACATATGCCTTTAAAGACTATTCCCCCCATTTTCAACGAACCTCCCGAAGGCCACGGACCGGGTCAGCCACCGTGACATCCCCCTGAGAACCGAAGGACCCCTTGCCCTACACGGGGGCGATCCACTACCCCTTACATCACGTGGAGAAGTAACACGTCAGAGTTGATTACATGCAAAAGAGAGATACTGACTGCACATGGTGGTGTAAGGAGAAGGGGACAGCTGGAGCCTTAAGGAGCCCAAATGGGCCTTTTCCCTTATTGGAGGAGGCAGTACTTATACCAGAAAGATTTTGCATGGACATGCATCTGATATTAAAAAAGTCCTCCTCTTCCTCCTCCCATCAAAAATTGTATCCTCTTAATATATTGCAGTCACCATATCATATAGGACTGCGTACTAAATTGCTAATTTTGACTTTCTACCCAGCTAATTCTTCTCTTTTCTGTTTGATCTATGACATCTCTTGATTAATAACTGATGAGCTGAATCCTTCTGAGCTCTATGTAGAAACATGAGCTCAATTTTTCCTGTCTGACTCTCAGTCACTGCAAAAGTCCCTGTGGGAGGGGAGAACAGCTGATTCAGGAGTAGAAAAAGGGAATGATTTCGTCAGGGACAAGAGACTTCCTCTTACATAGAGAAAAGAGAAGAAATAGCAGGGTAGAAAGATGAAAAGGAGCAATTGTAAGTGCACAATGCTGTACAAAATGATGATTGTAATATATTTTACTGAATAAAAACTTTGATGGGAGGAGGAGGAGCAGGAAGAGGTACCCAAAGTTAAACCTCAACCCTATTGAACACAATGGGACCCTGAATATTTGAGCTGGAAAATATTCTCTTTCTCTCTTCCCCGCCCTCATTCTCTTTTTCCGGGAGAAGTCCATGCTCAGCATTTGGCATAGGATACCAACTATCCAGTAAGAACCCAGAACTTTTAAGTTTGGGTTCGCTCATCTCTAGTCCCGATTCATCATGGTGTTGTTGTCAGAATTCTGACGTAAAATGCCTTGATGCTGTATTTTTGTGCAGCTCAAAAGTTGTACAAAAATGTTGTGACATTTACATTTTTTACTTCAGACCTGATCGGTGGATGAAGCTGGGACAGGATAGACTGAAGCCCGGTTGGTAACTTTATCACAATTTACGCTACAGAGATGGCATCATTCATGTCAAAAATGTCTGCCAGCCCCTGACTGGAGAAGCAATTCTTGTGCAGGGCATGCCTCCTAATGGGTTAGGTACATCCTACTCCTGCATTCCCTTTATTAAAACATCCACTCAGAACACATCATAAAGAATTGGGACCATGGATCCTGTGTTACATCACTTTCTTATTGCTGGAATGGGAACGTCTGGAACTTACGCAACAGAATAGTCATGTGTTTCTGTGACTGTCTCTCTGTTCATCACCTCCAAAGTCACAATTTGTGATATTGTACATATAACATGACGGCCTTCCACAGAGAACGACCGACTGACAGGAAGGGGACGACCGCTGTTGTAATTTTTTTACATTGCTGAGGTAAAAGGAAAGCTGTGCTCTGATTGGTTACCCTAATAAAATAAAAGCTGAGCTCTGGTTGCTGAAATAACATAGAACTTGAGCTCTGACAGATTGTTCTGGTAAAATGGAAGCCGAGCTCTGACAGATTGTTCTGGTAAAATGGAAGCTGTGCTCTGACGGATTGTTCTGGTAAAATGGAAGCTGAGCTTCGACTGGTAAAATGGAAGCTGTGCTCTGACAGATTGTTCTGGTAAAATGGAAGCTGTGCTCTGATGGATTGTTCTGGTAAAATGGAAGCTGAGCTTCGACTGGTAAAATGGAAGCTGAGCTCTGACGGATTGTTCTGGTAAAATGGAAGCTGAGCTTTGGTAAAAAGAAAGCTGTGCTCTGACAGATTGTTCTGGTAAAATGGAAGCTGAGCTCTGACGGATTGCTCTGGTAAAATGGAAGCTGAGCTCTGACAGATTGTTCTGGTAAAATGGAAGCTGTGCTCTGACGGATTGTTCTGGTAAAATGGAAGCTGAGCTTCGACTGGTAAAATGGAAGCTGTGCTCTGACAGATTGTTCTGGTAAAATGGAAGCTGAGCTCTGACAGATTGTTCTGGTAAAATGGAAGCTGAGCTTTGGTAAAAAGGAAGCTGTGCTCTTGTTGAGGGAGGATCTAAAGTGACCCTTCACGGTTGACTCAGTGATTTCCAAATTAATCTAAAGGGCGTTGCTGGCAACTGAAAATGACCAGACGGAGACTCGTGCCTCTGTGTGGGGGATCGATCAGATCTCTGGGCCCCTGTTTATTGTCTGACTTTTCATAGTCATAGAAATTATACTTCAACCAATCAGCATAAGAACACGTTCACAGTTCTTAACCTATAAGAAAACAGGAAAAACTTAACCCATGAGGATACAGGAAAAATGGAAACTACAGATATGGTCATGTCTTTTTGGCATAGAAAAACATATTAACAGATGCCTCAGTCTTGTATAGCGATACCCCCACGAGTCTCTTATCTGGCTCACTCGAGTTAGAATACTCAAGGTCTTTATACCAATTATGAACCATAGACTAGCTGAATAACAAAATGTTATCTTCGTGAGAAACAGGGCAGAATTATTTCAGAGCAGCTGTAACCTTTTACCTAAGTAAATAACAGAATTTATCTTTAACCAACAACAAAATGGAGTCAAAGCACAAAATGGAGAATCTTTCATAATTTGTTCCTTCACACTCTGACAGATTGTTCTGGTAAAATGGAAGCTGTGCTCTGACATTGTTCTGGTAAAATGGAAGCTGAGCTCTGACTGGTAAAATGGAAGCTGAGCTCTGACATTGTTCTGGTAAAATGGAAGCTGTGTTCTAATGAATTGTTCTGGTAACATGGAAGTTGAGCCCTGACTGACTGTTCTGGAAAATAGAACCTGAGCTTTGACTGTTCTGGTAAAATGGAAACGGAGCTCTGGTTGCTACGATAAAATGGAAGCTCAGATCTGTTTACTATGGTAAAAATGAGCAAATACTCTGCAGCAAATAAATAGCAATAGTGCATAAAAATAAGAGAGAGTACTTGGTTAACATAATTTTGAGGAAAATTTAAAAGCCATTCTACCACATCAAGGTAACCCTATTCGGAACGGTCCTTATCTCTAGTATTAAAAGATTAACATGTGACTAATGACATAAATGTGACTAAGGGCCGAGAGGAACAGAGGCCCTGACTAGTGGACACCTCTGCCGTGAGGAGCTATATCATTTGAGCTCAGCTCAAATAAAAGTGAGGCCAGGCCCTTCTTTGCACAGAGCACAAAAACCTGAAACAAAAACCTAAAGAAATAAACTGGAATATAAGGCTACTTTCACACTAGCGTCGGAATTCGGCCCGTCGCATTGCGTCGGGCCGAGATTCTGATGCTAGCGTTGTTAGCGCCGCACAGCGGGTGCAGCGGATGCATTCTCCGGCGCATCCGCTGCCCCATTGTGAGGTGCGGGGAGACGGGGGTGGAGTTCCGGCCGCGCATGCGCGGTCGGAAAAGGCGGTCCGTCTGGAGCAAAAAACGTTACATTTAACGTTTTTTGCTCCCGGCGGTCCGCTACAACACGGCGCAACCGTTGCACGACGGTTGCGACGTGTGTTAATACGTCTTCGGTAATGTTACTCTATGGGGCAAAGACGCATCCTGCAAACAACTTTGCAGGATGCGTTTTTTCCCCTAAACAACGCATTGCGACGTATTAAAAAAAACGCCAGTGTGAAAGTACCCTAAGTTGGTATACATGGAATGTGTAGACACATGTTCACACTGGCCACTAAACAGACAAAACCCAAGATAAAATTATAATGAGTAAATACCCTGCAGGAAATATATAGCAAAACCTTTCCATCCTTAGGATAGTGGGGTGTAGTATGTATGAAGTCGGGTGCCAAAGTGGACCCTCTGTGGACCAATGAAAGTTATTAGCTGGCCAGGTTATTATTGATTCCTAGTTGTACTTTAAGGGAGGTTCCTCTGCAGAAAGTAGGGCACTGATTTACAAGTGATGTTAGAATGGGAATTCCCTGGTTCAGTAGTTTGCATTTGTATCAAAATCCCATAAATCCCATATTGTTTCTCATTCTGTTGCCCTGATAGCATTAAACATCCCATTTATACCATGTGCTAAAGCGCCATCTAGTCGTACAAATGTGTATTGCAGCCCCTCTGAAAAATAATAATTTCATGACCCGCTGCCACAATATGATTATACTGCAAGTGGCCACCCAGTGGTTGAAATGTGAATTGTAGCTTTTCGAGGGTTGTCAAATAAAAACTGAAGTCCGTTTTATAGAGGACTTGGCCTCTATAAAATCATACCAGAGCTGCTCCTGTCAGTAGTATAATGCCTGAGAAAATAACTTCTAATTCAAATGCAAATGAGGGGGCTTCAGAGCACCCTTGGCGTAGGTAAGAGCTCTGAGCACCGCTATGCCCTCTTATTTGGCATGTCGGAGACTTTGTTCTCTCCTGATTGACAGCACTCGATTCCTAGAGTGAGCACTGCCAAGGGTACTGAAAGAGTTCGCAGGGGAAATTGCAGAACCACTAGTCAGAATCTTTGAAAAATCCTGGAGAACAGGAGAAGTCCTGGAAGCTTGGAGAAGGGCAAATGTTGTCCCTATCTTCAAAAAAGGAAAGAAGATGAAGTCAGGAAGTTCCAGGCCAGTGAGCCTTACTTCAATACCAAGAAAGATCTTTGAACAAATTATTATATGTAAGTACTTGGATAAGAATTCAGTACCGTATTTTTCGGATTATAAGACGCACTGGACCATAAGGTGCACCCCAAATTTGGGGTGAAAATTGCAGAAAAAAAGATTTTTTATAAGATGGGGGTCCGTCTTATTGTCCGAATTTACAGTATCTTACCTGAGGGCTGGCGGTGGCAGAGCAGGGTCACAGGAGGCATGGTGTCGGCAGAGGTGGGGAGGTGCTGGGATGAGGAGGTGCAGTGAGAGATATGGCGTGAGATGGGTCCCTTTCCCCGGTATGGTGATGCAGCAGCCCGGTAAGCAGCAGAGCCGGTTGAATCCTGCGGTGGCAGAGGTGCGGCGGCAGAGGAGGCGCAGTAAGCGGGGTCCCTTTCTCCGGTGAGGTCATGCAGCAGTCCGGTAAGCAGCAGAGCCGGGTGAATCCTGTTGTTATTGGTGGGGGCGGCCATCTTCCTGAGGCCGCGCGTGTGCAGATGAAGCGCTCTGCTTCCCGGGGCTTCAGGAAAATGGCCACGGGAGGCCACGCGTGCGCAGATGGAGATCGCGGCGGCCATTTTCCTGAAGCCCCGGGAAGCAGAGCGCTCCATCTGCGCACGCGCGGCCTCAGGAAAATGGCCGCCACCACCAATAACAACAGGATTCACCTGGCTCTGCTGCTTACCGGGCTGCTGCATCACCTCACCGGAGAAAGGGACCCCGCTTACTGCGCCTCCTCACCCGCCACACCTCTGCCGCCGCACCTCTGCCGCCACGGTAAGCCTGCATTGTGACTATTAGACGCACCCCCCATTTTCCCCCCTTTTTTGGGGGGGGGGGGGGAAAGTGCGTCTTGTAGTCCGAAAAATATGGTAATTAACCAGACAAAACCTACAAGAAACAAAATGAATAAAAACCCTGCTGTAACTAAATAAGTAAAAAGCAAAAGAGCATTTAAATAACACAGAGTTCTTAGTAATACTGTTTTCGATTAAAAAAAAAAAAATAGCATAAAAGCCATCCCATTGTCGACATGGTGACTCTAATCGGGACGGTCCTACGCTGTCTAATATTAAAAACCTTACCATGTGTCAAAGTTGGCCTCAGTGTGTGAATAAGGGCAGACAAAAGAAGGCTTAATAGCCGTCTACAAATATCTGAAGGGCTGTCACAGTGTAGAGGGATCATCATTATTCTCATTAAAACATGGAAACACGAGAAGCAACGGAATAAAACTGAAAGGGAGAAGATACAGATTAGATATTAGAAAAAACATTTTTGACAGTGAGGGCGATCAATAAGTGGAACAGGCGGCCACGAGAGGTGGTGAGTTCTCCTTCAATGGAAGTCTTCACACAGAGGCTGGACAGACATCAGTCTGGGATGATTTAGTGACTCCTGCATTGAAGCAGGGGTTGGACACGAGAATCCTGGCGGTCCCATCCAACTCTAACATTATTCTAGGATTCATCCAAGTATTGATGCTGCGGTATGGGTGCTGTATTGGTAATACATAAAGTAACCTGGTATTTATTTATTATGCTTTGCTTATATAGCGCTATCTTATTCCTCAGCGCTTTACAGACATTATCATCACTGTCCTCAATGAGGCTCACAATCTAGATTCCCCATCAGCATGTATGTAATTCTACCTATCTGCTGACTTTTTAATTTTTACCTCTATCGTTTCGAGAGCGTATAGCTTAGAGCGAAAAGTGCTGGAATGTGAGGAAGGATAAAGGTCAACACTGGAAGAACTGGAAGCGCGCCTTTCAAGGATGACAATGCGTCCTTACAGCATCTTAAGTTCTTTATATGCGCAGCTCAAGTCAGGCCCAAGGCAAAATTGCAACTTGTCACGAGACATGTGCGGAGCTGATTGATTGTCTGCCGATGGCCCGATATCACGCCACCCTGGTGGACGTGTGAGGAGACAATGCTGGCCATGTCACCTTCAGGGTGGGGGGACGGAGGCGACAAGATGAATAGAGCAGGTATGGAGGGGGAATAGTGTTGAGCGAATGTGCTCAGATGCTCGGTGCTAACAGAGAATCTTCAGCGTGCCCAAATACCATTATTTTAACATTATAGGAAAAAAATATAACGTGGTCGTTGGGCCGATTTTCTTTAGTAAAAATGGTTCTAAAAGTGACTTATTTTGGACCTAATTCATTATTTCATTGTGCCTTTTCTTTTTAGGATAAATTTACAGGATTTTGGTTTTTTTTTTATGTTTTTTTATTATTTTGTTCGGCATTATGCACAAGGTTTTGACTATGCATGTGTATTATTTGTGACTTTTAGTCTGTGCGCCCATTATGAGCTGTTAGTGCATTTTTTGCCGCTGTATATTTTTGCTGCAGCAAAGTATATTGGATTTATAGAAATCTCAGCGTCCACTGTGCTGCGCGTTTCAAGTCTGCAACTTGTCAATTTCCCTTGCAGGTAAACAGTTATGTGCGGATTTTACCCATTGACTTGCATTAGATGCAGAAAATCCGTGAAAAAAAAATACACATGTAATCCACAAATCACTGTATTCATAAAGTTTTGTCAAAGCCAAATACGAGGAAGAATCAAAAACAAAAAAGAGCTTCATTTAAAAGTATGACACGCCAGGCGAAAAATCACGGCGCCAAAAAGGTGCTAAAAAATCCACGTAAAAAAGGGCAGTAAAAAACGCAATGAAAAAACGCAAGTAACCTAAATGACAAAATAGGCGCAGAAAATCTGCAACATCAAAAACTCACCAAAAGCTGATCGTGGGAACATAGCCTTAGAAATGGCTATATTGCATGCGTTCGCGTGTTTGTTGTTTAGGTTTTCCAGATTTTTTTGGCCGAGTCATCATTCGTGACTTTTTTTCCTTTTTTTTTTTTTTAAAGTCAACTTGTTTTTACAAATGTACTTTAGTTCGCCATCGGAGAAATTTTATGCCATGGACCAAATTTTTGCAATGTCTTAAGGTAACGTGAGACTTTCCACACTAGTCGCAAAATAGGTCGACTACAAAAAAAAAAAAAAAAATTAGAAAGCATTTTTGATTTTGTCCAAAATTCCTGACCCGAGTGCTCCATTTAGATGAATTTGGGGCAAATAGCATCAGCGAATACCAAAAGTCACATCAAACAGATAAACAAAATGCAAAGGATTAAGTTGCCTTATTATCTACAAGATGCAAGTGAAGTTTTAGCAATCGTCCTCAGAAAAACATCGGAATCCTCTAAAAGTGAGTGTCATCTAGCGGTGGAAATCCGATATGTACATGTTCATTTCCAGGGAATGATAAGTGCTGCTGCGCCCCCATGTGGCCAAATAGAGAATGTGCATTAGAAATCTAAATTATCCTCAATTAGAGCCCAAACTATTGCTCCCTCTAGTGGCCAAAACAGCATATTACAGTTCAGTTGAATTTGATTTTCCTCTAAACTTGTCCCCCTCACCCGACTTCTATAGCCAATAAATGCACTGTACATTGAAATACACAAAAATGGACAAAAATAACTTGAAAACTATAATAAAGTCTATTTTTATCAACAAATTACAGTGACCAGAGTGTACAATTTATACTAGATCTAGATCAAGCCGCTGCAAATTCATTCATCACAATGTCATTCTTCTTTTAATTTGCTCCTTTTTTAAAGTCCATCATATATTGTAAAGCAGCGGCTTTCAAGACAGTGCAGTAATGACGCAGTGACCCAGGATAGCTCAACTTAACCCCTTTACCCCCAAGGGTGGTTTTCATGTTAATGACAAGGCCAAATTTTTACAATTCTGACCACTGTCCCTTTATGAGGTTATAACTCTGGAACGCTTCAACGGATCCCGGTGATTGTGAGAATGTTTTCTCGTGACATATTGTACTTCATGAGAGTGGTAAAACGTATTTGATAAAACTTGCATTTATTTGTGAGAACAAAAAAGAAAAAAAAAAAGGAAGTTCGAAAATTTATGCCCTTAAATCACAGAGATATGTCTCACAAAATATGTAATAAGTAACATTTCCCACACGTCTACTTTACATCCTAACAAAAAAATGTGGGTTCCAAAATTATGCTGAAGTTATAAGGGTTAAACAGCGATTTCTCATTTTTACGCCACATCACATTTGAAGTCATTTTGGGGGGGGTCTGTATGATAGAAGATACCCAAAAGTGCCACCGTTCTTAAAACTGCACCCCTCAAGGTGCTCAAAACCACATTCAAGAAGTTTTTTTAACCCTTCAGGTGCTTCACAGGAACTTTTGGAATGTCGAAAAAAATGAACATTTAACTTTTTTTTTTTTTTTCACAAAAATGTTTGCTTCAGATCCAGTTTTGTTTTGTTTGTTTTTTTTTTACAAGGGTAATAGGAGAAATTGGACCCCAAAATTTGTTGTGTAATTTCTCCTGAGCATGCCGATACCCCATATGTGGGGGGAAATTACTGTTTGGGTGCACGGCAGAGCTCGGAAGGGAAGGAGCGCCGTTTGACTTTTTGAATGCAAAATTTGCTGAAACAATTGGCAGACGCCATGTCACGTTTGTAGAGCCCCTGATGTGCCTAAACAGTGAAAATCCCCCACAATTGACCCCATTTTTGGAAACTAGACCCCTCAAAGAATGTATTTAGATGCATGGTGAGCAACTTAAACCCTCAGGTGCTTCACAGAAGTTTAGAACTTTGAGCTGTGAAAATAATAAAATCACATTTTCCTCACATAAATGATATTTTAGCCCCAAATTTTGCAAGGGTAACAGGAGAAATTGCACCACACATTTTGTTGTGCAATTTCTCCCGAGTATGCCCAGACCCCATATGTGGGGGAAAACTACTTTTGAGGCACAGTGCAAAGCTCAGAAGGGAAGAAGCGCCATATTGGAGTTCAGATTTTGCTGGAATGGTTTGAGGGTGCCATATCACATTGGCAGAGCCCCTGAGGTGCCAGAACGACAGAACCCCCCCTATATGTGCACCCATTTTACAAACTACACTCCCCAATGAATTAATCTAGGGGTGCAGTGATATTGAGGCCACCTGTGTCTCACAGAATTTTATACCAGTGAGCGGTGAAGAAATAATAAATTACATTTTTACCACTAAAATTTTAGCCCCAAGTTTTTAATTTTTCTAAGGGCTAACAGGAAATTTTTTTTACAACATACTGAGCTCCATTTTTTCCTGAGTGCGCCAATACCCTACATGTAATAGGGAAACATTTTTCAGGCACATTGCAACGCTCAGAAGGCAAGGAGCGCCAGATTTTACTGTTATGGTTTGCAGGTGTCATGACCCACTGGGAGAGCCCACAAGGTGCCACAACAGCAGAACCTCCCATACGTGACCCCATTTTACGAGCTACACCTCTCAATGAATTCATCTAGGGATGCAGTGATCATATTGACGCCACAAGTGTATCACAGAATATTATACCATTGGGCAGTGAAGACAAAATAACTACATTGTTACCACCAAAATTTTGTTTTAGCCCCAGATTTTACATTTTCACACAAGAAGTGGGTAAAATGGCATCAAAATTTGTCCCACAATTTCTACTGAATGTGGCAATACCCCATATGTGGCAATACCCCATATGTGGCTGTACAGTACTACTTAGCCATACGGAGGGGCTCGGGAGGAATGGAGCGCTATTTGCCTCCTGGAGCGCAGATTTTCCTAGAACAGTTTGCGGACTCCATATACAGAGCCCCTAATTCCTAGAAGAGCTGAATCCCCCCCCCCCCCTTATGTGACCCCAATTGGGAAACTATACCCCGTGGGGAATTTATCTACAGGTGTAGAGACAATTTTGACTCCATGGATATTTTCCAGAAACAAGCAGCAATGAATGTTGCAAACTGCCATTGTAGTGACCGGAACATTGTAGTGACCAGTACGCTGCAGTGACCAGAACATTGTAGTGACCAGTACGCTGCAGTGACCAGAACATTGTAGTGACCAGAACATTGTAGTGACCAGTACGCTGTAGTGACCAGAACATTGTAGTGACCAGTACGCTGTAGTGACCAGAACATTGTAGTGACCAGTACGCTGTAGTGACCAGAACATTGTAGTGACCAGTACGCTGTAGTGACCAGAACATTGTAGTGACCAGTGCGCTGTAGTGACCAGAACATTGTAGTGACCAGTATGCTATAGTGACCAGAACATTGTGGTGACCAGCACGTTATGCCCAGCCAGTGCTTCTGGAGGCATGCACCAGTAAGTTAGGCGGGCTCTCATCGCTTCAGAAATGCCAAACGTGGATGCAGTATGTGGTTTAGGTACATTGTGGGGCTCAGAAGGGAGGGGTCATTTGGAATGGAGAGCGCAGAATTTGCCGATTTTTTTTCTTTGGGTCAGATCAGGAGCCATTTCGCTTTTCCAGAGCCTTTGTGCTAACAGTAGTGTGCAAGCCCCCTATAATTCCGTTAGCAGATGACAGATCTGAGTAGGGACTTTTTTTTATTTTTGTAGATTGAATTGAAGCTTTTATTGGGAACATTTTACATAACATTTGGGATCACATTTATCCGGCGCTCTACGCTGAGCACTTACTTTGGGGTTTCCACCTAAAATCACCGAGTGACGTGATTCAGATGAAATCGCCATTATTCATTATAATGAGGCAGCAGAGTTACTCTGGACTCTATCTGGCCTCTGTTCGGTGGTGTCTTTTTCAGAGGTGCATAAAACTGTGGCTGACATTTTTATGCAGTCCTAAAAAGACGGACAAAGCCGGATCACACGGCGGCCACAGTGCTTCCATCTGCCTCATTATAGGGAATCGTCTGCCGGGGGTTCAGTCTGACTCACATATTTCACAGATTTACATGGAAACTCCGATGCAAGCGCTCAACCCAGAGCGCAGGATAAATGTGCGCCAAGCCTTACTGTGATCTTTGGGAGGCAGAATGAAATGGAGAAAAAAAAAAAAAAACAATAGCATGTGAAGAATTGGTTTTATTTATTTTACTGTGCCTCATGCGGTATACCGGTAAGTGATTAGGCAACTTTATTCTTCGGGACGGTGCGATTACAAATTTATATCGGGTTTTATGTTTGGCTGCTGTCACACACTAAAAGATGCTTTTTATTGCGAAATACCGGATTACGTACCGGTAATGCTCTTTTATAGAGCCCACGACAGCACCCACTAGAGAGAGGGGATCCGCCCCTAGGAACAGGAAACCTACAGAGAGATAAAAGGGGCGGCCCCCCCTCGCTCCTCAGTTGTTTTACAGAGAATAGGAGGAACCGCCGCCAAGTTTTAGTTAACAGGTTCAGGTATATACATATATACACATATTTACAACCTCATATTATATCTTTCTAATATTTACACCTCACCAAACAAGCACCATGTGCAACTATATACAGAAAAGGGAGGGATGTGAACGGGTGCGGTCGTGGGCTCTATAAAAGAGCATTACCGGTACGTAATCCGGTATTTTCTATTCGCCACGACAGCACCCACTAGAGAGAATTGCAGAGACTATAGACTGGGTGGGTTTACTGAGTCAAGGACCGATACACCAAAAGTTAGATCAGAAGCAGAGGATAGATCTAATCTATAATGCTTATAGAAGGTATTTGGTGAAGACCAAGTTGCAGCCTTACATATAAGGTCTATTGGCACATTCGCCCTTTCTGCCCAGGAAGTCGACAAGGCTCTTGTAGAGTGCGCTCCCACATGCATTGGAGGATCTTTCCCTCCAGCTTTATACGCCAAGATTATGGCCTCTCTGATCCAGCGAGATAATGTGTTCTTTGTGACTCCGGCACCCTTGGTTTTACCCTGGAAAGACACAAAGAGAGCCCTACTCTTCCTCCAGTCCCTAGTTCTCTCTAAATAGGCTAGGACAGACCTTTTTACATCTAGGGTGTGAAGTCTTTCTTCTTCTGGAGTTGAGTGGTTCTCATAAAAGGTGGGTAACAAGATCTCCTGGGATCTATGAAAGGTAGAAGCCACCTTAGGGAGATAACAAGGATCTGTTTTTAAAAGTATCCTATCTGATGTTACCGTTAAAAAGGGAGGATCTATAGATAATGCATGGAGATCGCTCACTCTTCTGGCAGAGACTAATGCCACTAGCAAAACAGTCTTCAAAGAAATGTTCTTTAGTGAGGCTGTATGGAGAGGCTCAAAAGGTGGTTGTGTTAATGCATTCAAAACTATCGAAAGATCCCACTGAGGAACCCGAGGAATGTTAATTGGTTTTGATCTTTCACAAGCGGATATAAACCGGGATATCCATTTATTTCCTGCAATGTCATGATTAAAAAGAGCTCCTAATGCTGAAACCTGCACCTTCAGACTGCTCACGGAGAGCCCTAATTCCAGCCCTTTTTGTAGAAATTCTAATATTTGAAATATAGGAATCCCAGAGGAAAATTGTGTAGTATGAAATTGAAGGAATTTCCTCCAAATTCTAACATAAATCCTGGTAGTTGAAGGTTTTCTGCTCTTCATAAGAGTATCGATTAACCCATTAGAAAACCCCCTGAGATTTAGTAACCGCCTCTCAAACTCCAGGCAGTTAAGTTCATGCCCTTTGCCTGAGGATGGAGGAATGGACCCTGAGAGAGCAGGTCCTTGGACTGAGGCAGAATCCATGGATCTGACACTGACATCGCCCTCAGCCATGAGAACCATGGCCTCTTGGGCCAAAATGGGGCTATCAACAGAACTTTTGCGCCCTCCTCCCTTATTTTTCTTATTACTATAGGTAATAGATTCCATGGAGGGAAAGCATAGGCCAGATCGAATGTCCATGGCGTCTGGAGGGCATCGAGTATGTCTGGCTTGTCCTCCCTGTTTAGAGAGGCAAACATCTTGACTTGACGGTTGGCTCTTGTGGCAAACAAGTCTATTTGAGGAACACCCCATCGAGCTGTTATTGCCTTGAAAATCTTCCTGCTCAGCATCCATTCCCCTTGATGAAGAGTATGACGGCTCAGGAAATCGGCACGAAAGTTGTCTGTGCCTCTGATGTGTACTGCCGATAGTGATAGTAGATGACCTTCGGCTAATTCCATGATGTCTGATGCCACCTCCCTGAGTTTGTCCGACCTTGTACCTCCCTGATGGTTCAGATACGCCACCGCAGTGGTGTTGTCGGAGAATACTCTTGTATGAGAGCCGCTGAGCTGGGGAAGAAAGTGGAGAAGGGAGTAATATACCGCCCTCAACTCCTTGACATTCGAGGAATTATTAAGATCTGAGCTGGACCAAAGATCCTGAACCCATTGATCCTGAAAATGTGCCCCCCAGCCTTCAGGACTAGCATCTGTGGTCACAACACTAGAAGGAGTGATTACCCATAGAACCCCCTTTGAAAGATTATTCTGATCCAACCACCACCTAAGGGAGTGTAATACTTCCGATGTTAGAAAAACTGTTCTATCCAGACATCCTCTATTCTTAATGTCCTCCTCCAATACAAATTTTTGTAGCTGCCTAGTATGGAACTGTGCCCACTGTACCACAGGAATGCACGATGTTAGAGAGCCTAGCAATGACATGACCTGTCTTAGTGACATACTACGTCTTTTTATTGCTGAGGACACCTTATCAACTATGGAGAATTTCTTATCCTCAGGCAGTTTACAAATCTGGTCAACGGAATCCAGAAGGAGCCCAAGGAATCTTTGACACGTTACAGGCTGAAGTCTAGATTTTTCCCAATTAACTAGCCAACCCAGGGATTGTAAGGATATGACTACTTCCCGTAATCTCTGCTCACACTGTAGGGGGCTCTTTCCTACAATCAACAGGTCATCTAGATATGGAATGACCAAAGTATCCTTTACCCGTAAAAAGGACATTACTTCTGATAGTAACTTAGTAAAAATCCTTGGGGCCAGAGATAACCCGAAGGGCATTGCTCTATATTGTAAATGACGAATTTGCCCCTCTATACAAACTGCTACCCGAAGAAATTGTTGGTGTGAATTATGAATGGGAATATGGTAGTAAGCATCTTTTAGATCCAATACTACCATGTAACAATTTGGAAATAGATTTTTTATAGCTGAACGAATGGATTCCATTTTGAATGTTTTAGGTTTTATAAAGGAATTCAGCTTCCTCAAATTGATTATAGTTCTGAAAGAGCCATCCGGCTTACTAATCAGGAACAAGGGAGAGTAAAAACCTCTCCCTATCTGAGAAGATGGAACCTCTACTAGGACATGTTTGCGTAGGAGGGTTTTAACCTCGGTTTCAAGTGCCTCTTGCTGAGGCTTGGATCTTAAGGTGGTAAGAAGGAAAGAATCCGGAGGAGTTTTAATAAAGTCTAGTGTGAGGCCTGAGGATGTTAATTTAATAGCCCATTGATTAGTTGTTATTTCTTTCCATTGATGACTGAATTGTTTTAGTCTTCCCCCCACCGGAGAAATATCACTGATGGAATTTATCGGTTGGCTTGAAGGGGCGTTTATTAAACAGATTTCCTTTTTGTTTGAAATCCTTATTATTCCACCTGTCTCTGAAGCCTCCCTTTCTTCCGAATGGTGGCTTCCTGAACGTTCTTCTGTAAGACGGAATAAAGGGATTAGGGAATCCTTTCTTCCTCTCGCCCGCCTTAGTGAGAATATCATCAAGGACTGTGCCAAACAGGTACTCACCCTGACAGGGTATGGAACATAATTTGGATCTTGACTGGGCATCCCCCTTCCAGTTTTTTAACCATAAAGCCCGCCGAGCCGTATTAGCGAGATTAGCTGTCCTGGCCGCCAGGCGGAGGGAATCAATTGAGGCATCTGAAATAAAAGCCGCAGCACCTTTAATCAAAGGGATAGATGCCCTTAATTTTTCTCTAGATACGCCACTTTTAATCTTCTGATCCAGCTGATCCAGCCAGACTAGCATTGATCTGCCAGTACATGTGGCTGAAATAGCCGGCTTGAATGCCGTGACACAGGCCTCCCACGATTTTTTAAGGAGTGCGTCTGATTTCCGGTCCATAGGATCTGGTAAGGAGAAACGGCGAGATGTAGACGCAACTGCCGCATCGACTTTTGGTATCTTGGCCCAGGTATTCAAATCCTCATCATCAAAGGGGTAGCACCTCTTACAGGATATTGGGACCAACCCCTTTTGACCTCTACTCCATTCTTTTTTAACGAGATCTTTTATGGCCTGATTTATTGGAAATACGTGGCCTTTCTTCTGAGAAAGACCAGCGAACATAACTTCTTGTGGCGTCTGGGGTTCTTTTGATTCAGACACCCCCATCGTATTTCTCACTGATTTTACTAGGTTGTTTATGCCCTCAGTTGGAAAACAGACGAAGTCCTCTTCCTCTGAGGAATTAGATTGCTGAGAAATATCAGAGTCGACCTCCCCACTCTCCGCTGATGTGTCAGCTCTAGGAGAGGATGTTTTCCTCCTTCGTTTCTCCATATTTACTGAAGAAGTAGAACCACCTCCCAACGACTGGAGTTCTTCCCGAATTATGAGACGTATCTCATTCATTTTAACCGATTCCTCCTGCCGTAAGGTGTTGTCTATACATGCCTGACACAGACTTTTAAGATAGGAGTCAGGCAGGGGTTCGGTACATATGGCACATTGTTTGTGCTTACTCTTCCCCGTCCTCTTTGCCTAGAAATAATATAAGCAAAGGAATCAATATAAGCTTCAGTGAAGCTATATACGCACTCACCCAGCGTAATATTTATACCGGCTGCGGAGATGCCTTAGCTTGGGGTGTGGAACGGGAGGATTTTCTTCCTGATTTATCAGTGGAGTCACTTATTTTAGAGTGTCCACTATTCCTTTTCCTGGCTTCACCACTAGGGACTAATGGCTCTTCCATAGGGTGCACCCTGACCTCCTCTTGGGACGACATAATGGCACACTGACTGCCTTAACTGACTACACTTTATAGTGTAGTAATGTACACACCCCTTGCTTTGTCTCCACTTTTTTTTTTTTTTTTTTTTTTTACTTACAGATCCGGCGTTTAGAGTAATGGCACCGCATGGGGGAATCCAATATGGCGGTTCCCCCGGAAATGACCTCCAACACCGTGCCCCGGAAGTTCCTCTCCATTTCCGGGACGCCGACGCTACTGCGCATGCGCCCGCGTCCTGTATGCCGGGAGACGCCGCTGCCTGCTGCATCCCACCATGTCACCTCTTACCTTGGAGGGACAGGAGGGCCTCGTATCGTGGAACCGTCTCACCGCTGCCCAGACGCACACCGGAGGACATCGCACCAGGTACCCGCACTGTCGGCGTCTCCACAACGGTGTCCCAGCAGGGAGACCGTTGGATAACTTCAGGCTGCCTGTCAGCCGCACCAGATGAGGGGGGAGCCCGCAGGATCATTCCCCCGACTCTGTCTACCTGCTTCTGGAACTCCTGCCGCTCAGCAGAGTCGTACAGGCGGTAGTCCAGGCAGGTCTTCCTCTTCCTATCCATAGAGTCTTCTCTGTGGGTCTCCATCTAGGAACAGGAAACCAACTGAGGAGCGAGGGGGGGCCGCCCCTTTTATCTCTCTGTAGGTTTCCTGTTCCTAGGGGCGGATCCCCTCTCTCTAGTGGGTGCTGTCGTGGCGAATAGAAAAAATAGTTTTTGCATCATCACATTTTGAGAGCTATAATTTTTCCATATTTTGACCCACAGAGTCATGTGATGGCTTGTTTTTTGTGAGACGAGTTGACGTTTTTATTGGCACCATTTTCAGGCACATGACATTTTTTGATCGCTTTCTATTCCGATTTTTTGGGAGGCAGAATGAACGAAAACCAGCAATTCCTTTTTTTTTTTTTTTTTCTGAGGGGGGGGGGGGGGGGGAGGGTTTATGCCGTTCCATGTGTGGTAATATTGATAAGGGAGTTTTATTCTTCGGGTCAGTACAATTACAGCAAAATCTCATTTATAGTTTTTTGTTTTGGCGCTTTTATACAATAAAAACTATTTTAGTGAAAAAATAATTATTTTTCCATCGCTTTATTGTGAGAGCTATATATATTTTTTAATTTTTCCGCTGATGGAGCTGTATAGCAGCTTGTTTTTTTGCGGGACAAGATGACATTTTCAGCAGTACCATGTTTATTTATATTCGTCTTTATGATTGCGTTTTATTTCACTTTTTGTTTTGCGGCATTATGATTAAGCATTATTTTTTTGCCTATTTTTTGTATGGTGTCCACTGAAGGGTCATTACGGACACAGTGATACCAAATATATGTACCTTTATTGTTTAGGTTTTTTTTATTCAAATTTTTATTTAAAGACACAGTATCTTAATTTTTTTTATAATTTTTGATTATTTTTTTAAACTGTTTTTACAATTATTTTTTTTTTTTCTTCCAACTTTTTTACTTTGCTCCACTATGGGACCATCATTTTTTGCAGGCTGATCGCTTCTACAGCATGGAGATGCAGCAGCATCCCCATGCTGTAGAAACTTTCAGCTCTGCACTGACCGGCAAACTTGTTCATCATGCACTTGGCATGATGACATCGGGTCACCATGGCAACAATCAGGACCCCCTGCCGGCTCCTAGGATGCTGACTGTTCAATCGCAGCATTTCAGGAGTTAAAGTGCTAGGAGTGGTCTGTGACCACTCCTGGCACTTAGTCCCAGGTGTCCGAATTAGCTGACACCCGATGGTGATTGGCCGTGGGCAATCACGTACCAGGCTTCCTCAAGACCTAATACACTTTTTTTGGGTTCGCTCTCAAGTCCACAACTCGGAGCGAATCCACTACTGCTTGCACCTGGGACAAGGGGGTATGTCAGTCAATGATAAGATAATATCATCCAAATACGCTGACGCATACTTCCGATGGGGCTCTAAGTATGTCCATCAGACTCTGGAACATGGCCGGGGCCCATATAACTCAAAAGGCAAGACAACCTAGTGATAGAGACCCTCTGGTGTAATGAAGGCGGTCTTTTATTTCACCGAATCTGTCAGAGGTACCTGCCAGTATCACTTGGTCAGATCAAGCATCGTGAAGCATGGGCCTGTCCCAGTCTCTCAATCTGCTCATCTACCTTGGACATTGGATAAACGTCAAATTTCTAGAAATTATAACATTCTATCCGGCTTCAGAATCAGTACAATGGGACTAGCCCACTCACTCCTGGACTCGGTGGCTTGACTCTGGTACATGGTACAGTTTTATTCGCACCCTTACCTGAGGTTCGGTTACAATGTCAGTGCGGATCACAGATGTAGGGCTACGCAATTCTGAGAATATGTCCATACTCTGCTGCACTAAAATTCGAGCCTCTCGTCGCTGCTGTTTACGGACAGCTTCGCTTTTCATTACCTCTCTCCCAGGCCGATGTCAGAGGGCCCGCAGTCAATAGGACCAGAGCCGCATCTGTAACCATACATTCCTTGTCTTTCCACGCCTTTAATAGACTAACATATAGTTGCTCAGGTTTCCTCTTCCTGGGCTGAAACCCTGTAATTCACCTCCCCAACCTTTTCTCAGATTTCATATGGCCCTTGCCACTTGGCCATGAGCTTACCTTCTGCGATGCGCACCAAAACTAATACCCCATCCCCTTTTTAAAAGGACCAGACTGTTGCTTTTCTATTGTATGCTCGGCTCTACGCTGCCTGGGCATCCACAAGGTGTTCTTTTACAATGGGCATCACAGCCACAATCCAGTCCTGCATACTCCCCACATGCTTGATTACGCTTTTGTGGGTAGTAGGCTCTTGTTCCCACGTCTCTTTGGCTCGTCCTGCAGTGGGTGTGGTCAGCTGACACTCGTGGCATGACTCACAAAACCTCTGAACCTCAGCATAAATCCCTGGGCAAAATAACAGTTACATAGTGGTTGAAGGAAGGCTATAAGTCCATCTAGTTCAACCCATAGCCTAACCTAACATGCCCTAACATGTTGATCCAGAGGAAGGCAAAAAAAAACCCATGTGGCAAACAGTAAGCTCCACATTGGGGAAAAAAATTCCTTCCCGACTCCACATACGGCAATCAGACTAGTTCCCTGGATCAACGCCCTATCAAGGAATCTAGTGTATATACCCTGTAACATTATACTTTTCCAGAAAGGTATCCAGTCCCCTCTTAAATTTAAGTAATGAATCACTCATTACAACATCATACGGCAGAGAGCTCCATAGTCTCACTGCTCTTACAGTAAAGAATCCGCGTCTGTTATTATGCCTAAACCTTCTTTCCTCCAGACACAGAGGATGCCCCCTTGTCCCTTTTTCAGGTCTATGATTAAAAAGATCATCAGAAAGGTCTTTGTACTGTCCCCTCATATATTTATACATTAAAATAAGATCACCCCTTAGCCTTCGTTTTTCCAAACTAAATAGCCCCATCGGTCCTGCAGCGGGAAGTATCTTGGGGGACTTTTGGGGCAGTTCAGCTCCTAGATTCCACTCTGACTCGGGAAAGTGTAATGGAGGTAAATGGGGTGGTTCAGCAGCCGGGGACAGAAGTGGTTTTTCCGCGTATGGCGGTCAACCAGGACTTGGTAAATCAGGTTGACAAAATTCGGGACGAAGTAGTGGAGCAGCTGGTAGTGCCCCAATCATACCACCAGGCGGTATTCGAGGTGACCCGCAGACACATGCCGGGTGACCACCTAGAGCAGTGTTCCCCAACTACGGTCCTCAAGAGCCACCAACAGGTCATGTTATCAGGATTTCCTTAGTATTGCCCAGGTGATTGCATCACCTTCACAGGCAATAATTCCATCACCTGTGGAATACTAAGGAAATCCTGAAAACATGACCTGTTGGTGGCTCTTGAGGACTGGAGTTGGGGAACACTGACCTAGAGGTTAGAAAGAAGCAAGAGCGTATTCTCCAATTGTTCTTTTAATTCTAAAACTCTGGGCAAAACCGTCAATGAAAAAGACCTGGGTGTATGGGTGGATGACAAACTCATATTCAGTGGCCAGTGTCAGGCAGCTGCTACAACATAGTAACATAGTAACATAGTTAGTAAGGCCGAAAAAAGACATTTGTCCATCCAGTTCAGCCTATATTCCATCATAATAAATCCCCAGATCTACGTCCTTCTACAGAACCTAATAATTGTATGATACAATATTGTTCTGCTCCAGGAAGACATCCAGGCCTCTCTTGAACCCCTCGACTGAGTTCGCCATCACCACCTCCTCAGGCAAGCAATTCCAGATTCTCACTGCCCTAACAGTAAAGAATCCTCTTCTATGTTGGTGGAAAAACCTTCTCTCCTCCAGACGCAAAGAATGCCCCCTTGTGCCCGTCACCTTCCTTGGTATAAACAGATCCTCAGCGAGATATTTGTATTGTCCCCTTATATACTTATACATGGTTATTAGATCGCCCCTCAGTCGTCTTTTTTCTAGACTAAATAATCCTAATTTCGCTAATCTATCTGGGTATTGTAGTTCTCCCATCCCCTTTATTAATTTTGTTGCCCTCCTTTGTACTCTCTCTAGTTCCATTATATCCTTCCTGAGCACCGGTGCCCAAAACTGGACACAGTACTCCATGTGCGGTCTAACTAGGGATTTGTACAGAGGCAGTATAATGCTCTCATCATGTGTATCCAGACCTCTTTTAATGCACCCCATGATCCTGTTTGCCTTGGCAGCTGCTGCCTGGCACTGGCTGCTCCAGGTAAGTTTATCATTAACTAGGATCCCCAAGTCCTTCTCCCTGTCAGATTTACCCAGTGGTTTCCCGTTCAGTGTGTAATGGTGATATTGATTCCCTCTTCCCATGTGTATAACCTTACATTTATCATTGTTAAACCTCATCTGCCACCTTTCAGCCCAAGTTTCCAACTTATCCAGATCCATCTGTAGCAGAATACTATCTTCTCTTGTATTAACTGCTTTACATAGTTTTGTATCATCTGCAAATATCGATATTTTACTGTGTAAACCTTCTACCAGATCATTAATGAATATGTTGAAGAGAACAGGTCCCAATACTGACCCCTGCGGTACCCCACTGGTCACAGCGACCCAGTTAGAGACTATACCATTTATAACCACCCTCTGCTTTCTATCACTAAGCCAGTTACTAACCCATTTACACACATTTTCCCCCAGACCAAGCATTCTCATTTTGTGTACCAACCTCCTGTGCGGCACGGTATCAAACGCTTTGGAAAAATCGAGATATACCACGTCCAATGACTCACCGTGGTCCAGTCTATAGCTTACCTCTTCATAAAAACTGATTAGATTGGTTTGACAGGAGCGATTTCTCATAAACCCATGCTGATATGGAGTTACACAGTTATTCTCATTGAGATAATCCAGAATAACATCCCTCAGAAACCCTTCAAATATTTTACCAACAATAGAGGTTAGACTTACTGGCCTATAATTTCCAGGTTCACTTTTAGAGCCCTTTTTGAATATTGGCACCACATTTGCTATGCGCCAGTCCTGCGGAACAGACCCTGTTGCTATAGAGTCACTAAAAATAAGAAATAATGGTTTATCTATTACATTACTTAGTTCTCTTAGTACTCGTGGGTGTATGCCATCCGGACCCGGAGATTTATCTATTTTAATCTTATTTAGCCGGTTTCGCACCTCTTCTTGGGTTAGATTGGTGACCCTTAATATAGGGTTTTCATTGTTTCTTGGGATTTCACCTAGCATTTCATTTTCCACCGTGAATACCGTGGAGAAGAAGGTGTTTAATATGTTAGCTTTTTCCTCGTCATCTACAACCATTCTTTCCTCACTATTTTTTAAGGGGCCTACATTTTCAGTTTTTATTCTTTTACTATTGATATAGTTGAAGAACAGTTTGGGATTAGTTTTACTCTCCTTAGCAATGTGCTTCTCTGTTTCCTTTTTGGCAGCTTTAATTAGTTTTTTAGATAAAGTATTTTTCTCCCTATAGTTTTTTAGAGCTTCAATGGTGCCATCCTGCTTTAGTAGTGCAAATGCTTTCTTTTTACTGTTAATTGCCTGTCTTACTTCTTTGTTTAGCCACATTGGGTTTTTCCTATTTCTAGTCCTTTTATTCCCACAAGGTATAAACCGCTTACACTGCCTATTTAGGATGTTCTTAAACATTTCCCATTTATTATCTGTATTCTCATTTCTGAGGATATTGTCCCAGTCTACCAGATTAAGGGCATCTCTAAGCTGTTCAAACTTTGCCTTCCTAAAGTTCAATGTTTTTGTGACTCCCTGACAAGTCCCCCTAGTGAAAGACAGGTGAAACTGCACAATATTGTGGTCGCTATTTCCTAAATGCCCAACCACCTGCAGATTTGTTATTCTGTCAGGTCTATTAGATAGTATTAGGTCTAAAAGTGCTGCTCCTCTGGTTGGATTCTGCACCAATTGTGAAAGATAATTTTTCTTGGTTATTAGCAGAAACCTGTTGCCTTTATGGGTTTCACAGGTTTCTGTTTCCCAGTTAATATCCGGGTAGTTAAAGTCCCCCATAACCAGGACCTCATTATGGGTTGCAGCTTCATCTATCTGCTTTAGAAGTAGACTTTCCATGCTTTCTGTTATATTTGGGGGTTTGTAACAGACCCCAATGAGAATTTTGTTACCATTTTTCCCTCCATGAATTTCAACCCATATGGACTCGACATCCTCATTCCCTTCGCTAATATCCTCCCTTAAAGTGGACTTTAGACAAGACTTTACATAGAGACAAACCCCTCCTCCTCTCCGATTTTTACGATCCTTTCTAAACAGACTGTAACCCTGTAAGTTAACTGCCCAGTCATAGCTTTCATCTAACCATGTCTCGGTTATTCCCACTATGTCAAAGTTACCTGTAGATATTTCTGCTTCTAGTTCTTCCATCTTGTTTGTCAGGCTTCTGGCGTTTGCGAGCATGCAGTTTAGAGGATTTTGTTTTGTTCCAATCTCCTCACTGTGGATTGTTTTAGAAATGTTCTTACCTCCCTTCTGAGTATGTTTTCCTGGGTCGTCTTTGTTCGAGTCTAATGTTTTTCTTCCCGTCCCCTCTTCTTCTAGTTTAACGCCCTCCTGATGAGTGTAGCGAGTCTTCTGGCGAATGTGTGTTTCCCAAGTTTGTTGAGGTGTAGTCCGTCTCTGGCGAGGAGTCCATCATACCAGTAATTCACACCGTGGTCCAGGAATCCAAATCCTTGTTGTCTGCACCATCGTCTTAGCCAGTTGTTT
This sequence comes from Ranitomeya imitator, assembly GCF_032444005.1. NCBI lineage: Eukaryota > Metazoa > Chordata > Amphibia > Anura > Dendrobatidae > Ranitomeya > Ranitomeya imitator. The sequence continues at coordinate 836,292,545 of NC_091283.1, forward strand.
GCATCAAGGATCCTGTTCCATCTCCTGGTGCCATGCCCGTCTACTGGAAGGATAGAAGAAAAAACTACCTGTGCATCCAGTTCCTTTACTTTCTTCCCCAACTCTTCAAAGTCCTTGCAGATTGTCGGTAGGTCCTTCCTTGCCGTGTCATTGGTGCCAACATGTATCAGAAGAAATGGGTGGACGTCCTTGGAGCTGAAGAGCTTTGGTATCCTATCGGTCACATCCTTGATCATCGCACCTGGAAGGCAGCATACTTCTCTTGCAGTTATGTCCGGTCTGCAGATGGCTGCTTCGGTGCCTCTCAGTAGTGAGTCTCCCACCACCACCACTCTTCGTTGCTTCTTGGCTGTACTTTTTGCTGTCACTTGTTGCTGTGTGCCCTTTTCTTTTTTGCTTGCTGGTATTGCTTCATTCTTAGGTGTGCCATCTTCATCCTCTACAAAGATTTGATATCGGTTCTTCAGTTGTGTGGTTGGTGATTTCTCCATGGTCTTCTTGCTTCTTTTGGTCACATGCTTCCACTCATCTGCTTTTGGAGGTTCTCTGACACTTTTTGCACCTTCTGTGACCAGTAGAGATGCTTCTGTTCTGTCTAGAAAGTCTTCATTCTCTTTGATGAGTTTCAAAGTTGCTAATCTTTCTTCCAGACCCCGCACCTTTTCTTCTAAAAGGGCCACTAGTCTACACTTCTGACAGGTGAAATTGGATTCTTCTTCTGGTCGATCTGTGAACATGTAGCACATGCTGCAGCTCACCATGTAGGTTGTCACATCTGCCATGTTGCTCCTAGATCCGGCTGACTTGCTGTGTGTTTTCCTTCTTGTGTAATCTACTCAGCCAAGCTCTCTTGCAATAATGTCCTACAGGCAAAAATTCGGCAAAGGCAAATAAAATAATGGGATGCATTAAGAGAGGCATAGATGCTCATGAGGAGAACATAATTTTACCTCTATACAAGTCACTAGTTCGACCACACTTAGAATACTGTGCACAGTTCTGGTCTCCGGTGTATAAGAAAGACATAGCTGAACTGGAGCGGGTGCAGAGAAGAACGACCAAGGTTATTAGAGGACTGGGGGGTCTGCAATACCAAGATAGGTTATTACACTTGGGGCTATTTAGTTTGGAAAAACGAAGACTAAGGGGTGATCTTGTGTTAATGTATAAATATATGAGGGGACAGTACAAAGACCTTTCTGATGATTTTTTTAATCATAGACCTGAAACAGGGACAAGGGGGCATCCTCTGCGTTTGGAGGAAAGAAGGTGTAAGCATAATAACAGACGCGGATTCTTTACTGTAAGAGCAGTGAGACTATGGAACTCTCTGCCGTATGATGTTGTAATGAGTGATTCATTACTTAAATTTAAGAGGGGACTGGATACCTTTCTGGAAAAGTATAATGTTACAGGGTATATACACTAGATTCCTTGATAGGGCGTTGATCCAGGGAACTAGTCTGATTGCCGTATGTGGAGTCGGGAAGGAATTTTTTTCCCCAAGGTGGAGCTTACTCTTTGCCACATGGGTTTTTTTTGCCTTCCTCTGGATCAACATGTTAGGGCAAGTTAGGTTAGGCTATGGGTTGAACTAGATGGACTTAAAGTCTTCCTTCAACCTTAATAACTATGTAACTATGTCATGAAGAGCCTTCACCACGTCCACATGTTTACCTTTTCTCCTTCGTCTGGGGAGGTTACTCGCAGAGTTCGTCGTGTATACCAATGAACCCAACTTTTCCCTCAGTGGTTCTAACCCGGAGATCAATAACCAATGGACGAGTGTCACTACGATTCCTGAGTCAAAGAGAGCCTACGCCCGATAAGCATTGACGTGCACCTGGCACAGATGGGGTTCACTCACTGGGGCAATGGCATCCACGGTGTAAACGGCCTGGGTATACATTGATACATGGCGAGCAATCAGGGGCAGTTGATCTTTTTAATCATAGACCTGAAACCGGGACAAGGGGGCATCCTCTGCATTTGGAGGAAAAAAGGTTTAAGCATAATAACAGACGCGGGTTCTTTACTGTAAGAGCAGTGAGACTATGGAACTCTCTGTCGTATGATGTTGTAATGAGTGATTCATTACTTAAATTTAAGAGAAGACTGGATACCTTTCTGGAAAAGTATAATGTTACAGGGTATATACACTCTGATTCCTTGATAGGGCGTTGATCCAGGGAACTAGTCTGATTGCCGTATGTGGAGTCGGGAAGGAATTTTTTTCCCCGAATGTGGAGCTTACTCTTCGCCACATGGGTTTTTTTTGCCTTCCTCTGGATCAACATGTTAGGGCATGTTAGGTTAGGCTATGGGTTGAACTAGATGGACTTATAGTCTTCCGTCAACCTTAATAACTATGTTGTCAGTCACATGTCCTGGCCTTTGGGACTGCCAGCACCTGACAGTGGTGGCACTGCTAGATGAGACCGGTTTAGGGGAAACTGGTCTCCTGCCACCATCACCCCGGGTTACCACTTCAGTAAGGGCTCGGTTCTGACTGACCCCAGAAGAGGGTCTTGTCCCTTTTCCTGGCTCCTGGGCTTACAGCGTGATACCCACAGTGGGGCAAAGTCCTGTACGAAGTCCTAGGTAGCCATATAATGCTCGATCAGGCTAACCATGTGATCTAGGTTACCCAAGTCCCCTTGCCCCACTCAACGCTGTATGGTTACCGGCAGTTCGCACCAACCGGGTCAGCTTTCTGAAAAGTTGCAAAATTTGATGCAAGTGTACTTCAATCCTCCTCTGGAGGGATTTTTTGTATACCTGAAAATCCCTGAACCTTGCCGCCCTTTGCAAATTTTGTCAACAGAATATACTACTTTTAGCTCTACAAAGGGCAAAAGACAAAAACAAAGGGCATTTTGTAATTGAACCGTGATCTCATTTTTCGAATGCGCCACCTCCGATGCCATGTTCCTGAAGACTGTCAGAGGTCGACCTGTGTGTGCGTGGAGCCATTTTCATGATGGCCACCACCAGCGAGAGCGCTGCCCACAGCTAAGATGGGCACCAGCCCAAAATTTAAATGAATGCATGATGATGAATGCAACAGAGGCAGTGGAGGGGCCGTGGCTGAGCTCTCTGAGCCGAAGATCCTGTCCACAGTTCCGCACCAAAGCACGAACCACTGAGGAAACTGAAATTTATCATGATGATTTAACAAAAACCAGGCTTTAGGTTTTTACAATAAAAGTATGTATTAAATCTGTATGACAGCGCCATTCTACTCTTACCTTTAGTTTAACATTGAAGATTCTAACCGTTTTCCTTAAATTTAAAAAAAAAAAAAAAAAGGGTCTTGCTAAATCCATCCTTAACCCCTTCACGGAGTTGTACTTTTGAAAGACACCATTGGTTTTACCTTATCGTGTACTCAAAAATGGGAAAAAATGCCAAGTGCGGTGAAATTGCAAAAAAAAAAGTGCAATTCCACAACTGTTTTATGGATTTTTTTTTACCAAGTTTCCCAAATACTAAAACTGACCTGGCATTATGATTCTCCAGATCATTATGAGCTCATAGACACCAAACATGTCTAGGTAGTTTTTTATTTAAATGGTGAAAAAAAATAAATCTAATGCTTGTTAAAGAAAAAAAAATTGCATCATATTCAGATACCTGCAGCATCTCCATTTTTCGTGATCTCGGGTCGGGTGAGGGCTTATTTTTTGTGTTGCAAGCTGAAATTTTTAATGATCCCATTTTGGTGTGGATACGATCTTTTGAGCGCCTGTTATTGCATTTTAATGCAATGTTGTGGCGACCCAAAAAAAAACCCCATTTGGACTAATTCTTTTTATAGCTTGACAGATCGGGCGATTCTGAACGCAGCGATATCAAATATGTGTATTTTTTTTTAATGGTTTTATTTTAACCCCTTCCCGACCTGTGACACAGCGTATGCGTCATGAAAGTCGGTGCCAATCCGACCTGTGACGCATATGCTGTGTCACAGAAAGATCGCGTCCCTGCAGATCGGGTGAAAGGGTTAACTCCCATTTCACCCGGCCTGCAGGGACAGGGGGAGTGGTAGTTTAGCCCAGGGGGGGTGGCTTCACCCCCCCTCCCGTGGCTACGATCGCTCTGATTGGCTGTTGAAAGTGAAACTGCCAATCAGAGCGATTTGTAATATTTCACCTAAAAAACTGGTGAAATATTACAATCCAGCCATGGCCGATGCTGCAATATCATCGGCCATGGCTGGAAACACCTATGTGCACCCACCCCACCCATCTCCCCACCAGCCCCCCCGATCTGTGGTCCGCTCCCCTCCGTCCTGTGCTCCGCTCCCCCGTCCTCCTGTCCGCTCCCCCCGTGCTCCAATCAAACCCCCCCGCACTGCGATCCCCCCCCCCATGCTCCGATCCACCCCCCCGCACAGCGATCCCCCACCCCGTGCTCCAATCCCCCACCCCGTGTTCCGATCCACCCCCCCGTGCTCTAATCCACCCCCCCCCCTCGTGTTCCGATCCACCCCCCCGTGCTCCGACGCATCCCCCCGTGCCCTGATCTCCCCCCCTTATACTTACCTAGCCTCCCGGGGTCCGTCCGTCTGTCTTCTTTCCTGGGCGCCGCCATCTTCCAAAATGGCGGGCGCATGTGCAGTGCGCCCGCCGAATCTGCCGGCTGGCAGATTCATTCCAAAGTGAGTTTTGATCACTGAGATATAACCTATCTCAGTGATCAAAATAAAAAAAATAGTAAATGCACCCCCCCCCCCTTTGTCACCCCCATAGGTAGGGACAATAAAAAAAATAAAGAATTTTTTTTTTTTGTTCCACTAATGTTGGGGTAAGAACTAGGGTTAGGGGTAGGGTTAGGGATGTGCACACGTATTCTGGTCCTCTGCAGATTTTTCCGCAGCGGATTTGATAAATCCGCAGTGCTAAATCGCTGTGGATTTATCGCGGATTTACCGCGGTTTTTCTGCGCATTTCACTGAGGTTTTACAACTGCGATTTTCTATTGGAGCAGTTGTAAAACCGCTGCGGAATCCGCAGAAAGTGACATGCTGCGGAATGTAAACCCCTGCGTTTCCGTGCAGTTTTTCTGCAGCATGTGTACAGCGATTTTTGTTTCCCATAGGTTTACATTGAACTGTAAACTCATGGGAAACTGCTGCGGATCCGCAGCGTTTTCCGCAGTGTGTGCACATACCTTTAGAATTAGGCTATGTGCACACGGTGCGGATTTGGCTGCGGATCCACAGCGGATTGGCCGCTGCGGATCCGCAGCAGAGTTCCATCAGGTTTACAGTACCATGTAAACCTATGGAAAACCAAATCCGCTGTTCCCATGGTGCGGAAAATACCACGCGGAAATGCTGCGTTGTATTTTCCGCAGCATGTCAATTCTTTGTGCGGATTCCGCAGCGTTTTACACCTGTTCCTCAATAGGAATCCGCAGGTGAAATCCGCAAAAAAAACACTGGCAATCCGCGGTAAATCCGCAGGTATAACGCAGTGCCTTTTACCCGCGGATTTTTCAAAAATGGTGCTGAAAAATCTCATACGAATCTGCAACGTTGGCACGTAGCCTTAGGGTTAGGGTTGGAATTAGGGTTGTGGTTAGGGTTAGGGGTGTGTTGGGGTTAGGGTTGTGGTTAGGGGTGTGTTGGGGTTAGGGTTGTGATTAGGGTTACGGCTACAGTTGGGATAAGGGTTAGGGGTGTGTTGGAGTTAGAATTGAGGGGTTTCCACTGTTTAGGCACATCAGGGGGTCTCCAAACGCAACATGGCGCCACCATTGATTCCAGCCAATCTTGTATTCAAAAGGTCAAATGGTGCTCCCTCACTTCCGAGCCCGGACGTGCGCCCAAACAGTGGTTTACCCCCACATATGGGGTACCAGCATACTCAGGACAAACTGCGCAACAATTATTGGGGTCCAATTTCTCCTGTTACCCTTGAGAAAATAAAAAATTGCTTGCTAAAACATCATTTTTGAGGAAAGAAAACGTATTTATTATTTTCACGGCTCTGCGTTATAAACTTCTGTGAAGAACTTGGGGGTTCAAAGTGCTCACCTCACATCTAGATAAGTTCCTTGGGGAGTCTAGTTTCCAAAATGGGGTCACTTGTGGGGGGTTTCTACTGTTTAGCCACATCAGGGGCTCTGCAAACGCAACGTGACGCCCGCAGAGCATTCCATCAAAGTCTGCATTTCAAAACGTCACTACTTCACTTCCGAGCCCCAGCATGTGCCTAAACAGTGGTTTACCCCCACATATGGGGTATCAGCGTACTCAGGAGAAACTGGACAACAACTTTTGGGGTCAAATTTCTCCTGTTACCCTTGGGAAAATAAAAAATTGCGGGCTAAAAAATCATTTTTGAGAAAAGAATTTTTTTTTTTTTTTTTCATGGCTCTGCGTTATAAACTTCTGTGAAGCACTTGAGGGTTCAAAGTGCTCACCACACATCTAGATTAGTTCCTTTGGGGGTCTATTTTCCAAAATGGGGTCATTTGTGGGGGATCTCCAATGTTTAGGCACACAGGGGCTCTCCAAACGTGACATGGTGTCCGCTAATGATTGGAGCTAATTTTCCATTTAAAAAGCCAAATGGCGTGCCTTCCCTTCTGAGCCCTGCCGTGCGCCCAAACAGTGGTTTACCCCCACATATGGGGTATCTGCGTACTCAGGACAAACTGGACAACAACATTTGTGGTCCAATTTCTCCTATTACCATTGGCAAAATAGGAAATTCCAGGCTAAAAAATCATTTTTGAGAAAAGAAAAATTATTTTTGATTTTCATGACTCTGCATTATAAACTTCTGTGAAGCACCTGGGGGTTTAAAGTGCTCAATATGCATCTAGATAAGTTCCTTGGGGGGTGTAGTTTCCAAAATGGGGTCACTTGTGGGGGAGCTCCAATGTTTAGGCACACAGGGGCTCTCCAAACGCGACATGGTGTCCGCTAACAATTGGAGCTAATTTTCCATTCAAAAAGTCAAAAGGCGCGCCTTCCCTTCCGAGCCCTGCCGTGTGCCCAAGCAGTGGTTTACCCCCACATGAGGTATCGGCGTACTCGGGAGAAATTGCTCAACAAATTTTAGGATCCATTTTATCCTATTGCCCATGTGAAAATGAAAAAATTGAGGCGAAAAGAAATTTTTTGTGAAAAAAAGTACTTTTTCATTTTTACGGATCAATTTGTGAAGCACCTGGGGGTTTAAAGGGCTCACTGTGCATCTAGATAAGTTCCTTGGGGCGTCTAGTTTCCAAAATGGGGTCACTTGTGGGGGAGCTCCAATGTTTAGGCACACAGGGTCTCTCCAAACGTGACATGGTGTCCGCTAAAGAGTGCAGCCAATTTTTCATTTAAGTCAAATGGCGCTCCTTCCCTTCCAAGCCCTGCCGTGCGCCCAAACAGTGGTTTACCCCCACATATGAGGTATCAGCGTACTCAGGACAAATTGGACAACAACTTTCGTGGTTCAGTTTCTCCTTTTACCATTGGGAAAATAAAAAAATTGTTGCTGAAAAATCATTTTTGTGACTAAAAAGTTAAATGTTCATTTTTTCCTTCCATGTTGCTTCTGCTGCTGTGAAGCACCTGAAGGGTTAATAAACTTCTTGAATGTGGTTTTGTGCACCTTGAGGGGTGCACTTTTTAGAATGGTGTCACTTTTGGGTATTTTCAGCCATATAGACCCCTCAAACTGACTTCCAATGTGAGGTGGTCCCTCAAAAAAATGGTTTTGTAAATTTCGTTGTAAAAATGAGAAATCGCTGGTCAAATTTTAACCCTTATAACTTCCTAGCAAAAAAAAATTTTGTTTCCAAAATTGTGCTGATGTAAAGTAGACGTGTGGGAAATGTTATTTATTAACTATTTTGTGTCACATAACTCTCTGGTTTAACAGAATAAAAATTCAAAATGTGAAAATTGCGAAATTTTCAAAATTTTCGCCAAATTTCCGTTTTTATCACAAATAAACAGAATTTATTGACCTAAATTTACCACTAACACGAAGCCCAATATGTCACGAAAAAACAATCTCAGAACCGCTAGGATCCATTGAAGCGTTCCTGAGTTATTACCTCAAAGGGACACTGGTCAGAATTGCAAAAAACGGCAAGGTCTTTAAGGTCAAAATAGGCTGGGTCATGTAGGGGTTAAATGGGGTGATTTAAACTTTTATATTAAAAAATTTTTTTTTTTTTACTTTTTGCATGCTTTCATACTCTTCACAGGAGACTAGAAGCTGCAGTTGTCTGATTGCCTCTGCTACACACAGACGATGATCAGATCGTCTGTCTGTAGCAGAGATGATCACTTGCCATGAGCGCCGACTGCTAAGTGACGCTCATAGCAATCCGGCAATATCAACCACGGTTTCATATGTCACGGGCGCCGAAGGGCAGGATTAGCGGAACGCTTTCGGCGCGATCACATTAAATGCCCGTCAGAGATTGATAGCAGCATTTAACGGGTTAACAGCAGCAGGTGGATCACGATTCCACCCGCGGCTGTTAGGGGCTAATGTCATCTGTTCAAAACAGCTGACATGTGCCAAGAAAGGTGTGGGCTCAGCGCCGGAGCCCACATTAAAGGGAGAGGCAATATGCACTGTACTAGTACGGCGTATGTCGTGAAGGGGTTAATGTTCCAACTTGCTTATATTTTTTCTGGTATGACATTTGACTGTATTTTAAATACCACTGTTGTATTCTATCTTGTACTATGTGTCAATAAAACAATAATAAAATACATAAAGAATATTTTTATTTCATTTCATGAGTTTCTAGATGCTTTAGAAAATTTGGTTTCCGGGCGTAATTTTTTCCACATTCAGAACATGAATACACCTTCACCTCTGAGTGAATTACTTGATGCTTGAGAAGATGTGATTTCCGGGAAAACATTTTCCCACATTCAGAACAGGAATATGGCTTCTCTCCTGTGTGAGTCATTTGATGATCATCAAGGTTTGATTTCCGTATAAAAGATTTCCCACATTCTGAACATGAATACGGCCTCTCCCCTGTGTGAATTCTCTGATGCGTAAGAACATGTGATCTCTGGTTGAAATATTTCCCACATACTGCACATGAAAACGGCTTCTCCCCAGTGTGAATTCTGAAATGTTCCACAAGACTAGATTGTTCCGTAAAAGCTTTCCCACATATCGTACACGTGAATGGCTTCTCCCCTGTGTGACACCGCTCATGTTTCATGAGATTGGACTTAATTGTAAAACATTTCCCACATTCCGAACATGAGAATGGCTTCTCCCCGGTGTGAATTCTCTGATGTCCAACGAGATCGGATTTCTGGTTAAAACATTTTCCACATTTTGTACATATGTACGACCTCTCCAACGTGTGACTTCTCTGATGTTTAGTAAGATGTGCTCTCTGCTTAAAACTTTTCCCACATACTGAACATGAGAACGGCTTCTCACCTGTATGAATTCTCATATGTTTAGTGAAATCCGATTTATGGCTAAAACATTTTCCACATTCTGGACATATAAATGACTTCTCTCTAATGTGAGATCTGTGATATTTATCACCACTATGGTGAATTTCAATTTCTTTAACAGTCTGCGATGGAGGAGTAGTAAGGATCCGTTCATAAGGCTCAGATGATAGTTCTTCACTGAGAAGTGGTGAGCGTATACGTGGGATATTAGCATGTTCGTCATATGTATTGTGTGCAATACCAGGATCACCTGCTTTAAAATCTGAATATATAAACTGTTCCTCCAAGTTCATGGTAGAGTCATCTGCCAAGAACAAAACAAAATTTATTTTATATTATTCAATTGATGATTTGCTTTTTTTTCTTCTCTCTTTTTTTTTTTTTTTTTTTTAAATCTAGCACAAGTTATTTTATGTGGTAATAACTTTGGAACGTTTGTGTTTATTCGAGTAATTCCGAAGGAAGTTGTTTTGTAACTCATCATTTTATTTTGATAGCAAAATTTGGGTCGATTTGGTCTGTGCACCATCTTAAAAAAAAAAAAAAAAGGTTTTTACAGGAAATATGGAAAAATCTATAGTTTCAAAATATTAAATAATTTGCTCTTAAAATGGATAACAACAGCAATAAGTAAATAAATAATTGCCATGTGTCATCTTTGTTTAGGCATTTTTAGGATGGTTTTCGGGTTTTTAAAGTTTATTAGCAATTTTACAAACTTTCAAAAAACCTACTTTAGTGACTAATGTAGTACTAAAGTGCGCTATCACTTTTTTTTTTCTTTTTAAAGGGAAGCCTTTAAGTGTTTCTCGGGAATTAGGGCAAATTCGAATTGAAACAAAAACTGTACATTTTGGGGATTAAAAGTTGTAATCAACTGAGTTGTCTGAAAAAAATGGTATCTTATTGAAAATCCTCGCCAAAAACTCTATTAGTTCAAGGGAAGGAATTTAAAAATCTTCTAAAAAATACAAAACTAGACTGTGAATGAACGATTAGAATTTGAGTCAGTAAATTATATATATATATATTTGTACCGTGTGAGCAAGTAGATAGAAAATCTAAATCTTTTTTAATTAGAATTTAGGTTTCTTAGTTGCATTTAGTACTCACCGGAGCGGTTATCTGTAGGAATCTCCTCTTTACACCACTCCTCTCCCCAAACATCCAGCTCCTCAATTTTTATTATGTCTAGAAAATTGCTGTGATGCATATCTTCATCCTGATTGAAATGGTGTGAAATAAATATTATAAGTCACCAGATATTGGGAGACGTGGTGTGGAATCTGGTGGATGATCGGGAGAGATCACATGAGAAATCTTATTGCCATCTACCTGATGATCCAGAGGAATAAAAGGACGGGGACATCTCTCCGGTGTTGTCCTCTTACTGGATAGATCTGGAGGAAACACATACAGGGACTGAAATCATTATTCACATGCAGCTAATTAAAGGCAGTGTGTATTTAGTCGTGTCTATTACCTGGTGATGTGCGGGGCTGGGGAACCTCCATCATGATGTCCTTGTACCGATCCTTGTGTTCTTCTAGATACTCCCACTCCTCCATGGAGAAGTGGACGGTGACGTCCTGACATCTTATAGGAACCTGACACATACAATGATACCGTCATCACCCCGATCCCTTCATACCGTCAAAGTATAGTGTCCTAGCAGCGTCACCTCTCCAGTTAGCAGCTCAATCATCTTGTAGGTCAGTTCTAGGATCTTCTGGTCATTGATGTCCTCATGTATCCGGGGTTGCGGTGGAGACTCCGGGATTGGGCTCAGGTTTCCTCCCCATGCTTCAGACCCAGGGACCTGACAGTGATCACTAGAGGTCTTCTTCACCACCGTGTAATCCTGCGCATGGGGAGATGCAGTAATAAATATCACTACAGACATTTCTAGAGTCCATAGAGATGTATGAATTGCCAGAAATTTGATTCGCCCCTAAATTCATTTAGAAGAAAATCAGTTTGCCACCAATGAAAAGTGATCCAAAATTTCTACTTGCCCTGGAAAGACATCTGTGATAATCTGAGGTCTCCTAGGACAATATCTAACCCCTTTCAAGCTCTTTAAGAGAAAGACGGCCATAATAATGTAAAAGTGACCTGCGACGGTAAAAATGGAAACAAATTGCAGTTAAACTTTTTGGGCCCAATTCATCATTCGGTATTGTTCTCACCGATCTTGATGTGCTGGAATCAGACAGTTCTGAATCACCACAGTCTTCATCCCAACCCTAACCCATCTCTTCAACCTATCACTAACAACTGGTGTTTTCCCCTCAAGCTTTAAACATGCCTCCATCACACCTATCCTCAAAAAGCCCTCTCTTGACCCATCCTCTGTATCTAGCCATTGTTCTATATCACTTCTCCCCTATGCCTCCAAGCAACTGGAACAACACGTTTACCTTGAACTGTCCTCCCATCTCTCTTCTTGCTCCCTCTTTGACCGCTTGCAATCTGGCTTCCGGTCACACCATTCCACCGAAACTGCCCTAACTAAAGTCACCAATGACCTATTAACCACCAAGAGCAAGCGACACTACTCTGTCCTCCTCCTCCTCGACCTGTCGGCTGCCTTTGACACAGTGGACCATTCCCTATTATTACAGACCCTCTCATCCCTTGACATCACAGAATTGGCCCTATCCTGGATCTCATCATACCTAACAAACCGGACATTCAGCATCTCCCACTCACACACCACCTCCTCACCTCGCCCACTATCTGTCGGAGTCCCACAAGGTTCAGTCCTTTGGCCCCTGCTCTTCTCCATTTACACCTTTGGCCTGGGACAGCTCATAAAATCTCACGGTTTTCAGTATCACCTCTATGCTGATGACACACAGATCTACATCTCTGGACCAGATATCACCTCCCTACTAACCAGAATCCCTCAATGCCTGTCCACTATTTCATCCTTCTTCTCTGCTAGATTTCTGAAACTTAACATGGGCAAGACAGAATTCATCATCTTTCCCCCATCTCACGTGACCCCCCCCCCCCAACGAACCTATCCATTACAATAAATGGCTGCCCTCTCTCCCCAGTCCCACAAGCTCGCTGCCTCGGGGTAATCCTTGACGCTGATCTCTCCTTCAAACCACATATCCAAACCCTTTCCACTTTCTGCCGACTTCAACTCAAAAATATTTCACAAATCCGTTCATTCCTCAACCATGAATCTGCAAAAACCCTAGTCCATGCCCTCATCATCTCTCGCCTTGACTACTGCAACCTCCTGCTCTGTGGCCTCCCCTCGAACACTCTCGCACCCCTCCAATCTGTTCTAAACTCTGCTGCCCGACTAATCCACCTGTCCCCCCGCTATTCCCCGGCCTCTCCCCTCTGTCAATCCCTTCACTGGCTCCCATTGCCCAGAGACTCCACTACAAAACCCTAACCATGACGTACAAAGCCATCCACAACCTGTCTCCTCCATACATCTGTGACCTCGTCTCCCGGTACTTACCTACACGCAACCTCCGATCCTCACAAGATCTCCTACTCTATTCCCCTCTTATCTCCTTTTCCCACAATCGCATACAAGATTTCTCTCGCGCATCACCCCTACTCTGGAACCCTCTACCACAACATATCAGACTCTCACCTACCATCGAAACCTTCAAAAAGAGCCTGAAGACCCACCTCTTCCGACAAGCCTACAACCTGCAGTAACCACCGATCCACCAAACCGCTGCATGACCAGCTCCACCCTCACCTACTGTATCCTCACCCATCCCTTGTAGATTGTGAGCCCTCGCGGGCAGGGTCCTCTCTCCTCCTGTACCAGTTACGACTTGTATTGTTTAAGATTATTGTACTTGTTTTTATTACGTATACCCCTCCTCACATGTAAAGCACCATGGAATAAATGGCGCTATAACAAATAATAATAATGAAAAGGGACATGCCTAGTCATGAATGTGTATCGTCTGACACGACGTGCGCCACGCCAAAAATCTGACTCTAGTCAGTGACTCTCCTATCTATCTCTCTCTATACCGTCCCTCCCTGGCTAACAGTATCACAGTATCAGACAGTGACTCTCCCATCTCTCAATATACAGTCACGCCAATGACTCTCCCATCTCTCCATATACCACCCCGCCAGTGACTCTCCCATCTCTCTACATACAGTCCCACCAGTGACTCTCCCATCTCTCCATATACCGCCCCGCCAGTGACTCTCCCATCTCTCCATATACTGTACCTTCCCGCCAGTGATTCTCCCATCTCTCCATATACCGTCCCGGCAGGGACTCTCCCATCTCTCCATATACCGTCCCTGCAGGGACTCTCCCATCTCTCCATATACTGTACCTTCACTGCAGGGACTCTCCCATCTCTCCATATACCGTCCCGCCACTGACTCTCCCATCCCTCCATATACCATCCCACCACTGACTCTCCCATCTCTGCATATACCGTCCCGCCAGTGACTCTCCCATCTCTCCATATACCGTCCCGCCAGTGACTCTCCCATCTCTCAATATACAGTCACGCCAATGACTCTCCCATCTCTCCATATACCACCCCGCCAGTGACTCTCCCATCTCTCTACATACAGTCCCGCCAGTGACTCTCCCATCTCTCCATATACCGCCCCGCCAGTGACTCTCCCATCTCTCCATATACTGTACCTTCCCGCCAGTGATTCTCCCATCTCTCCATATACCGTCCCGGCAGGGACTCTCCCATCTCTCCATATACCGTCCCGGCAGGGACTCTCCCATCTCTCCATATACTGTACCTTCACTGCAGGGACTCTCCCATCTCTCCATATACCGTCCCGCCACTGACTCTCCCATCCCTCCATATACCATCCCACCACTGACTCTCCCATCTCTGCATATACCGTCCCGCCAGTGACTCTCCCATCTCTCCATATACCGTCCCGCCAGTGACTCTCCCATCTCTCAATATACAGTCACGCCAATGACTCTCCCATCTCTCCATATACCACCCCGCCAGTGACTCTCCCATCTCTCTACATACAGTCCCGCCAGTGACTCTCCCATCTCTCCATATACCGCCCCGCCAGTGACTCTCCCATCTCTCCATATACTGTACCTTCCCGCCAGTGATTCTCCCATCTCTCCATATACCGTCCCGGCAGGGACTCTCCCATCTCTCCATATACTGTACCTTCACTGCAGGGACTCTCCCATCTCTCCATATACCGTCCCGCCACTGACTCTCCCATCCCTCCATATACCATCCCACCACTGACTCTCCCATCTCTGCATATACCGTCCCGCCAGTGACTCTCCCATTTCTCCATATACCGTCCCGCCAGTGACTCTCCCATCTCCTCATATACCGTCCCACCAGTGACTCTCCCATCTCTCCATATACCGTCCCGCCAGTGACTATCCCATCTCTCCATATATCGTCCCGCCAGTGACTCCCATCTCTCCATATACCGTCCCGCCACTGACTCTCCCATCTCTCCATATACTGTACCTTCACGGCAGGGACTCTCCCATCTCTCCATATACCGTCCCGCCAGTGACTCTCCCATCTCTCCATATACCGTCCCGCCAGTGACTCTCCCATCTCTCCATATACCGTCCCGCCAGGGACTCTCCCATCTCTCCATATACCGTCCCGCCAGGGACTCTCCCATCTCTCCATATACCGTCCCGCCAGGGACTCTCCCATCTCTCCATATACCGTCCCGCCAGGGACTCTCCCATCTCTCCATATACCGTCCCGCCAGGGACTCTCCCATCTCTCCATATACCGTCCCGCCAGGGACTCTCCCATCTCTCCATATACCGTCCCGCCAGGGACTCTCCCATCTCTCCATATACCGTCCCGCCAGGGACTCTCCCATCTCTCCATATACCGTCCCGCCAGGGACTCTCCCATCTCTCCATATACCGTCCCGCCAGGGACTCTCCCATCTCTCCATATACCGTCCCGCCAGGGACTCTCCCATCTCTCCATATACCGTCCCGCCAGTGACTCTCCCATCTCTCCATATACCGTCCCGCCAGTGACTCTCCCATCTCTCCATATACCGTCCCACCAGTGATTCTCCCATTTCTCCATATACCGTCCCACTGTCCTATCTCTCCACGTCTTGAGCTCAGTGACGTCATTCCCTATTCACAAATTATCTGCAGCATCTCTTGCTTGGGCTTTTATAGTGGCAGTGACATCACACCTATAGTCCCCTCCTGATTGGCTGCTGTGCTATAACTGCAAAGCATTATGGGGAAGCCTGTCTGAGGTCATGTGATGTTGATTAGCAAACTCCTCTGTCTTATCTAACATACAAGAGCGGCCATTTTAGGTGCTTCAACTGGAAGTATTCAAAATCACCTACTTTGGTCAATTTCTTAAAATCCAGAGTAAAATCAATTCATTTAGAAACGATTCACTGATCTGCGTCACTGATAATGATGTAACGTGACGTCACCAGAATCTCTCACCTCTCCTGTAATCCGGAGGAGGATCTCTAGGGCGAGGTGCACAATCCTCTCCGCCATCTTTCCGTCTCTGTCCATCCTCGATGCGTCAATCACCCAAGAATCAGATTTTGTAGGAACCTGAATGACGAAGAAGATGAAGAGCAAAATGTGACCTCGTACAAAATCCCATGTAAGGGGAAAAGACCCTGGAAATTCAGCCAGAACGGCAGATTTTTCAAGAAGATTATTGTATTGTGATGACATGAAACCCTCCGATCACAGGGACCTGAAGAAGAGCAGAAATAAAGAGCGGCAAAAACGCGAGCCGGGAGCGTACGTGCACGAGTCATCCAACTGTCGAGGTTTTTGCCAACCAAACCAATTTCTCCAAAGTAAAACCGCTTTGGGAGAACGACGGCGGTCATTTTCCTGTAACGTCCTCGCTGTCAACTTTATCAGTTGTTTTTTCCCTTTACTCTATACTTTCAAGAATGTGCGCATCCCTCCTCAGGAGAGTCGCAGTGAAAGACACGGTGGTCTTCTGCAGATGACAAGCCATCGACGCCCTGCAATCACGTGACGAAGACCGCACCAAAGGCAGAGACACGACGGATGACATATATATATATATCATCAGTTGTGAAGGGGTTAATAGAAGCGGCAAAAGATGGACCGTGTGAGCCGTAATGTTCTTTTTAAGGTGCTGAACACTATGATTATTTTTTGCGGCGCTCTAGCAGGCAGATCCCAGGTGGAATCCACCTGAAAATTGACGCCTTGTGCAGTTACCTTAAGGGCTTGTTCACACGCTGAGATTTTGCCGCACTTTTTTCCAAGGCTGCACCTTATAGCACCAGCAAAGTGAATGAGATTTCTGCAGTTTCACGCACACGCTGCTTATCTTTTCCTCGCGGATTTGACCCACCTAACTTTTTTTCCCCTCATATCTGCAGCTTGTCAATTCTTTCAGCGTTTTTCCCCCCCATTGAAATGAATAGGAAAAATATAACTAAAATCTCATTTAAAAAAAAAAAAAAACGGTAAAAATGAGTAAAAACGCGCGGACTTTACTCTTTTTTTGGTGCAGAAAAATCTCCTGTAAGGCTATGTGCCCACGTTCAGGATTTTTCGTGGTTTTTTTTTCCTGCGGTTTTCCGCTGCAAAAACGCTTACATTAAGCATTCCATTATTTTAATGCATTCTGCAGTTTTTGTGCCCATGCTGCGTTTTTTTCCGCAAAAAATAAAAACACATCGCGGGAAAAAAAAAAAAAAAAGCAGTATGTTCATTAATTTTTTTTTTGCGGGAAATCTGCGGATTTGCCGCTATATTATTGTATTGGGAACCTCCGGAAAAGAAATAAATAAATGAAAAATCCGCAAAAAAACACAACAAAAACGTGAGCGGATTTCCTGCGAAAGGAGTCCGGATTTGCTCAGGAAAATGCTGCAAACACTCCTGAACGTGGGCACGCAGCCTAAGGGTATGTGCACACGTTCAGGATTTCTTGCAGAAATTTTCCTGACAAAAACCGGACATTCCTGCCAGAAAACCGCATGCGTTTTTTCATGCGTTTTTGGTGCGGTTTTTCCCAAATGCATAGAATAGCGGGAAAAACGCAGAAAATCCGCAAAATTAATGAACATGCTGCTTTTTTTTTACCGCGATGCGTTTTTTTTGCAGAAAAAAAAACGCATCATGCGCACAAAACATGCAGAATGCATTCTAAAGGATAGGATACATAATGTATGCGTTTTTAATGAGTTTTTATAGCGAAAAATCCTGAACGTGTGCACATAGCCTCAATATTCGATTTGAGGCGATTTTGATTTACCCTGAACTGACTCGCCCGTCTGTGGTCGGGACATGTCGGAAGTTGCAGCTCTGCAGCAGCTGCAGTCGTGCCGCACATTCAGCTTTGATGAGGTCTGAGGTCATAAATCAGCTTAGAATTATCAGAAAAAGAGATAAAAGAGCGGAAACCTCCCAGTGGGGATGAGCTCGCCGACAGATCCTCAGTTAGCTCACCCCCAACACACAGAGGAAGGCCAAGAGGGAGAACGGTTTTATTTTATATTAGGAGCCAATAAATGTGTAAGAAGAAGAAATAAACCTCGATCCGCATTTCCCACCGCCGTAATTGTACGACCCGCAGGATAGAAGTCACGGGATTTTATGCCACGTTGGAAAAAAAAAAAAGCTGTTTTCTTTTTTCCTCCAATGTTTCCTTAAAAAAAGTGAATCTGCGCGTTATAAGAAACCCAGAATGACGCCATGGAGAATCCGACACGGCCGGCAAAGAGAGCGACATCGGTGGGAAAATGGGAGTGAGTGAGGCGGGAGGGAAAATAAAGGCGTCCACTAAGGCGACGTGTGAAGGGTTAATGGCCCCCGCGCCCGGTACCGGAGAGCCCACATACTGTACCTCCTCCTGCCGAGCCGCACACTGCCGCACACTCACACTGGGGATATGGCGGATCTGGGCTTACAGGACCTGCGGTGATGTCACCATGGGTGGGAGGAGTCGGGAGATCACATGACCGGGTACTCGGGGTATATAAGCGGTGATCTGCCCTGGATAAACTGAAGAGTGTTAGTGGGATCAGAATGTGTTAATAGTGTGTATGAGGTGGACGGAGCGTAGTCGCACGTGTATGAGGTGGACGGAGCGTAGCCGCACGTGTACGAGGTGGACGGAGCGTAGCCGCACGTGTATGAGGTGGACGGAGCGTAGCCGCGCGTGTATGAGGTGGACGGAGCGTAGTCTTGCGTGTATGAGGTGGACGGAGCGCAGCCGCACGTGTACGAGGTGGACGGAGCGTAGCCGCACGTGTATGAGGTGGACGGAGCGTAGCCGCACGTGTACGAGGTGGACGGAGCGTAGCCGCACGTGTACGAGGTGGGCGGAGCGTAGCCGCACGTGTACGAGGTGGACGGAGCGTAGCCGCACGTGTATGAGGTGGGCGGAGCGGAGCCGCGCGTGTATGAGGTGGACGGAGCGCAGCCGCGCGTGTATGAGGTGGACGGAGCGTAGCCGCGCGTGTATGAGGTGGGCGGAGCGTAGCCGCGCGTGTATGAGGTGGGCGGTGCGTAGCCGCCCGTGTATGAGGTGGGCGGAGCGTAGCCGCGCGTGTATGAGGTGGGCGGAGCGTAGCCGCACGTGTATGAGGTGGGCGGTGCGTAGCCGCGCGTGTACGAGGTGGACGGAGCGTAGCCGCGCGTGTACGAGGTGGACGGAGCGTAGCCACGCGTGTACAAGGTGTACGGAGCGTAGCCGTGCATGAACGAAGAATCAGCCAAGAGGGTGCTGCTCACAAGGTAAATCTGCACAGCACCCGAGAGGACAGAGTTACGCCCCCTTGGTAAAACCCATAAAAATTAGCACTATAAAGGCCCAGATCTCTGGAACAGTATGGTGGATATTTAAAAGTGTGGTCCCCTAAACAAAGTTTTGGAATAATAATTTCCACAATTGGATGTGTTAAAAAAAATGTTCCTGTGCTGAGATCTAATCTATAAAGCTGAATGTGTGTATGTGTGTGTGTGTGTGTGTGTGTGTGTGTGTGTGTGTGTGTGTGTGTGTGTGTGTATGTATGTATGTATGTCCGGGATTGGCATCTGCACCGTCGCAGTTACAGCCACAAAATTTTGCACAGTCACACGTCTGGACCCTGAGAGCGTCATAGGCTATGTTGTGAGGTGGAAATTTAACCCCGCACTTTCCAATTCACCAAACAATTTTGCCCCTATCTACATAATGGGGAAAAGTGAAAGGAAAAGTGTTGGAGGCAAATTGACAGCTGCCAGATGTGAACAAGGGGGACTTAAAGAATGAGAGCGATGGCGCCAAAGAGTATATACCGTACAGTTGCTAAGGTGGGGTCCCGACATGGGATACTCACCACACACGGGGATATGAACACACACACAAAATGCGCCACACACTACCACATGCTTGAACACATATACCACCCTCAGCACACATTTCACCACACATACACGCAAAACTCGCCACAAGTGCAAAACTCACCTCATGGAAAACTCACCACACGCAAAACTTGCACACGCGGAAAAATTGCCACATGCACAAAAGTTGCAACACATGCAAAAGTTGCCTCACACAAAACTTGCACATACTCAAAAGGCACCACACATAAAACTCGCCATGCGCAAAACTTGCTGCACACAACTTGCTACACTAACCTGTCACATGCAACTCGACACACAAAAAGTTGCTACACGCATGTTGCCACACAAAACTCATCCCACAAAAGTCGCTACATGCATGTCGCCACACGCAACTCAACACACACAACTTGACAAACGAAACTTGCCCTAAAACACACACAAGTCTGGTATTATCTTCAAAAATAAAAATCTGATTAATAAGCAGACAAACTACAAGAGCAACAAATGTACCATATAGGAAATACAGCAGCTGTCAGTCACATGACCTGTCTATTATGTGTATGTGTGAGCTAATATATACTGCCAGGGGGAGGGCTTCCTGTTGGCTGGGGATTTATCAGGCTGCCAATTTAGCTTACAAATACTGAGGTAAAAATACTGAGCAAATAACGTGTGAACGAGGTCTAATACAGGAGGAGATGACACACAGGTATATACTATATACAGGGGAGATGACACACAGGTATATACTATATAGAGGAGGAGATGACATACAGGTACATATATATACAGGAGGAGATGACATACAGGTATATACTATATACAGGAGATGACATACAAGGGAGATGATAAACATGTATATACTGAGGTGAAAATGAGAGTTGTGAGGTGAAAATGAAAAGGTGTGAGTGCAAACTGAGAGGAGTGAGGGAAAATAGTGGAGTGATCGGAAAATTACAGATGTGAGATCGAAATGACAAGTGTTAGGGGGAATGAGAGGAGTGAGGGGGAAAATAAGGAGTGAGGGGGAAAATAAGGAGTGAGGGGGGAAATAAGGAGTGAGGGAGAAAATGAGAGGTGTGAGGGAGAAAATGAGAGATGTGAGGGGGAAAATGAAAGATGTGATTGGGAAAATGAGAGGCGTGATGTGCTATAACTAACCACAAATATTTACTATGCCCAGGCAACGCCGGGCTCTTCAGCTAGTAATCTTATAAATGTGCCCCTGCTGTGTACTGTGTAATAGCTGTGTCTGACCGTACAGGAACATGGTCTGATCAAACCACAGCTCCTGGGCGGGGGAGGATGCAAAAGATAGTGATTCAAATGTACTTTGTTAGTGACAAAACCCTTGTAACCCCTTAAAGGGAACCTGTCACCCTGAAAATTGCGGGTGAGGTAAGCCCACCGGCATCAGGGGCTTATCTACAGCATTCTGTAATGCTGTAGATAAGCCCTGATGTATCCTGAAAGATGAGAAAAAGACGTTAGATTATAGTCACCTGGGCGGTCACGCTGCTGGTACGGGTCCGGCGCCTCCCATCTTCATCAGATGACGTCCTCTTCTTGTCTTCACACTGCGGCTCCGGCACAGGCGTACTTTGTTGGTCCTGTTGAGGGCAGAGCAAAGTACTGCAGTGCGCAGGCGCCGGGCCTCTCTGACCTTTTCCGGCGCCTGCGCACTGCAGTACTTTGTTCTGCCCTCAACAGGACAGATAAGTACGCCTGCGCTGGAGCCGCAGCATGAAGCCAAGAAGAGGACGTCATCTGATGAAGATGGGAGGCGCCGGACCCGGACGGACCAACAGCGGGAACGCCCCTGGGTGAGTATAATCTAACGTCTTTTTCTCATCTTTTAGGATACATCGGGGGCTTATCTACAGCATTACAGAATGCTGTAGATAAGCCCCTGATGCCGGTGGGCTTACCTCACCCACGATTTTCGGGGTGACAGGTTCCCTTTAACGACTGGCGATTCGCCTTTTAACAGCAGCAGTTGAGGGTACGTATTCCTCAGCTGAGGAATAAGGGTATAGTGCCCCCCAGCGTCGGAAAATGTCTGTGGTCTCGGCTACTCGGGGACAATAGGAGATTTTTCCTATTGGTTCATTTTAATCACTGTGATAGACTTTATCACAGTGATCAAAATAAAAAATATAGTAAATCAAACCCGCCTTTGTCACCCCCTTAGGTAAAAATAATAAATTTAAAAAAAAAATGTATTTATTTCCATTAGGGTTGGGGTTACGGTTAGGGTGTTGGGGTTAGGGTTGGAGTTAGAATTGGGGGTTCCACTATTTAGGTACATCAGGTGGTCTCCAAACATGACATGGCGCCCGCCATTGATTCCTGGCAATTTTGGGTTCATAAAGTCAAACGGTGCTCCCTCCCTTCTGAGCTCTGCCATGCCCCAAACAGTGGCTTGCCCCCACATATGGGGTATTACTGTACTCAGGAGAAATTGCACAACAAATTTTAGGGTCCATTTTCTCCTGTTACCCTTGTGAAAAAAAAGTTTTGGTCTAAAGTAATTTTTTTGTGAAAAAAGTAAAATGTTCATTTTTTCCTTCCACATTGCTTTAGTTCTCGTGAAGTAACTGAAGGGTTAATGAACGTCTTGAATGTGGTTTTGAGCACCTTGAGGGGTGCAGTTTTTAGAATGGTGTCAATTTTGGGTATTTTCTGTTATATTAACCCCCCAAGTGAACACATGCTGTCGCCCCCGACCTCGGACCAAATGAGTATGCTTTCGTCTCGCCCGTCTGTTCTTTGCATACTTTCTCTGACCCATGGATCAGCTGATACAGGTGCGCGGACTACCCAGGAGGGACACGTGGTGACTATGTGCGGCCAAGCCTATCCTCACCACCAGAGGCTTTAATGAATACTAGGTAGTCGCTTAGTCATGGCCCCCAGGGTAAATCCGTCCCATGATGCAGTGGGTCCACACCCACCGTCGTCACAGAGACAAGGCTCCTCCACCATAAGAACTATTGATCGACTACTGAGTTGTGATTGGCAACGTCTTGGAGAGAGGGAGTTAAGGATCACAATCCCAGAGGAGACTCTGAAGAAACACTGAGTTGGTCTAGAAACAGAGATTTCACATACTGCGCTCGAAACGCAACATATTTGAATATCTTTGCAGTGGAGTGAAGCAATGCAAAGCAAAAAAGAGAAGCAAAATCAGGGATTTTTACAAGATATTTAACACAATTTTTTTAAGCAAGTGACAGGCCACCTTTAACAAATATAGACATCTTGAGTATGAAGAAAGACATCAATGAAAAGCATGCTCCGACCGTGGAAAGTCTCACGTCTCATTTTCAAAGGTAAAACAAGTTTAAGCAAACGAATAAATGAGCCCCGATGCTATCATTTATTTTATGATGTTGTTTTTTCAATGTATTACTATTACCTTTCCATCTTTGCCCTTGGCCTAGGACAACTCATAAAGACCCATGGCTTCCAGTACCATCTGTATGCGGACGACACTCAGATCTACATATCTGGCCCAGATGTCACCGCTCTGCTGTCCAGAATCCTGAAGTGTCTGTCAGCCTTATCCTCCTTCTTCTCCTCTCGCTTCCTAAAACTCAATGTAGACAAAACCGAACTCATCATCTTTCCTCCATCTCATGTATCTTCCCTACCCGACCGATCTATTATGGTAAATGGCATCACGCTCTCTCCCACACCTGTAATCCGCTGCCTCGGAGTAACTCTCGACTCTGCCCTGTCCTTCAAACCGCATGTCCAAACTCTTGCCACCTCCTGTCGCCTCCAACTCCAAAATATTGCCAGAATCCATCCCTTCCTCCACCCTCAATCTACTAAAACTCTTCTGCATGCCCTCATCATCTCCCGCCTCGATTACTGCAACACCATCCTCCGTGGCCTCCCTGCTAACTCTCTTGCACCACTCCAGTCTGTCTTCAACTCTGCTGACCGACTAATCCACCTCTCTCCTCGCTACTCCCCTGCTTCTCCCCTCTGCAAATCCACTGGCTCCCAAGTCCCCAATGTTGTGAATTCTGTTGTCGAGCTCCCTCCTGTGGTCGTGAATGGTACTTCGGTGAGTTCTGTCCGTGGGCTCCCTCTGGTGGCTGTGAGTGGAGCTGCTGCTTCTGAGGTTCCTTACACAGGTGACGGGGTTTATCCTTTGGTTTGCTGCTCTATTTAACTCCACTTAGATCGTTACTCCATGCTAGCTGGAAGCTCTGGGATGCAGGGTGGCGCCTCCGCACCGTGAGTCGGTGCGGGGGTCTTTTTGCACACTCTGCGTGGTCTTTTTGTAGTTTTTGTGCTGACCGCAAAGATACCTTTCCTATCCTCTGTCTATTTAGTTAGTCTGGCCTCCCTGTGCTAAAACCGGTTTCATTTCTGTGTTTGTGACTTTCATCTTAACTCACAGTTAATATATGTGGGGGGCTGCCTTTTCCTTTGGGGAATTTCTCTGAGGCAAGGTAGGCTTTACTTTCTTTCTCTAGGGCTAGCTAGTTCTTAGGCTGTGTCGAGGCGCCTAGGGAGCGTCAGGAGCACTCCACGGCTATTTCTAGTGTGTGTGATAGGATTAGGGATTGCGGTCAGCAGAGCTCACACATCCCAGAGCTTGTCCTGTTTGAGGTTTAACTATCAGGTCATTCCTGGTGCTCCTAACCACCAGGTCATAACACCCCAACGAATCTAGTTCAAACTACTAACACTGACCTGCAAAGCCATCCACAACCTGTCCCCTCCCTATATTATTATTATTTATTTATTTATATAGCACCATTATTTCCATGGTGCTGTAATGAGAAAGGGTTACATACAGGGTTATAGATATCGTTTACAGTAAACAGGTTTACAGTGACAGACTGGTACAGGGGGGAGAGGACCCTGTCCTTGCGGACTTACATTCTATGGGATAGTGGGGAAGAGACAGAAGGTAGGGGTGAGGCGGCGGCTCTGGCGGCAGCGGTGGCTCTGGCAGCGGCGAGGCGGCGGCTCTGGCGGCGGTGGCTTGGTTATTGTAGGTTGCAGGCTTTCCTGAAGAGATGGGTTTTCAGGTTCCGTCTGAAGGATCCGAGGGTGGTGGATAATCGGACGTGTTGAGGCATGGAACTCCAGAGGATGGGGGATATTTGGAAGAAATCTTGGAGGCGGTTGTGTGAGGAACGAATAAGTGTGGAGGAGAGTAGGAGGTCTTGGGAGGATCGGAGATTACGTGAGGGAAGATATTGGGAGATTAGTTCAGAGATATAGGGAGGGGACCGGTTGTGAATGGATTTGTGGATCAGTGTTAGTAGTTTGAACAACTGGATTCGTTGGGGAATTGGGAGCCAGTGGAGGGATTTGCAGAGGGGAGAAGCAGGGGAGTAGCGAGGAGAGAGGTGGACTAGCCAGGCAGCAGAGTTGAGGGCAGACTGGAGTGGTGCAAGAGAGTTAGCGGGGAGGCCACAGAGGAGGGTGTTGCAGTAATCGAGGCGGGAGATGATGAGAGCATGCACAAGAGTTTTGGTAGATTGTGGGCTTAGGAAGGAACGGATTCTAGCAATATTTTTGAGTTGGAGGCAACAGGAGGTGGCAAGAGCTTGGACGTGAGGTTTGAAGGACAGGGCAAAGTCGAGAGTTACCCCGAGGCAGCGGATTTCAGGTGCGGGTGAGAGCGTGAAGCCATTTACCATAATAGATAGATCAGGTAAGGGGGATACGTGAGGTGGGGGAAAGATGATGAATTCAGTTTTGACTACATTGAGTTTAAGGAAGCGAGAGGTGAAGAAGGAGGATATGGCTGACAGACATTTCGGGATTCTAGACAGCAGAGAGGCAACATCTGGGGTAGATCTGAGTGTCGTCCGCATACAGGTGGTACTGGAAGCCATGGGACTTTATGAGTTGTCCTAGGCCAAGGGTATAGATGGAAAAAAGTAGGGGCCCTAGGACAGAGCCTTGATATCTCTGAACTAATCTCCCAATATCTTCCCTCATTCAATATTCAATCCTCCCAAGACCTCCTACTCTCCACCACACTTATTCATTCCTCACACAACCGCCTCCAAGATTTCTCCCGAATATCCCCCATCCTCTGGAATTCCACGCCTCAACATGTCCGATTATCCACCACCCTCGGATCTTTCAGATGGAACCTGAAAACCCATCTCTTCAGGAAAGCTTACAGCCTGCAATAACCATTCTGCCGCCTCACCACCACCAGAACTGCTGCCTCACCACCACCTAAGCTGCCGCCTTACCATTGCCAGAGCTGCTGCCTCACCACCACCCGAGCTGCTGCCTCACCACCACCAGAGCTGCTGCACCCCGACCTTCTGTCTCTTCCCCATTATCCCATAGAATGTAAGTCAGCAAGGACAGGGTCCTCTCCTCTCTGTACCAGTCTGTCATCGTAAATTTGTTTACTGTAAACGATATCTATAACTTTGTATGTAACCCCTTTCTCATGTACAGCACCATGGAATTAATGGTGCTATATAAACAAATAATAATAACCTGCCCACTTCTTGTTTTCATAGCCCCAATTTTTGCTCCAAATTCACCGATATTCAATTGGCTAGGAGATAGAGGGACGAACCTCATAGCATCGATTAAAATGGAAGAATAGACAACGTTGAATCCCGTGTAATAGTTTCTTCTACAACTAACGATAAACGTGTTCAGCCATACATTGTGCAGCAACTGCACATCCATAGTGCTCTATAGAATGGGTAGATTTACTTCTTCCCAATGTCATAGGTTCCTGAATATGGCCCCAGATTTGTTGCATCTAATAACGTCCTATCATGGCATTTGCACCACTGAAATACGCAGCCTTTATTGTGAGGTGGTTGATATCCAGTGGGGAATTCCTGTTGAATCTTAACATACTTGTATATTGCTGCATGAGGCTCTTCTTCCAGCACTCAAAACCATAGTAATTATGGATGGACAGGAGACTCCCTTTTCTAAACCAAAATATTTCATAGCAAATTCCAGAATTTCTCAAATCTTTGGTGTGATGCTCCCTTCACTATTGTCATTTGCGTTTTTTCTTTTAAGTCACTTTTCCTTTTTTTGTCTTGCAGTATTCATTAACGTTTTCTACATGCCTGTTAGTGCTTAGGCATTTTTTTAAAAGTCCTGAATATCTCCTTTAAAGTGGCCCTCAGCCTCCAATATTAAATTTGATAATCCATTTCTGATGTACAGGGTGGGCCATTTATATGGATACACCTAAATAAAATGGGAATGGTTGGTGATATCAACTTCCTGTTTATGGCACATGAGTATATGGGCGTGGGAAAACGTTTCAAGATGGGTGGTGACCATGGCGGCCATTTTGAAGTCGGCCATTTTAGATCCAACTTTATTTTTTTCAATGGGAAGAGGGTCATGTAACACATCAAACTTATTGAGAATTTCACAATGAAAACAATGGTGTGCTTGGTTTTAACGTAACTTTATTCTTTCATGAGTTATTAAGGCTAGGTTCACACTGCATTAGATTCCCAGAATCTGAGCAATAAAAAGGCTTATGTTGTGTGAATTCTGACATGATTACTAAAATTTGATTTCTCTGCAAAACATCTCCCGCATTCTGAACACGAATACGGTTTCTTCCCCGTGTGACTTCTCTGATGTATAACAAAATTTGAATTACTACTACATTTCCCACATTCTGAACATGAAAATGGCTTCTCCCCTTTGTGACCTCTCTCATGTTTACGTAAAGTTGATTTCCGTGTAAAACTTTTTCCACATTCTGAGCACGAATATGGTTTCACCCCTGTGTGACTTCTCTGATGTAAGACAAGATTTGATCTATCTGTAAAACATTTCCCGCATTCTGAGCATAGAAATGGCCTCTCCCCTGTATGAATTCTATGATGTCTAACAAGATTTGATTTGAAGTTAAAACATTTCTCACATTCCGAACATTTAAATCTAGACTTTCCTTGAGATCTTTGATTTTGAACAACTTTTCTGTTGATTTCATCTTCCTTAATCTGTGACACTTGAGAATATACAAACTGTTTTATAGGATCAGATGACAGATCTCTGCTGTGAAGGGATGAGGCTTCATCTGGAAAAATGGCATGTTCTTCATACTTATTTTGTGTGATAAAAGAATCCTCTTCTTGAAAAGCTGAACTCATTAGATGTTTCTCCAAGTCCAAGGTGAAGTCATCTGCTTAAAATATAAATGTATTATTTTTGAATAATATAACCATATTTTCTCAAGGTCTTTTGATGTACATGAAGTCAACTTTGCGGTGCTTTTTCTAGCACTTTATGAAGTTTAGTAGATAATAGATTTGTGATAGCAAATATTGTGAAAAAAGGAATATTAACCAGCTCACCCGTGATGCATAAACCAATCTTCGGGAGCACAGACCCGCTGTGTCCAAGCGTACAAAGTCCAAAAAAGAAGAGAATGTCCAGCCTCACCGAATCCGTAAAAAAAGAGTTTTCTTTATTCATAAACTTTAAATATGGAGGATACAGACTTCAGCCCAAACAATATGGGTAAGAATCTCAACGCGTTTCTGGAGACTAAGCTCCCTTAATCATGACCATGGTCCATGTTTAAAGTTTGTGAATAAAGAAAACTCTTTTTTACGGATTCGGTGAAGCTGGACATTCTCTTCTTTTTTGAGCAAATATTGTGTCCTCATTTTCACAATGTAAATAAGAAATATATACTTTCCAAAACACACTAGTGGTCATGTGCAGGATATATTTTATGCTGTTTCTTATAATTTTTGTGATTTTTAATGTTGTATCATCATTATTTTGTACTGTATTATATACTGTGAGGTGGCATCCACGTTCATATTTGATAACCTCTTATTACAGCCCTGTCTATCTGCCCATCCTCCCCACAGTTCAGTGTTATTGAATGGCTGACAGCTTTTGTATCATCATTCAAAGCATTTTGCTGAAAATCAACACTAACAAACTAGTGTTTGTATTAATGAATAAAAAGTATGACCGCATGTTGCTGTTTTATAATGATTTATTGTATATTCACTAACAATGGTCCTCTGCGTAGTTTTTTCTTGAATATTTTTTGGATTTTTTATCACCTTGTAAAAGGTTTATTTACATTGTGCAAACTGTGCTCTGATCGAAGACCACCAACCAACAGCATTCTGCCATTATTCTCGGTAGCGCAAGTCCTCCTTACACAGAACGATGTGCTATCAAGAATGAAGATTATTTAGGGTATGTGCTCACGATGCGGATTTTGCTGCGGATTCGCAGCAGTTTCCCATGAGTTTACAGTTCAATTTAAACCTATGGGAAACCAAAAACGCTGTGCACATGCTGCGGAAAAAAACGCGCGGAAACGCAGCAGTTTACATTCCGCAGCATTCCGCAGCGGTTTTACAGCTGCCCCTATGGAAAATCGCAGTTGGAAAACCGCAGTAAATCCGCGGTAAATCTGCAGCAATAACGCAGCATTTTTGCCCTGCAAATTTATCAAATCTGCTGCGGAAAAATCCGCAGTGGCCAAGAATACGTGTGCACATAGCCTAAGACTGAATGATTAACGTGAAACAAGCGTTTGTAGGAACACTGCAATTGGACCAGAACATGATAGCTGTGTTTCCTCTTCTGCTACTGTTTTTTACATATTTAACCCCTTAACAACCACCGATATGCCTTTTAACGGCAGCAGTTAAAGATACTTATGCCTCAGTGCCGCTTTTTAATGGAGCTGAGAAACAAGTGTATAGCGCCCCCCAGCGTCGGAATCTCTCCAGGGTCTCGGTTACCAGGGGTAGCTGAGACCCCAGAGAACATGATTCGGGTCGGTTGTTACCGACCCCACTGTTGCAATCGCCGGTATTATTGTTATAGCGGCGACTGTAAAAAAGTCTGACTTCCCATTTAATTTCTCGTCTGATATGATCGCACATCAAAGAAGAGAGAAATGGGGTCCCCCGATCTCCCCCCGGTACCTTCGGTGTCCATGCAACCCCCCATGAAGTCCCCCGGGCTGCCAGCATCTTCTTCTGGGAAGAAAATGGCGGACGCATGTGCAGTGCGCCCGCCTAGATCTGATGGCGGGCACCCAGCAACAATAGGACATTTTTCCAATTGGTTCATTTTAATTACTGTGATAGACCCTATCACAGTGATTAAAATAAAAAAAATTGTAAATCAAACCCCCCTTTATCACCTCCTTAGTTAGGTAAAAATAATAAAATAAAAAAATATATTTCCATTTTTCCATTAGGGTTAGAGTTGGGCTAAAGTTAGTGTTGGGCTAGGGTTCTGGTTATGGTTGGGATTAGGGTTAGGGATGTGTTGGGATTAGGGTTCGAGTTAGAATTGGGGGTTTCCACTGTTTAGGCACATCAGGGGCTCTGCAAACGCAACATGGCAACACCATTGATTCCAGCCAATTTTGGGTTCAGAAAGTCAAACAGTGCTCCCTCCCTTCTGAGCCCTGCCATGCGCCCAAACAGTGGCTTTCCCCCACACACGGGTATCGGCATACTCAGGAGAAATTGCACAAAAAAATGTGTGGTCCATTTTCTCCTGATACCCTTGCGAAAATAAAAAAATTGGTTCCAAAGTAAAAAATTTTGTGAAAACAGTAAAATGTTCATTTTTTCCTTCCAGATTGCTTTAGATCTCAGAAAGCAACTGAAGGGTTAATAAACTTCTTGCATGTGGTTTTGCAGTTTTTAGAATGGTTTACATTTTGGGTATTTTTCTGTTCTATTGACCTTCCAAACTCACTTCAAATGTGAGGTAGTCCCTAGAACAAAATGGTGTTGTAGATTTTGTTGGAAAAATGAGAAATCGCTGGTCAAGTTTTAACCTTTATAAAATCCTAACTAAAAAAAATTGTTTCCAAAATTGTTCTGATGTAAAGTAGACATGTGGGAAATGTTATTTATTAACTATTTTGTGTGACACCACTCTCTGATTTAGAGGCACAAAAATTTAAAGTTTGAAAATTGCAAAATTTTCAAAATTTTTGCCAAATTTCCATTTGTTTCATAAATAAACGCAAGTCATATCGAAGAAATTTTACCACTAACATGAAGTACAATATTTCATGAAAAAAACATTCTCAGAATCAGTGGGATACGTTAAAGCGTTCCAGAGCTGTAACCTCATAAAGGGACAGTGGTCAGAATTGTAAAAACTTGGCTTGGTCATAAAGTACCAAATTGTCTCTGTCACTAAGGGGTTAAACTATTATTGTCTAATGCTGCAGTACGCCTCCATTTTTCACAGTCTTTAACCACATAAGAAGAATCCACATGTATGTGCTGAATTCCTTCTTTAAATACAGATAATTATACAACGCGTGTATTTACTCCCGTCTGTTACCTGGTGATGGGTGGGGCTGGTGGTCCTCCATCATGACGAACTTATACCGATCCTTGTGTTCTTCTAGATACTCCCACTCCTCCATGGAGAAGTAAACGGTGACGTCCTGACACCTTATAGGAACCTGTCACATACAATGACACCGTCATCCCCCCGATCCCTCCATAGTGTCACTATATAATGTCCCAGCATTCCCAGCAGTGTCACCTCTCCAGTCAGCAGCTCGATCATCTTGTGGGTGAGTTCTAGGATCTTCTGGTCATTGATGTCCTCATGTATCCGGGGGTGCGGTGGAGACCCCGGGATTGTGCTGAGGGTTCCTCCCCATCCTTCATACACAGGGGCCTGACAGTGATCACTAGAGGTCTTCACCACCGTGTAATCCTGTATATGGAGACACAATAATCTCATGTGGCTGGTTTGGCTTTGCCTAAGCTGCATGGTAGAAAAAAATGACAGGGCAGCCAACTTTGTGTCAGTGTAGGGTCAGCAATGGCACCACCAGAAGCAGCAATACGACAGTATAGATGACATGATGGAGCGCTCCATGTAATCATTGGCATCAGTCGTAAGTGAATGAAAAAAGTTGACACTAATCCATGCCTGATTCATTTTGATAAATGTAAAGTTTTCCACGCTGTCGGATAACCTGGCGTATTTGGGGGTGACAAAGCCAGCAGCAGCGCTGAATTCCTTCTCTCACAGTATTTTGGAGCTGGATATGGCAGTGTGTCTTTTGAGATCGGGGTTCATGGTATCTGCTGAGGAAGGGACACAATGCAAGTACGTCTGAAACTAGCAGTTCAGACGGTATGACTTTGCTGATGTGCATCAGGTTGGTGTATCAGCAGAACATCTGGTCCGTCGTGTCAAGTATACTGTAATGGCCGTTGCCTTAGATGAAGTCAGTAATGCAGTCAGCTGCCGTTCATGCTGTGAAAGCTTCACAGAGTAGGGAACACTATTACGGTAGTAATACACAAAATTCAACCATCCATGTACTATTTTGACAAAAATCATGAATTTTTGTTCCACAAAACTTGTATGTATAGAATTTCAAGATTGCAAGGTGTGTTGCCTGAATTCGACAGGCCTCTCGGAGCACTAGGCCTACCCTTGTCACTCATCCACCTGTTACTGATCAATGTTTCAGCTAGAAATCCTGGTCCAAGCCCTGTTCTCCATGAATCCATGCTGCGCAATTATAGTATTTGTACTCTGGGTCAATTGACACCACTTCCTGGTGTCTGCCCCTAACTTGAGCTGTTTGGGAAGCTTTTTGGCCCCATCTAAGGTGTTGTCTATGCGTTTGGTTTGCCTCCCATTGAATTCAGTGGTTCGCTCATCTCTATTTGAAAGGCCTCAGTGCATGACAGACATTTTTTTTAAAGCAATTGAGGCACATTTGATTCACATGCAATAAATTCAATGTGATTTCATTTTGCTACCTGAGTTTGCGCGAATCTGCCAAATTTGATTTTTGGCAGTTTCGCACATCTCTAGTAACGTCACCAGAATAACTCACCTCTCCAGTAAGATGGAAGAGGATCTCTAGGGTGAGGTGTAAAATCCTCTCTGCCATCTTGTCTCGGTCCTTATCCATTTTCGATGGCTCAATGAGAACAATTCTTAAATATAGAAATTGGCAGAGAGCGTCCGAAAGTGAAGGAACCGAACCTGAAATGATAAAAGGCAAAATGTGTAAACTTTTCCCGCCATCTGCATGTTATAAAAATGTGATTCATCCTGAACGCCAGACTTTTTTTCCATGTACTTATTCCATTGGAATAGCAAAACTTCATAAATACTGGTGCGAAACCGGCTAAATAAGATTAAAATAGATAAATCTCCGGGTCCGGATGGCATACACCCACGAGTATTAAGAGAACTAAGTAATGTAATAGATAAACCATTATTTCTTATTTTTAGGGACTCTATAGCGACAGGGTCTGTTCCCCAGGATTGGCGCATAGCAAATGTGGTGCCAATATTCAAAAAGGGCTCTAAAAGTGAACCTGGAAATTATAGGCCAGTAAGTCTAACCTCTATTGTTGGTAAAATATTTGAAGGGTTTCTGAGGGATGTTATTCTGGATTATCTCAATGAGAATAACTGTTTAACTCCATATCAGCATGGGTTTATGAGAAATCGCTCCTGTCAAACCAATCTAATCAGTTTTTATGAAGAGGTAAGCTATAGGCTGGACCACGGTGAGTCATTGGACGTGGTATATCTCGATTTTTTCAAAGCGTTTGATACCGTGCCGCACAGGAGGTTGGTACACAAAATGAGAATGCTTGGTCTGGGGGAAAATGTGTGTAAATGGGTTAGTAACTGGCTTACTGATAGAAAGCAGAGGGTGGTTATAAATGGTATAGTCTCTAACTGGGTCGCTGTGACCAGTGGGGTACCGCAGGGGTCAGTATTGGGACCTGTTCTCTTCAACATATTCATTAATGATCTGGTAGAAGGTTTACACAGTAAAATATCGATATTTGCAGATGATACAAAACTAT
This sequence comes from Ranitomeya imitator, assembly GCF_032444005.1. Classification (NCBI taxonomy): domain Eukaryota; kingdom Metazoa; phylum Chordata; class Amphibia; order Anura; family Dendrobatidae; genus Ranitomeya; species Ranitomeya imitator. Next base: position 836,326,176 of record NC_091283.1, read on the forward strand.
GTAAAGCAGTTAATACAAGAGAAGATAGTATTCTGTTACAGATGGATCTGGATAAGTTGGAAACTTGGGCTGAAAGGTGGCAGATGAGGTTTAACAATGATAAATGTAAGGTTATACACATGGGAAGAAGGAATCAATATCACCATTACACACTGAACGGGAAACCACTGGGTAAATCTGACAGGGAGAAGGACTTGGGGATCCTAGTTAATAATAAACTTACCTGGAGCAGCCAGTGCCAGGCAGCAGCTGCCAAGGCAAACAGGATCATGGGGTGCATTAAAAGAGGTCTGGATACACATGATGAGAGCATTATACTGCCTCTGTACAAATCCCTAGTTAGACCGCACATGGAGTACTGTGTCCAGTTTTGGGCACCGGTGCTCAGGAAGGATATAATGGAACTAGAGAGAGTACAAAGGAGGGCAACAAAATTAATAAAGGGGATGGGAGAACTACAATACCCAGATAGATTAGCGAAATTAGGATTATTTAGTCTAGAAAAAAGACGACTGAGGGGTGATCTAATAACCATGTATAAGTATATAAGGGGACAATACAAATATCTCGCTGAGGATCTGTTTATACCAAGGAAGGTGACGGGCACAAGGGGGCATTCTTTGCGTCTGGAGGAGAGAAGGTTTTTCCACCAACATAGAAGAGGATTCTTTACTGTTAGGGCAGTGAGAATCTGGAATTGCTTGCCTGAGGAGGTGGTGATGGCGAACTCAGTCGAGGGGTTCAAGAGAGGCCTGGATGTCTTCCTGGAGCAGAACAATATTGTATCATACAATTAGGTTCTGTAGAAGGACGTAGATCTGGGGATTTATTATGATGGAATATAGGCTGAACTGGATGGACAAATGTCTTTTTTCGGCCTTACTAACTATGTTACTATGTTACTGCGTTCACTCCAAGAATCTGTCATAAATAAAAAACGAACAAACCCGGAAGGTGAGGAGCCATGAACACGTATTTATGAGACAGCTTTGTGGATTTTTTTCACTGCACTTTTGCTATGTTGTGAAAATTGTGGCAACATTTTTCATAGTTTTTATAATACTCATTATGCTGTAATAATCAGGGCTGTGGAGTCGGAGCCCGTTTTGGTGGAGTCGGTGTCATTAAAAATTGGGGAGTCGGAGGTTTGGCTTACCGACTCCACAGCTCTGTCAGGGCTGAGGAGTCGGAGTCGTGGAGCCGGAGCCAATTTTGGTGGAGTCGGTGTCATGGAAATTGAGGAGTTGGAGTCAGAGTCAAAAGTTTGGCTTACCGATTCCACAGCCCTGGTAATAATACAATAAATCGCTTCGAGTCAGTACAATTACCAAACTCATGTCGTTTTTTTGTTTCTTTATTTTAGTTCAGAAAATGTGACAAAACCAAATAAGGTTTATCTTTTAAATTTATTTTGCTGCGGAATATGTTGGTGCTATATAAATAAAAATTATTATTATTATTTTTAAAGTTGAAAAGGAAGTGAAAGTGATTATAATTATTAAACCCATGAGCATGAGCGCTTGCTCTGTCAACTGCAATACTATAGTATTTCAGTGTAAGGCTGTGTGCACACGTTGCGTTTTTTTCGCGGTTTTTCCCAATAAAAACGCTATAAAACTGCAAAAAAAAACGCATACAATAAGCATCCCATCATTTAGAATGAATTTTTTTGGGGCAGATTTCCCACTACAAAATCCATTGGGAAATGTCCGGAAAAAAACGCGGTAAAACCACGGCAAAACCGCATGCAGATTTCTTGCAGAAAATGTCCGGTTTTTCTCAGGAATTTTCTGCGAGAAATCCTGAACGTGTGCACATAGCCTAAAGGGGAATTAATCGTCCATAGTTGATATCACTGTAAGGGCCCCTTTCCACTTGAGAGAAAAAAAACGGTCCGAATTACTGAACGAAAAATCGGATGTAACGTCTGTGAGTGTCATGCGAGTGTGATGCGCTTTTTTTATCGCAACATCCGTATGACATCCGTATTGCTGTCCGATTTTTACGCATGGGTCTCCTTTGAAAAGCCAGTAATTCAGCGCAGCGTACAGTAAAATCACACTGACAGCTTAGATTAGAGTAGATATAAACACATAGAATAGGTATATATACATATATATATATATGTCAGGGAGATACCTATATATTTATATTTATATTTAATGCTGCGCTAGATAGCTTAAAAGCCAGTAATTCAATTACCGGCTTTTGCTATCTCCTTCTTAAACCCGACATGATATGAGGCATGTTTACATACAGTAAACCATCTCATATCCCCATTTTCAAAGGACACCGGTGCGTAAAAAATGGACAGCACTCGCATGGTGCGAGTACTGTGCATTTTTTTTCTCGCACCCATTGACTTGCATTGGCGAGTCTCGTCCGAGAATCGCAGCAAAGTGCAGCATGCTGCGATTTTTTTCTCAGTCCGATTTCGGCTGAGAAAAAAATCGCATATGGAATGTCACCTAATAAATAACATTGGTCCGAGTGCAATCCGATTTTTTATCGGATTGCACTCGGCCGTTTTCCTCGCAAGTGGAAAGGGGCCCTAACCGTAGCGACTCATAGAAAAAAAATAACACATTTTTTATACTGCAAGGTGAATGGCATCAATTTAAAATACACCAAGCAATGTACAAATCACATAGATCTGTATTTTAAACACAATTATTCATATCTTCTCTACAGCAAACACTGCTGCAGGGAAGATATGAATTGCGGCTTCAGCACAAGTGGGGGGGACAGCGCTTACAGTAGCGCTGTCTCCTGCACGGCACACGGACTGCACACGGACAACGTATTACAACGTAATACGTGCGCTCCCACGAACACTGACATGTCTCCGTGTTTGGCACACGGAGACACGGTCCGCAAAAAATCAATGACATCTGAACAGGTGCATTGATTTTAATGTGTCTACGTGTGTCAGTGGCTCCGGTACGTGAGGAAACTGTCACCTCACGTACCGGAGCCACTGACGTGTGAAACCGGCCTACCACATAGTGTCCTAGAAAATGGAAAATAATTCCAAGTGTAGTGAAATTGCAAAAAAAAAGTGCAATTCCATAATTGTTTTTTTGGGGGGGTTTATTCACGTTAACTATATGGTAAAACTGAGCTGGCAATATGATTCCTCAGGTCGGTACAAGCACGCAGAGTGGTGAAAAAAATTCAGACATTTGTATGAAAAGAAGTTTTTGCTTTTGTCGCCATTTCCCGAGATTCATCACGATCTCATTTTTCAGGATCTGGGGCTGGGTGAAGGCTTATTTTTTGCACACTGAGCTGACGTTTTTATTGATACCATTTTGGGGTAGATGTGATATTTTGCTTGTTATTGCATATTATTGCAGTGTTGCGGCAGACAGAAAACAATAATTCTGGCATTTTTATTTTTTTCTTGTTATACGGTTTACCAATCGGATTGATTTATTTAAAATTTTGAAAGATCGGACATTTCTGAACACAGCAATACCAAATATGTGTATTTTTGTAATTGTTTTATTTTCAACGGGTCAAAAGGAGGGTGATTTGAACTTGAGTTTTTCTATTCATGTTTTTAAAACCTTTTTTTTCCACTTCTTACTTCGCTTAGTAGTCCCCTAAAAGCTCGCTCACATGAGCGAATAAATCGGACCAGTGCAATCCGATAAAAATATCGGATTGCATTCGGACCAATTTTCTACAATGACTCAGTGCTCATTTTTTTATCGGCTCGGATCGGAAGTAGATACGAATTTCGGATTGCCAATGCAAATCAATGGGTGTGAGAAAAAAAATCATGGACCGTGTGCCTTGCGAGTTTTACGCACCCGTCTCATAGGAAACCCGACACTTCATCATCCGACTACAGTAAATTCATAGAGTGAAACCGTCTGGATAGAATAGATATAAAGAAAGAATAAAGTTAAAAAAAATAGCATGGGGTCCCCCTTAATTTTTTTAACCAGCTGAGGGAAAGCTGGGGACAAATGTTTATAGTCTGGAAAAAGGGTAATAAATATGGAGCTTCCCAGGCTATTAGTATCAGCTGTCTGCGTAGCCTTTACTGGTTATTAACAAGGGGTGACCCTAAAAACAATGTGTGGAGTCTCCCCTATTATTAATAACCAGCAAAGGGTAGGCAGACAGCTGTGGGCTGATATTAATAGCCTAGGAAAGGGCCATGGATATTGCCCCTTCCCAGACTAAGAACATCAGCACTCTGCCACCTCAGAAATGGCACATCCATTACAATTCTGGCGCTTAGCCTCCGCTCTTCCCACTTTCCCTGGACACTGAGCTGTGCGTGAAGCATGGCTTCAGTGCCACCCGCCGACATCAGATAGGTGACTGGAGTTCATACATGAACTCTGGTCACCTCACTGACGCTACTGTCATGATCCCAATGGCAGGGGATCACAAAAGGACAAGCACAAAAACAAAACAAGCTCTAGGGTGATGGAACCTGAGCTGACCGCGATCCTGCACCTAAACACACAACTAGCAGTAGCCGGGGAACGTGCCTACGATGATTCCTAGACGTCTCGCGCCAGCCGAAGGATTAACTTCCCCTATAAGAAGAAACACAGACCTCACTTGCCTCCAGAGAAACACCCCACAGAAATAGCAGCCCCCCACATGTAATAACGGTGAAATGAGAGGAAAGCACATACGTAGTTATAAAAATAGAATCAGCAAAAATGAGGCCCGCTAAAACTAGATAGCAGAGGATACAAAAGTGAACTGCGCGGTCAGCGAAAAACCCTTCAAAAAACCATCCTGAAATTACTTGAACTCATGTGCCAACTCATGGAACATGAGGAGTAATTTCAGCCCACTAGAGCAACCAGCAGCAAGGAATCACATATCTGCAAGCTGGACTAAGACAAAAATTAAGCAAAACGTGGAACAGGAAAATCAAAACTTAGCTAGTCCTGAAGATAACAGACGCAGGGAGCAGAGGTAAAAAGACACGCTGATTACATTGATAGCCGGCGAGGAAATGACAAAAAAGCCAGGTTAAATAGGAAACTCCCATAACCTGATGGAACAGGTGGACACCAGAGACCGCAGAGAACACAAGTCACCCAGTACCATCAGTAACCACCAGAGGGAGCCCAAAAACAGAACTCACAACACGCTACTGCTCGCTACGTGAGAAAAATATGAGGGACCCCACGCCATTTTTTTTCTTTTATTTAGTTATTAGCTAAATACATGTACAGTAAGCTACACTGCAATGATTATATATCTCAACGTCATCTGTCTATCATCTATCTCTATCATCTATCTATTATCTAATCTATTATATATCAATTTATCTTATCTATCTATCAATGATCTATCTTTTATCTATCTATATATAGAAAAAATGGAACAGCACAACACTATATTATCGGGTGCCCAACCATTGGTTGCCGACTTCCTTTTCCCTTTCTGTCTATCTATTATTCATCTATTATCTATCTATTATCTATCTATTATCTATCATGTATCTCTCTATTACCTATCTCTCTATTATCTATCAATCATCTATTATCTATATATAGAAAGAAATGGGACAGCGCAACACTGTATTATCGGGTGCCCAGGCCTCCCAGCGATTCATCCAATACTTTCCAAAAGTCCATAGAAAGGGAAAAGGAAGGCCGCACTCCATATACATTTCAAGTGAAAAAGTGGATTTTATTCAGACCCACATGGTGTGGCACGTCATGTGGGTCTGAATAAAATCCAATTTTTACTTGAAATGTATATGGAGTGCGGCCTTCCTTTTCCCTTTCTATTATCTATCTATTATTCACCTATTATCTTTCATGTAGCTATTTTTCTAATATCTATCTCTCTATTAATTATCTTTTATCGTTCTATATCTATATCTATTATCCATCTATTATCTATCATCTATCTATTATCTATCTATTATCCATCTATCTATTATCTATGTATTATCTATCCCAGGGTCCTAATAATATTTTATTAAAGCCCAGAATGTTCCGCTCCTGAAGGGGTTAACGGTTCTGGGTAAGGGTGAATTGCCTCTTACCTCAGCTGGATATATGGCTGTTCTAGGCTTGCAGGACCTGCGGTGATGTCACAGTCAAGTGATCACTCGCATGTGGGAGGAGTCAGGGATCACATGACCAGGTGGCATAATTCGCAGGACTGCTGTGTTGGTTGTCATGGTGCTGGGTGCGCTGAAGTTTATGCGTGGGGTCAGGTGTATATGTAGCAGAGCCGTGTGCACATTGTGTTTGTCTGCAATTGTGACATCGATAATGAACAGACCGAGTTATTAATCATCAATGAAGAAATGTAGGTAATTCCAAAGGGTTCACTTACATTTAGTTGCACCTTCTGTATTTGCTCGCATCTAGTCTGGATTTTAATGACTCGCAGATGAGAATCTGCTCTAAAAACGTATAGTGAATGTCCGTGTGACACTGAGTCACTTATAATGGCCAATCTTTGAGACAGGATAGTCAGGAGTCCGAGGTCTGAAGCCTGGAGGGTATGTCATAAGCAGAAGGAAGAGACAAAGGCGTAGTCAGGTAACGGTCCAAGGTCATAATACCAGGATGGTAGCGGATCAGAGCAGAAGGGGTTAAACAGATGGATGGTCAGAACAAGGTCCAAGGTCAGGCAGTGAAAGATCTACAAGCAGAACGCAAGGCACAGAGAGACAAACCACACTGCTATGGTGAGTTTCTTCCACTATGCTTTTAAGGTGAAGTCCTCCCCATAATGTCCATTGCATTGACCAGGTTTTGCAAAGTTACATGTGTAGAAGGCCTTAAATGCACAGATCACACATTAGTCCATAGGTTATATGAAGGAGGTGGTGTTGGCAGGGGGGAATCCAATCTGCACACTATCATATGACAGATCTAGGAGATCCTTTCCGTCATTGTCCATGAATAGCAACACCTTAAATTCAATGCCTTAGGGTACCGTCACACTATACGATTTACCTACGATCACGACCAGCGATATGACCTGGCCGTGATCGTAGGTAAATCGTAGTGTGGTCGCTGGGGAGCTGTCACACAGACAGCTCTCCAGCGACCAACGATGCCGAGATCCCTGGGTAACCAGGGTAAACATCGGGTAACTAAGCGCAAGACCGCGCTTAGTTACCCGATGTTTACCCTGGTTACAAGCGTTAAACTAAAAAAAAAAAAAAACAGCACATACTTACATTCTGGTGTCCGTCAGGTCCCTTGCAGTCTGCTTCCCGCACTCTGACTGCCGGCCGTAAAGTGAAAGTGAAAGCACAGCCGCTGTGCTCTGCTTTCACTTTACGGCCGGCAGTCACAGTGCTGGAAGCAGACGGCAAGGGACCTGACGGACACCAGAATGTAAGTATGTGCTGTTTGTTTTTTTTTAGTTTAACGCTTGTAACCAGGGTAAACATCGGGTAACTAAGCGCGGTCCTGCGCTTAGTTACCCGATGTTTACCCTGGTTACAAGCGAACGCATCGCTGGATCGCATCGCTAGATCGCTAGATCGGTGTCACACACACCGATCTAGCGATGACAGCGGGAGATCCAGCGATGAAAGAAAGTTCTAAACGATCTGCTACGACGTACGATTCTCAGCAGGATCCCTGATCGCTGCTGCGTGTCAGACACAGCGATATCGTAACGATATCGCTGGAACGTCACGAATCGTACCGTCGTAGCGATCGAAATATTATAGTGTGACGGTACCCTAAGTTAAGAAAGTAATTCTCCACTTTGGATGTTATAACTTTGGTTATCCAGGGCTTGGGGTTATGCATGCAGTACACAGGCTGGACATTGATATTCTTGAGGGACCTTGGGCTTGCAGACTTATAAATAAGGCCTGGTTTGAGTGGCCAGGAGCATTCCCACACATAATGAGCGGCATTCCGTTCTTTTGGCCTCTTCATTCATCAGATATGTTCTCGATGGCAATTTATTCCAGAACAATCCAGGCTCAGCCATGTTGAAGACCTGTTCAGGCCTGCATCCCTTCTCCTGGAGGATTTGTTTGAAGGTTCCCAGATACCTCTTTCAGCTTCTACTTTAGTAGATACAGCCTCTCCATGCGATCTCACACTCTTTAGATTATAACGGTTTGAAAAATTTTCAAACCACCCCGTGCTGGCCTGAATACTCCAGGGTATGGTTTTGTCGATGTTCCTGTCTGCAGGACTTGTGTATCCTCTTCAACAAGCTTCTTATAAAGATTTAAAGCCTTCTCCCAAATCACACTGCCCTGCTAAGAGATGTCCTTTTTTACGGTGGTCTTCAATCTATAATGAAAGAGCAGATTCCATCTTAAACAATGTATGGGTCTCTTTTGGTTGAAACCTTCTTTGCTATAAGAATTCTTTAAGAATTTTGGGGATTTTAGAGAAATATCACTTTCCATCATTGTATTTAGTATACAGTATATATCGTTGTATGATCCACAGGTTTATTGTGGTTTATGATCCTTGTTTTCACAAACATAACACTTCTCGCGTTACAACCAGGTCCATGTCCAACAGTTCAGAGTTACTTATTGCCCATCTGCTTCTATGTCATCCTTCACGGCATGGGTCCTCTGCATTTTATCCCTTGAATCTATAATGTTTATTTATCACCATGTATCATAATATGTATGTGTTCTCTTCTTTGCTGTTTTTCCTGGACTTTTATCAATTTAATTTGCTCCTGTCTTATGCTATTTATCTTTGTCCTGATAGTGGTGTCAGTATGACGCCAAAATGTGTAGCCTGTTATGCTTTGATTATAACAAATAGTTAAATATACTTTGCACTCCTGAAGCAATGGATAAAACTATGGGAAATACATACAAGGAATCAATTGACCCTTTACATACAGATAATTATAGCCCGTGTTCTGTCTATTACCTGGTGATGTGCGGGGCTGGAGAACCTCCATCATGACGTCCTTGTACCGATCCTTGTGACTTGGACTTCACAAATATGGCATTTACTCTAGGAAAACTGGTCTAAATGAAGATATTACACACCTGGGGGAGGAAGAGCTATTGATGTATATATACATTAGTCTTTTTTTGCTGCAGTTGTTGCAAGTGCAAAGAGGGGAAAGTCTATTCCAGAAAAAGCCCATATTGTCTCCATCCTCATGGAGCACTGAAAAGTTCTCGGGAACCTATCACCTGGTTTCTCCCATATAAAGTAGTAATCACAATTTTCGGACTAACACACCATGTTGCCAAATGAAGAGTTCCAGAGAGTAGATAAAATACAAATTATTTTTAATAATAAAAAGTCAAAGTACACGTTTAAAATTATATAGTAGAAAACAAGGCCGCCCTAACTAGAGGGAACACTGGGCTGTGTTGCAAAGTCCAACATATTGTAATAAAGGCGCAGTTGAATATAAATGTACAGGTGTCTCAGCAGCTGTAAATCAAGTCAAGTGACATACCAAGAAGGTTTATAAGCATATACAATGCTATACTGCCAGGCTAGGTAAAGGCTCAGATAGCATGCAATCAAAAGAAATGTAAACAATGCATATTACCAGAGTAACGGTGTAATGGTGTAGAGCACAGGGAGACCACAGCGTCCCTCCTCACCCCCATCTTTATTACAATATGTGGGACTTTGCAACACAGCCCATGTCCCCCCTAGTTAGGGCACTCTTGTTTTCTGCTTCATCATTTTAAACTTGTTCTTTGACTTTTTAATAAGCATTAATAAAATCTTGGTATTTTATCTATTCTCTGGAACTCTTCTTTCGGCAACCTGGTGTGTTAGTCCGAAAATTGTGATTATTTGAGGTGAAGTGCCAGTCATTGTTCCAGTATTTGGACATCACTAAGACTTATCCATATAAAGTAAGGCCAGCACTCATACGCTCTTATCTTCTAGAATGCTGAGTATAAATCCCCAATGCGCTGTGCTTAACACAAAAAAAAAGCTTTTATTATAGTCACCTAAGGGTCGGTCCGGACCAATGGGCGTCTCTGGTCTTGATCCAGCGCCTCCTCTCTTCTTGTGATCGTCCTTCTTCTCTGCTTCATTTGGATGAGATGTCCTGCGTCATCCACACAGTGTCCTCCATCGCGCTCCTGTGCAGGCGCACTTCTCTTCCCTCTCGAAGGCAGAGCAAAGTATCATAGTGCGCATGCGCCGGCGATCGGGAGAACAAAGTATCGTAGTGCGCATGCACCGGCAATCGGCAGAATAAAGTATCGTAGTGCGCATGCGCCGGCGATCTTTGCCCTTTCCTTGTGGCGGCCAGGAGGAATAAAGTTAATTTCCTGCCGGTAGCCGGGCTTTCAGTGCCGACACCGCACAGCTTCAGAATGTTATTAACCTGCAGATGAACCCCATATCTGCAGGTTAATAGTGTTTTTTTCACATGACCAGCTTCCTTTAGCAGAATTCAATAAATATTAATTGATTCATAATTTACCTCCAGTGTCCGGGTTTTTTAAATATTATTTTTACTTATTTTGATATTTTACACACTGGCAAGTGGTTTGAACACAATCTCTAGCAGTCCACGAGGCCCTTTTTGCTTTTATGAACATACTTTCCTGGATTCTACGTTTTTTTATAGGTGTTGGGACTCCACAACAACCGAAGGTGAGGACTATTAAAAGTCCTGTATTATTTCATCCTTTTTGCAAAAACAATATTACGCTTTGTGTCTCTCACTCTGCCGTTTTATTTCCATCCTCAACATTGAAATTGCAACACCATGAAGGAAAAGTCATGACAATACAAAAATCACAAGGTGGATAGACGTGGTAATTATCTTCAAATTATGAAAAAATGGAAACAACATTTTTAAGACGTCTTGATTTATTCAATATCAAGTAAGAGCAACAAAGCACAAATCCCGAAACTTACATATATTGGCTGCTATCAATGAGGTTACTAATGATTGTCTGGGCAATGTCCTGCCATGCTAAATGCACTTGGGCATGAAAATCATCAAGATCCGCTGGAGCTGGCGGCTCCCTGTGCAATTTCCAACCAATGACATCTAAGATGGACTTGATAAGAGACAACTACAGAGTTCCTACAGGCATTAGTAGCATATTGAAGCCGCACAGGCTGACCACCGTAGCACAAGCAACATGCGGCCTGGCGTTGGGTTCAAAATGACTCCAGGGACATTTGGAGATATGGTTGCATCACTGGTTCCTTGACCAAATCAATGTAATGTTTGGCTGCTAGTGTACCGGGAATTGTAACTTCAATGATGGGGAGTTTATATTAGCCTGGAGAAATATGTCTGACCTGCACTGTCAATTACTTAGAATGAACAACAAAAGACATTCCTTTCTTAATGGTTAGAGAGCAGATCTTATTTATCTGGAAAACTCTAAGACCCAGATTTATCATTTGAGGGTTTTTTCTCATGTCACTTTTCTTTTTTGCTTCATAGTATTAGTTTTTTTTTTGTAACAAATTCTTCAAAATAGCACAAGCGGATCATGACAAAAAAAAAAAAACTGGAAAGTCTAAATCCCTCCCACACTGGCGATCTACAAAAAAAAAGCCAAATAAAAAAAGTGACTTTAAAGAAGGCACAAATGACGAAAAGTAACATGGCACACAAAAAGCAAAACAGAACAGAAGACATGAATATGACACGGACATAAAAAAGGTGGAACAGCAATCATGAGATGGTCCCGAAATCTGTTTGAAAAGGAAGAGTCCTCATTGTTTGTTTGTTTTTTATCAATGGAAAGGTCCAAAGGCTGGCGCAAAGCATCTTTGGTCCAGTGGGTGAAAAAAAAAACGTATTCTGCATGCGAGGCTCTTCCATCTCCTGCATCAATAAATGCACATTCTACCAGGTCTACTGCTTCCTCTTGGGCGGAGTTCACCCAGATCGCACTGGACAAAATCTGCCAACATGCATTGCGGGTCTCATTGAACACTCTTTCTAACTGGTACAAGCTGGATATCTTCTCTCCTGTTTCAACCTTTGGAGTTTGTTTGCTTTCAATCGCTGCAGGATTTTGCTTAGTAAACTACAGACACTGTCAGGTTGGCGCTGTTAAACTGATTAAAATGATACCTGGGATGAAATCTGTCTTGTGCTTCTTGTGTACCGTATATACTCGAGTATAAGCCGACCCGAGTATAAGCCGACCCCCCTAATTTTGCCACAAAAAACTGGGAAAACTTATTGACTCGAGTATAAGCCTAGGGTGGAAATGCAGCAGCTACCGGTGAATTTCAATAATAAAAATAGATCATTATTTCCCCATAGCTGTGCCATATAGTGCTCTGCGCCGTTCATTATTGCCCTATAGCTCTGCCCCATATAGTGCTCTGCACCGTTCATTATTGCCCTATAGCTGTGCCCCATATAGTGCTCTGCACCGTTCATTATTGCCCTATAGCTGTGCCCCATATAGTGCTCTGCGCCGTTCATTATTGCCCTATAGCTCTGCCCCATATAGTGCTCTGCGCCGTTCATTATTGCCCTATAGCTGTGCCTCATATAGTGCTCTGCACCGTTCATTATTGCCCCATATCTGTGCCATATAGTGCTCTTGCACCGTTCATTATTGCCCTATAGCTGTGCCCCATATAGTGCTCTGCACCGTTCATTATTGCCCTATAGCTCTGCCCCATATAGTGCTGTGCCGTTCATTATTGCCCTATAGCTGTGCCCCATATAGTGCTCTGCACCGTTCATTATTGCCCTATAGCTCTGCCCCATATAGTGCTCTGCGCCGTTCATTATTGCCCTATAGCTGTGCCCCATATAGTGCTCTGCACCGTTCATTATTGCCCTATAGCTGTGCCCCATATAGTGCTCTGCGCCGTTCATTATTGCCCTATAGCTCTGCCCCATATAGTGCTCTGCGCCGTTCATTATTGCCCTATAGCTGTGCCCCATATAGTGCTCTGCACCGTTCATTATTGCCCTATAGCTCTGCCCCATATAGTGCTCTGCGCCGTTCATTATTGCCCTATAGCTCTGCCTCATATAGTGCTCTGCGCCGTTCATTATTGCCCTATAGCTGTGCCCCATATAGTGCTCTGCACCGTTCATTATTGCCCTATAGCTCTGCCCCATATAGTGCTCTGCGCCGTTCATTATTGCCCTATAGCTGTGCCCCATATAGTGCTCTGCACTGTTCATTATTGCCCTATAGCTCTGCCCCATATAGTGCTCTGCACCGTTCATATTGCCCCATAGAAAGCTCTGCCATTGTCGCTGCTGCTGCTGCAGTAAAAAAAAACAAAAAACACATACTCACCTCTCTTGCTTGCAGCTCCCGGCGTCTCGTTCCGGCGTCTGGTCCCGGCGTCTCTCTGCTCTGACTGATCAGGCAGAGGGCGCCGCGCACACTATATGCGTCATCGCGCCCTCTGACCTGAACAGTCAGAACGCAGAGACACCGGGAAGATGGAGCGACGCCGGGAAGATGGAGCGGCGCCCGGCGTCTGGAATGTGGACAGGTGAATATTACATACTTACCTGGTCCTGGCGTCCGGCTCCTTCTCCCGGACAGCTGTCTTCGGTGCCGCAGCTTCTTCCTCTATCAGCGGTCACCGGCACCGCTGATTAGAGAAATGAATACGCGGCTCCACCCCTATGGGAGGTGGAGCCGCTTATTCATTTCTCTAATGAGCGGTCCCACGTGACCGCTGATAGAGGAAGAACTGCAGCACCAAAGACCGTGGGACGGCAGGGGGAGCGCCAGGATCGCTGGAAGCAGGTAAGTATGCCTCAGCGCCCTCACCCGCCGACCCCGCCACCCACCTTGACTCGAGTATAAGCCGAGAGGGGCACTTTCAGCCCAAAAATTTGGGCTGAAAATCTCGGCTTATACTCGAGTATATACGGTAATCAGTGTTAGAAGTTTTCAGTTAGTGAGATGCCCGTGCTTCGGGGCGAAACTGTAGGCAGAGACTTAACTTCCTTCTCTAAGCCAGCGAAACCAAGGAAAGACCTGGCCACAGGACATCCCGAAGCACAAACATGTTCCTCATCATAGAGACAGACTGTTTGTGCTTCGGTGCCGCCTGCGGACATTTCTGGAGAATTAAATTTTTTGTAAAATTGTAGGTGAATTCAAATCACCTCCAATTCATTTGCTAATCTCTAATGAATAGGAGACTGTGTAGCCTGGCTCATTGGAGTAATATATTTTATACAACTATCCCATATGGAACGATTGATTTCTACAAGCAAAATACTTCTTCAAGCCCATAGGCTCCAAGGCAATGACTATCTAAAAATAAAGATTTGCCCCAACATAAAAATGTCTAGTTAATGTTTTATTAATTGAAAACATTTCAATAAAACTGTTTTTTTTTTTTAAGAATGGGTAACAAGCTTTGAGAAGTAGTTACATACTGTGCATTAATGGAAACTAGTCTATGCACAGAGTTGATACGTAGGAGTGATATCAGGATAATTTTTGCTCTTTAGATAACAGATGTTTATAACTAATTGCATACATTTCACAATCATTGTCTACAGTCCTAGCCAAAAACGTTGCAACTGGCACAAATTTGGAGTTTTACAAAGTTTGGTACTTCAGTTCTTATAGTCCCGTTTTACATTAACTGTGGATCGTTATAAAAAGTAATTAAATGATTTGCAATCATTTATCAGGAACTTCAAAGAGAGAGGTTCAGTTAGTGTTAAGAAGGCTTCAGGGCACCCAAGAAAGTCCAACAACTACCAGGACCATCCCCTAAACAGAATTCAGCTACGAAATTTGTCCAACACCAGTGAAGAGCTTGCTCAGGAATGGCAGCAAGCTGGTATCCATGATTCTCCAGACACAGTGAGACGAAGGCTTGTGGTATCATAGAATCCTAGAATGTTAGAGTTGGAAGGGACCTCCAGGGTCCTCGTGTCCAACCCACTGCTCAATGCAGGAGTCACTAAAGCATCTCATACAGATGTCTGTCCAGCCTCTGTTTGAAGACCTTCATTGAAGGAGAACTCACCACCTCTCGTGGTCACCTTTTCCACTCATTGATCACCCGCAGTGTCAAAAAGTTTTTTCTAATATCTAATCTGTATCTTCTCCCTTTCAGGTTTCACTCTATTGCTTCTCATGTTTCCATGTGCAAATGAGAATAAGGATGATCCCTCTACACTGTGACGGCCCTTCAGATATTTTTAGACCTGGTGTTAAGAATAGCAGCAAAGAAACCACTTCTCTCCAAGAAAAACATCAAGGGCAAACTGACATTCGTATGAAGTACGGGGAATAGACTGCAGAGGACTGGGTGAAGTTCTCTTGAAGTCCCTCCGGACTATTTGGAATGTCTTGTAGTATGATCGTCCAGAGAGAAAAAGGAGAATGCTACAATGAATCCTTTGTCGGTCCAACAGTAAAGGAAGCTGAAACCATGCATGTGTGGGGGCTTCTCATCCATGGTGGGGGCAAATCCACAACTTTTCCTAAAAACACTACCATGAATAAGGAATGGGATTTAAACCTCCTCCAACAGCAACTGCTACCATCATCCAGGAGCAATGTGGTGATGAACAATGTTTTTTCCATTATGATGGAGACCATGTTCCAGTGCAAAAGTGATAACTAAGCGTTTGGTGGACAAAACATTGACATTTTGGTTTCATGGTTCCGGAACTCCCCAGATCTCAATCTCGCAGAGTCAATCCTCAAAAATTGGGTGGACAAACAAAAACATTGAGATTGTGATAAACTCCAAGTGCTGATTAGACTAGAATGGCGAAGAGCAGAACTCTTGGAAAAATGAGGGTCAGGACTGGAAATATTGAGTCTTTACAGAAACTTCAAGTAGTTATCAATAAAAGTTTAAACGTGTGAAATGCTAATAATTGTACATCGGACTAAAAAAATTTAAAAACACTGAAGCAGCAAACTTTGCGAAAACCAAAATGTGTGCCAGTCTCAAAACTTTTGGCCACAACTCTACAACAGTAATTTATTATCAGTGACTTTTTTTTTTCTTTTACTTTCTACAATTTATCTATAAAACAAATAGAAAAAAATGGTCACTTCCCTAAGTGATTTTTGCATGTTCAATAAAAATTGATTTCCGTGAAAAGTAATTCCCACGTACAGAACATGACATGGCTTCTCCCCAGTTATGTGACATTTTCCACATGATAAACATAAATACTACTTCTGTTCTACTCTCGCATGTAATAGAACTGGATAGAACTGTAAAAGCATTTAAGACATTCTAAACATGAAAACGACTTCTCCCTGGAGAGATATTCCAGGGGAAAGAGAAGGGTCCAGCGTGCTGAATTTCAGTGGCCGGACCTTTTTTTTCTCACTATAGAAAAGTTCCTTAAGAGAGATTGCTGTTGACTAAACGATCATTCGACCTACATCCATCTATTGTACATGGGGGCCTTAACGATGGCTGTTTCCACAAACGATTCCCAACTGGTTGAGCGGCGGCTTAAAAGAAGAGCTCTTAGATCGCAATGTGGGAAAATATTGTTATTTAATATAGTTGTCATAAATTGTATTGAACGTGTTTCCATCTTCCTCACACTGAACAAATATCTAGCGTCAGAAACACAAATAAAATCATAACACAATTGTATAATAGTTATGAGGCTTTGCTTCTTATCAAACATGTCCACCTTATCCCATGGCTCTAATTTACTTCCTATTTAAGCATGTACCCAATAATTAATCTTATGGATAGTTCCCAAAGCTCTCCTTGATTTGGGAGTGTATTTATTTTGGTAATTTTTGGCGTTCACCACTTTTTCCACATTAATAATATGTCAGAATTTTTTTCACCCTACTAGATATTTGTCGTCAAGACTACTTGGCCCCATAGTAATATAGTCATATTCTCATTCAAGTCTACAATCTGCTTACTGTCTATAAATTGGTCTTGGGTTAGCTTTAATCATACACATACGTCCTAGAAATCCTATACTTTCCGTTGCAAAATGCACAATATATAAACTTGACCCTTAATGGCATCCATAGTATAGGCGTGGCTACTCGACGCTTAGGAAATGGGATCACATAACCTATTCAGCCTCACGAACTACTTCATAAAACTCTGGTTATCTAGGTAACTAGCATAAGTCTCTCATTTGCTAACTCTGTAGTCGAATGGCCTCCTTCCCGAAATATCACCAATATTGAGGCAGGTAATCAACAGTTACCTGCTGTTTGTTTATTTGCCATCATTGATTTTAATTCTTTTAGAAAACTTCAGGCACATATTTTAATAAGAATTTAAGGCTCAAAATAAGAGGTTAAGTAATGATTAGATATTTTATTATATATTTATCATTTCATAGACCCTGAGGAAGGAACACTTACTGTGGCGAAACTCATTGTTTCTTGTATTAGATTTTATGAAAACAATAAAAAAAACAATATTTTCCCATATTGGGATCCAAGATGTCTTCTTTCAAAGCAATGGTGACCACTGAGGAAGGTTTGTGAATATATTCATTTTCTGGATCCTTTCCCACCTCTTTCAAGCAGGGAGTTGAGGATCGATCGAGGTGGTACAGCAGCCTCAAATGGGTTGTGCCATGGGCAAAAGTATATTTTAATCATTAGATCTTGGAATAATAATAAGTTCCACTATTGGATGTGTTTAAAAAAATATTTCTGATAATCTTATAAACATGCCCCAGTGTAATGGCTGTGTTTGTCCGTGCAGGAACAGGTTGGACATACCACAGCTACTGGAGAGGGAAGAAAGCAAAAGAGAGAATACAGACATTACAGCACGGGATTGCAGCTGATTCTTTCTGTGAGGTAAAACATTTCAGTGTCTGTTTTTTAACTAACTGGAAAGTATTGATGATCAAATCCACCTTCAGTATTGTTGAGTTTATGGTTTACACAACATATGTAGTTCTGTACGATTGAAAACAGGGACATATATCTATCCAGTTCATCCGAGGGAGAGGAAAGGATGAAAGGAATGGGGTTTAGGTACATCCATGTGGCATAATACAGTCTGCCCGAAAAAGCAAATTTTTCTAAAAGTTCCTTCAAGCCAGATTTGAAGTAATAGCCTAAAGATTGCTAATTTCCTTCTACAGCCCTCCACTCTACCATCTGAGCTATCAAAGGCTGATCAAAGGTGAGTGATTTTCCACCTAATACCTCCTACATGGCATATTATCAGGATCTACTATATCAGGGAGCTTCTCTATTCCTTGTGTTTTCTTATCCGATGTACCACAAGAACTGATTTTCGGATAAAACACCTTCCACATTCTGGGCATGAGTATGGTTTCACCCCTGTGTGGCTTCTATGATGCATAACAAGACTTGATGGATCTGTAAAACATTTCCCACATTCTGAACATGAAAATGGCTTCTCTCCTTTGTGAATTCTCTTATGGTTTTCTAAATTTGATTTTCGTGTAAAACATTTTCCACAATCTGAGCATGAATACGGTTTCTCCCCTGTGTGACTTTTCTGATGCGAAACTAAATTTGATCGGTCTGCAAAGCCTTTCCCACATTGTAAACATGAATATGGCTTCTCCCCCGTGTGAAATCTCTCATGTTTAATGAGATTTGATTTGTCATTAAAACATCTTCCACATTCTGAGCATTTAAATGTCTTCTTCCCTTGAGATCTTTGATTTTGAACAACCTGCCTGAGAATTTCATTTTCTTTAATGACCTGCGACAAATGAGAAGATAGGACTAATTTTATAGGATCAGATGACAGATCTCTGTTGTGAAGGACTGAAGCTTTATCTGGAAAAATGGCATGATCTTCATAGGTAACTTGTGTGATACTAAAATTCTCTTCTTTAAAATCTGAAGTTATCAGATGTTCCTGTTCGTCCAAATCACTGGTGAAGTCATCTGCCATAAAATAAAATATATATTTTTGAATAATATAAGAATATTCTATTAAAAACATGGCCTTTTTTGGACTTCATATTTTGATGCATCTGAAGACATTTTTAGGATACTTCTAGCAATTCTTAAGTGTATTTAAAAATAAAATCTACGGAATATAGGCTGAACTGGATGGACAAATGTCTTTTTTCGGCCTTGCTAACTATGTTACTATGTTACCCGGCTTAACAGCTCTATAATGTTTTGATTTTTTTTAATGATTTTATTGATTTATCGTATACAGTGGGGCAAAAAAGTATTTAGTCAGTCAGCAATAGTGCAAGTTCCACCACTTAAAAAGATGAGAGGCGTCTGTAATTTACATCATAGGTAGACCTCAACTATGGGAGACAAACTGAGAAAAAAAAATCCAGAAAATCACATTGTCTGATTTCTTATCATTTTTTTTGCATATTATTGTGGAAAATAAGTATTTGGTCAGAAACAAACAATCAAGATTTCTGGCTCTCACAGACCTGTAACTTCTTCTTTAAGAGTCTCCTCTTTCCTCCACTCATTACCTGTAGTAATGGCACCTGTTTAAACTTGTTATCAGTATAAAAAGACACCTGTGTACACCCTCAAACAGTCTGACTCCAAACTCCACTATGGTGAAGACCAAAGAGCTGTCAAAGGACACCAGAAACAAAATTGTAGCCCTGCACCAGGCTGGGAAGACTGAATCTGCAATAGCCAACCAGCTTGGAGTGAAGAAATCAACAGTGGGAGCAATAATTAGAAAATGGAAGACATACAAGACCACTGATAATATCCCTCGATCTGGGGCTCCACGCAAAATCCCACCCCGTGGGGTCAGAATGATCACAAGAACGGTGAGCAAAAATCCCAGAACCACGCGGGGGGACCTAGTGAATGAACTGCAGAGAGCTGGGACCAATGTGACAAGGCCTACCATAAGTAACACACTATGTCACCATGGACTCAGATCCTGCAGTGCCAGACGTGTCCCACTGCTTAAGCCAGTACATGTCCAGGCCCGTCTGAAGTTTGCTAGAGAGCATTTGGATGATCCAGAGGAGTTTTGGGAGAATGTCCTATGGTCTGATGAAACCAAACTGGAACTGTTTGGTAGAAACACAACTTGTCGTGTTTGGAGGAAAAAGAATACTGAGTTGCATCCATCAAACACCATACCTACTGTGAAGCATAGTGGTGGAAACATCATGCTTTGGGGCTGTTTCTCTGCAAAGGGGCCAGGACGACTGATCCGGGTACATGAAAGAATGAATGGGGCCATTTATCGTGAGATTTTGAGTGCAAACCTCCTTCCATCAGCAAGGGCATTGAAGATGAAACGTGGCTGGGTCTTTCAACATGACAATGATCCAAAGCACACCGCCAGGGCAACGAAGGAGTGGCTTCGTAAGAAGCATTTCAAGGTCCTGGAGTGGCCTAGCCAGTCTCCAGATCTCAACCCTATAGAAAACCTTTGGAGGGAGTTGAAAGTCCGTGTTGCCAAGCGAAAAGCCAAAAACATCACTGCTCTAGGGGAGATCTGCATGGAGGAATGGGCCAACATACCAACAACAGTGTGTGGCAACCTTGTGAAGACTTACAGAAAACATTTGACCTCTGTCATTGCCAACAAAGGATATTTTACAAAGTATTGAGATGAAATTTTGTTTCTGACCAAATACTTATTTTCCACCATAATATGCAAATAAAATGTTAAAAAAACAGACAATGTGATTTTCTGGATTTTTTTTTCTCAGTTTGTCTCCCATAGTTGAGGTCTACCTATGGTGTAAATTACAGACGCCTCTCATCTTTTTAAGTGGTGGAACTTGCACTATTGCTGACTGACTAAATACTTTTTTGCCCCACTGTATATGCTGTTTGTTTATCACCATGTCACATGATATGTCCTCCCTCGTTTCTGATTTTTTTTCCTGAACTTTTTGCCTTTTAAAGGGAACCTGTCACCCCGAAAATCGCGGGTGAGGTAAGCCCACCGGCATCAGGGGCTTATCTACAGCATTCTGTAATGCTGTAGATAAGCCCCCGATGTTACCTGAAAGAGGAGAAAAAGACGTTATATTATACTCACCCAGGGGCGGTCCCGCTGCTGGTCAGGTCGGATGGGCGTCTCTGGTCCGCTGCGGCACCTCCCATCTTCATTACAAGATGTCCTCTTCTGATCTTCAGCCACGTCTCCGGCGCAGGCGTACTTTGCTCTGCCCTCTTGAGGGCAGAGGATAGTACTGCAGTGCGCAGGCGCCGGAAAGGTCAGAGGCCCGGCGCCTGCGCACTGCAGTACTTTGTCTGCCCTCAACAGGGCAGAGCAAAGTACGCCTGCGCCGGAGCCGTGGCTGAAGATCAGAAGAGGACGTCTTGTAATGAAGATGGGAGGCGCCGCAGCGGACCGGAGACACCCATCTGACCTGACCAGCAGCGGGACCGCCCCTGGGTGAGTATAATATAACGTCTTTTTCTCCTCTTTCAGGTAACATCGGGGGCTTATCTACAGCATTACAGAATGCTGTAGATAAGCCCCTGATGCCGGTGGGCTTACCTCACCCGCGATTTTCGGGGTGACAGGTTCCCTTTAAAGCTGCTTCAGTTTAATGGCGCACATCTGTGGCCTGAGGAAGGTGTCACTATGATGCTGAAACCTGTAGACTATTATGCTTTAGTTACAATAAACAGTTCCATATATTAAACTGAACCTTTGTGGATTACTCCGCAGTGTTCACAGTAGTTCTCCATTTTTCACAGTACTGCAACACATACAGGGTCTGAATTTATTCTTTACATACAGATAATTATAGCCCATGTTCTGTCTATTACCTGGTGATGTGTGAGGCTGCAGAACCTCCATCATGACGTCCTTGTACCGATCCTTGTGTCCTTCTAGATACTCCCACTCCTCCATGGAGAAGTAGACAGTGACATCCTGACACCTTATAGGAACCTGACACAAACAATGATATCGTCATCATACCCCGATCCCTTCATAGCGTCACTGTATAATGTCCCAACATTCCCAGCAGTGTCACCTCTCCAGTCAGCAGCTCAATCATCTTGTATATGAGCTCTAGGATCTTCTGGTCCTTGATGTCCTCATGTGTCCGTAGGGGAGGTAGAGACCCTGTGATTGGACTCAAATTTCCTTCCCATCCTTCAGACACAGGCGCCCGACAGTGATCACTAGAGGTCTTCTTCACTATTGCGTAACCCTGTGTATGGAGAAACAAAGTAATAAATCTCACTGCAAACATTTCAAGAGTCCTCGGCTCTCCAGTCATATCATCTATTACTACCATAGATGATGCAATTTGATGTCACCAGAATCTCTCACCTCCCCTGTAAGTCGGAAGAGGATCTCTAGGGTGAGATTTAATATACTCTCTACCATCTTGTCTCTGTTCATATCCATCCTTGACAATCAGCAAAAATTCTCTTACATATAAAAGATATCAACTGGGTGGAGAAAGTATTGTAAGAACCTGAAAGAACAGAAAACGTGCAAAAGTAAAATTATTCAAAATCCCATGTAAATGACATATTTTTTAACTTACTTACTTTATCAACTCACTATATAAGAGGCTTACAATTTCATATATATGGTACAAAAATACCCAAAATCTGAAAACCAACATATCTAGGAGGAACCCACATGAGGAACTAAGAGGGAGTGTTTACGATTCATATCGGTGCGGTTTTGCTGTAAATACAAAGTTCATGCCAAAAAAGTTGACAAAAATGAGTTATGTAAAACTATTATTGTGCTCAGATGAAACAATGAAGGCTGCAGCTGGAAGGAGATGAAGCACAGAAAATGTGGTTAATCAACATTCCAAAGCACTCAATGCCAAATGTTGCTATCTGCTGATTGAGCAGTGCAGGCAGGAACTAAAAGATGGGGAAAACATTCCCAGAGGAAAGAACTTGAAGAGGAATGCCGGGTCAGGTGATAGCTGTGGCGCAGTTGTTAAATATAAAAGGCTGGGATGGTGAGGGGGGAACTCAGTCAGTGCCAGCATGCGAGATGGAGAGGACATGTGAACAGTGTATCGAACTTGTGTCCGCGTCAGAACTTTAGCAAGCAAAGAGTGGCTTGACACTGGAGCATGAAGACATCGTTGGTCAAGCACTGAAGCCCAGACTTCGCCGGTCAAGACCTGAGGCCCAAACTTGGTTGGTCAAGACCCGAAGCCCAGACTTTGCCATCCAAGACCCGACATCCAGACTCTGCAGGACAAGCACTGATGGTCAGACGCTGGTGTCTGGACAAGACAGGACATCTGCCTTGCTGACGAGAAGTCTTGAGTGAACCGTGCCGTTACTTCCAGGGTAGATACATGGTACAGGGTGTGGGCCATGGCCACACTTCAGGGAATGAAGGTGGCCAATATGATGAACACATGTGGTACCAAGTGACTCACATAATGGGGACTTGCGGCCTAGCGGAATGTAGCGATGACCCTCGTTAGTGCCAGTGTAGCAATCAAAGGCACTTGTAGAGAATACGACGGTGACGGGCCTAGTGTTGAGAGTGACGCCTGCTCAGCTAAGACAAAAAGGCATCAATATTCGTTCAACTTTTAAATAATAAGAACATTGTATACAAATAGAACGTTGACTAAGATGTTGCATTTAGTTTATAAAGTGTCGTAAAGTATTGTAATGCTCTTATTGTTATTACTCCTAACATTGTGTTTACCGGCCTATATCTATATATAACTACATGTCCCTCTAGTTAAATTTCCTTTCTGTGGTAGTAAAATAAATAGCGTTGATTGACTACCTCCATGCGCATCCTTATTGACTGCGATGTTGCATTCAACTACAGTAATCTGTTCAAACAGCCAGTGGCGTAATGTGAAGCTTGTGGGCTCCAATAGAAAATGTTCAACAGGGCCGTCAACTATCACACATGTCTAATAGTATTGGTCTCATCTTATGGGTGAAAGGGTCCTAGTAATGTGACGTTTTATAAGCTGGGAAACCGTCGGGGAACACAGAGCCAAGAGCAAAGGAAACGTCGCAAGTTCATGAGGTAAGTATAGATTTTTTTTTTAACTTTATGCAGCACGATCACTTAGCATGACACTGGTCCAGGTCAGTGATCTCTTGCAATGGTCCTGACAAGGTGCAAGAACTTCCTGATTTTCCAGCCAGCATCCTAGCCTTGACTTATGATGTGTCGGGATGGTGGGTTGTCACCTGTGCGTTGCACAAATGACGTTACGTCCTACCAGCGAATAAAATGCCGCACTGGGAAACCCAGAAGGTCAGGAAATTTGTGCAACTTCTGTCCACGGTCAAAGAGCACTAACCTGGACTGGAGTTGCACAAAGCTCATCTCTGCATCCCACCCTGTGGCCATTATTAAGGGATTATCCTGTAGTGGACAATTCCTTTAAAGATATCCCTTTCATTTAAAGTCCACTCATCTTTATTCACTCTTACAGACACTAAATGGAGCGATAGATAGCCGAGCATACCCTCTCTCCAATAAAGCTTCGTATCAATTTGGGGGTGGGGGTTCCCAGGAATCAGAAATTTATTCATGACTATTGGTGGGCAAACCTCATTAATCCTACAACTTCTACAACTAGTATGAGGCGACGTTCGGATGGTGTTGTTCAATAAGGCTGTTTAGATGACCATTTTTTTTTTACACAGACCAAATGTTTACGTGAAAAAGGTGGCAGCATACACCAGTCTTTTCCGTATGTCGGATGAGACTCGACTATTCAAGTCTACGGGTGCACACAAAAAAAATTAGATTACGTACAAATCATCCACAAGTATCTAATTTGTACAGATACTTTGCAATTCTTCAACATATGAAATTGTATTTGGACTTCTAAAACTGTACTAACTGGTGTATATTAACGGAGGCCATGCAGATAGCACGTGGATGACAAAACTGATGACAATCATCCATTTTTTTCCTGCATGAAAATATATTATACGCCTGTGTGAACCTCGCCTTATAAACAGAAAACGTTAATGTACCACGTCGTGAACAACCAAAAAGAGAAATTACAAGAAGACCCATAACATAAAACCAACACATTTTTATACTCCGTACGGCGAATGGCTCACATTTCACAGCCAGAAAACAATGAAGAAATTACTACTTATCTCTAATTCCCTCTAAGAAAAAGAAATATATAAGATAATGAAATGTTATATGTTGCCCTAAATGGCAACATTGTAAAATACAACACGTCCCGCAAAAAAAATCAGTCCCTGTTTGTCCACAACAATGGAAATGTAAGAAAGTGCTGCTTCCGGCAGTGAGACGGTGGGAGAAACAACCAAAAATTATCAGCTCATCAGTAAGGCCCAAAAACGGTTGCTTGTGACGGGGATAATGGTCTCCACACACAATAATAGGGATTCACCACATACCTCCACCTGCAGAGCCGCACACTGGATATATGGTCGTTCTGTGCTTACAGGACCTGTGGTGATGTCACATGGGTGGGAGGAGTTAGATCACATGACCTGGTGGCAGAGCGGTGTCCCGGGCTCTGTTGTGCTGACGTTTATGCGTGATCAGAATGTATTAATAGAGTGTGTGTGTGTATGTGTGCACAATGGAGATTGTGTGTAATGTGTATACCACTGTGCTTTGTACGTAACAGAACTGTATACAGTGGCATGTAAAAGTTTGGGCACCCCTGGTCAAAATTACTGTTATTGTGGAAGATGATATGATCTCTAAAAGGCCTAAAATTAAAGATGACACATTTCCTTTGTATTTTAAGCAAAAAAATTATTGTCAGTTTTTACATTTTAACCTCTTTACCTCGAGGGTGGTTTGCACGTTAATGACCAAGGCAATTTTTACAATTCTGACTACTGTCAACTCTGGAACGCTCCAATGGATCCCGGGGATACTGAGATTGTTTTTTTCATGACATATTGTGCTTCGTGGTAGTGGTAAAATTTCTTTCAAATTACTTGTCATTTCTTTCTGAATAAAAAAGAAATTTGATGAAAAATTTGCAATTTTCAAACTTTGAATTTTCATGCCCTTAAATCACAGAGATAGGTCACACAAAATAGTTGATACCTAACATTTATGACATGTCTACTTTACACCAGAACAACTTTGGAACCAACCATTTTTTTTTAGGGACCACATCACATTTGAAGTCATTTTGAGGGGTGTATGTGATAGAAGATACCCAAAAAGATACCCAAAAGTTATTATATTAAATTGAGGTTTCTAATAAAAATAATTCACAGTCCCTCCTATTGAGTTTAGACGTGAAAAAGGCATTTGACCGCTTAAATTGGTCCTTTATGTTTGAGACTTTAAAGATCTTTGGAATTTTGGGTCACTTCATGACAGCCATTAGTGCATTGTATAGCTCCCCTTCAGCCCAGCCTCAATTACATTGCCTTTTCACACTTCTCCTTCGTTTATTATCTCAAATGGCACTCGACAGGGTTGCCCTTTATCTCCTCTACAAAACGTCTTGTGCATAGAACCATTAGCGGAGATGATACGACAAAACCCTAAAATTTCAGGACTCGAGGTTAGGAACAAAGTGTTTAAGATCTCTTTATTTGCAGATTATGTTCTTTTACCTGTAACTAAACTCCATATTACACTACCCAATCTTACGAAAGATTTCAAGAAGTATGGAGACCTGTCGGGTTATAAATTGAACACCTCTAAAATGGAAGCTCTGCCATTAAATATCCCTCCTGACGTATTGGACCATTTAAAGTTAAACTTTGAGTTTAGATTGAAGGCTGAAGCTTTTAGGTATTTAGGGGTTAACCAGTCTTCCTCTTACAGCAATCTATATGCATGCAACTTCCCGTCACTTCTGGGTGAGCTGAGGAGATGATGGATAGGTGGACGCCACTCTCGCTTTCGTTAGTAGGCCGTGTAGCTTCAGTTAAAATGTCTCTCCTTCCCAAGCTGCTTTATTACTTTGAAATTCTACCGCTTAAGGTTCCCATGAGTGAACTTAAGGCTCTTCAGGCAGCCATAATGAGGTTCATTTGGAATGATATGCGTCACCGAATATCCAAGCGTGTCCTTATCTTTCATAAGTCGCAGGGGGCTCTTTCCGTCCGGATGTTGTTAAATATTACTGGGCGGATCATGTACGTAGGATTCCCTCGTGGATTTTATTGTGGGCTCACAACAAATGGACAGAGATAAAAGAAATTATGGATGGCTCCTATTCATCCAAACTCGTTACTGTGGTCAACTACATCCACTAAAGTAAGTTTCTTTGTTGGGTCCTATGCAGTTCATGAGGGAGGTCTGGACTACATGTATGAAAAAGTATACCCTGACTTCCCCTAATTCACCTATGATCTCTTTCATATATCAACCTTGCAATGGTCCATCCATGGATTTCTGCGGTATTATTCAGGTTTGCGGATCTGGTAGAGGGGGACACGCTGGAGCTTCTTTTGTTTGATACCATCAAGTCTAAATTTGCCATTTCTAATAAAGAGTTCTTCCAGTACTTGCAAATCAGACATTTTGCCTTTTCGCTTTAAGGTAGCTCGAAGGTGTCTATGCCTACTGATTTTGAGAGGATTTGCAAAAGGGACACGTCAACCAGAGGATTAATTTTGGATATATATCGGATGCTAAATTGTCCTGAGGAGGGCCAACATCTTAAGCACCCTTACATGAGTGGATGGGAATCTATCCTGGAGAGAAGTTTATCACAACACTGTTGGCAGACCATATGAGAAAAAGCGTCTAAGTCCTCTATTTGTACCCTCTACAAGGAAGACCAGTATAAAATATTGATGTTCTGGTATTATACCCCTGATTTCCTCCACAGATTGAACCCTCAACTCTCAAATTTGTGCTGGCATTGTGGGTCTGAGGTGATCACCCCATACCACATTTTTTGGTCTTGTCCCAAGATTACTGGTTTTTGGGATAATAATAATAATAATCTTTATTTATAGAGCGCCAACATATTCCGCAGCGCTTTACAGTTTAACAGTTTCAAACACAAGTCATAACTAATAACGTTAACAATACAATAATTAAAGCAAAATAAGATGACCCTGCTTGTGAGAGCTTACAATCTACAATGAGGAGGGGAGATACAAAGTACAGGTGTGTATTTACAATGATGTATTTACAATGATGGTCCAGCCATCTTCAGGGGGTGTGGGGTAGATGGAGATAGTGAATGGGCTACACACACACAAACATAAAATGACTTTGATTAGTGAACGTGATAGGCCGCTCTGAACAAATGTGTTTTGAGGGAGCGCCTAAAACTATTCAAATTGTGGATGGTCCTAATCCTAATATCTTGGGGTAGAGCATTCCAGAGGATTGGCGCACCAGGGGAAAAGTCTTGGATGAAGTTATAGTCTTAATAAACAGGGTTCTCTATGTGGAGGTGGGGCTTGACCAGGTTATCTATTTTCTTAACGTTTCCCCTAAAGGGATGGGAAAAAAATTCAGGTTGTTACTACATATTTTTACTGCAGCTAGGTGTCTGAATGCACTTCTCCTGCTTCTCCATCATTACTGCATTGATCCATGAGGATCTTTGTGGATCTGGAGGGTAGCAAGGGAAGCAAGGAATGGCTCTGTTGGTAGGGGGAGGAGGGATGTCCTCCTTCCTCAGCCTGTGGCTTACCGCCATTTTCTGCGGTGTACTGTCCAGGGGATATCAATGTCTCCTGGTCCCATCCAGCCTGCTGCTGCTGTGGGATGTCACCCCAATTATCGTCCTTACCACCTCTTGAGACCGAGTCCACCGAGCATGGCTGTGAGTCCCCTACATCCAGGGTGCTGGGATCTGCAGCCCCCACATGCCATCCAGACACCTCCCCGTCCAGGCAAGATGGTGCCTGGACCAACATGCCGCTCTGCTTCTGCAGGAGGAAGGCATCCAGGGTGGTCGCAGAGCTGGCTGAGGTGGCTCAGAGGTAAGTGCAGAGGTTCTCACTCTTCTGGGATCCATTGGGAGAATAAAGAAAACACCAATGCAGGCGGTACAAGCCGCAAAAGCAGGGAGCCTGGCATGAGCCCTGTAACTGTGCGTCTGCTCAGGCCAGCATCTGGACATGGAGCGCCCCATCAGGGCAAGGGGGTACTCGGTACTAGGTCCTGCAGTTCAAAGGGGGATGTCACGGTGGCTGACCCTTTCCGTGGCCCTGGGACGTCCATGTAAAAGGGAAAGATATTTAAGGGGAATGTTCGTGACGCCACCTGTGGTATTGGGTCAGAGTGACCGACGCTGCTTTAAGCGGTCCGCTGGGGTGATGTTATGGCAGTTAGATGGTATACCTTCCCACAGGTGAAGTATGTCCCCAGGGCTTCCCGGTGTGTAGATAGTGGTATGGTGAGAGGCGCAGAGGAGAACGAGGACACAAGGTTGCAGTCTCTTTACCTTTACTGAAGACTTCAGCATCCACAGTCCAGGGCACCAGATCACAGGGCAGGCAGAATCCGGCCGGTTTGGAGGCAAGTCCAGAGTCCCCTTGTCCAGGTGGAAATCAGTAGCCTTCCCTTGCGCTGCGGTGGTGTAGTCCCTTACTGCCTATGGCTTCACATAAGGGTCTCACAGATCTGGTGCTTCATTCTCTCTGTCCCACATATAGGATAGGACAAAACCCATATGGCTGGTGACATGGGCCTGTTTATAGGGTCTCTTAGATAACCTGGCTCTGTAGTTGTCACCGTGCCTCCTGGGTGTAGGTGCGGACAGGTAACTTGCAATTAGCTGTCCTGCCTGTCTCTGAAATAAGGTGTAGAGGTCCTTACTCCCTCGGTGTTCCAGCTACCGGGATTTTGCGCCTCAGAAGGAGACAGCTTGAGCGGGGCTGGTCCCCTTCGTGTATCCTCTCCTTTGC
This sequence comes from Ranitomeya imitator, assembly GCF_032444005.1. Classification (NCBI taxonomy): domain Eukaryota; kingdom Metazoa; phylum Chordata; class Amphibia; order Anura; family Dendrobatidae; genus Ranitomeya; species Ranitomeya imitator. Next base: position 836,355,832 of record NC_091283.1, read on the forward strand.
TTCGACTTCCTTCACACTCGCTGCAATACAATTCTGCCTTTCAATGTCTCTTTCTGGGAGCATGCACAGCTCCTTTAACTTTCTGTCCTTCTCAGACTCTGGTCTGGAACTAACAGAACTCCTGTCTGGAGCTCTGCCAGGAAATGAACACACTTTCCCTACAGACTACCAGTTATATATATATTTGGGGAGTGACCTAATAAATAGGATCAGAAGCTCCCCCTGGTGGTCTGGAGTGTGAAATGTGTTGCATGTTTGTGATACCTGGATGCAGTTATCCTTCTTTGCCTCCAAACGTAGCATCACTCTCCCCGAGAGGAAAGCAATACCACTGCGAAGACCAGGACCCTGGGGAGCCGCAGACACGCCTGCCAACTGGCTCATTTTTAATTATATCAACCCATAGCTGTACCCCACCTCCACCCTGCTGGCATCTGAGTGGAAGTGGAGGTCTGTGCCCATTATTGACCCAGGAATGGGCCATCTACCTGCTTCATCCAGATCCAGTCTCACTCTCATCTCATCAGGCCATAAAACCTGTGAAGAATCTGTCTTTATATAGGTCTCTGCCCAGTCTTAATGTTTCCACTTCTGTGTCTACCTAAGTAGTGGTCTGGTTCAGCCTCCTCTCCTCAGTCGCGTCTCTGAGCACTTAACACCTTGTACTTCTGGCCTCCAGGGAGGTTGCACTTCTGGATTATGACAGCACTGGAGGGTAATTGCAGATGATACAAAACTATGTAAAGCAGTCAATACAAGAGAAGATAGTATTCTGCTACAGATGGATCTGGATAAGTTGGAAACTTGGGCCGAAAGGTGGCAGATGCGGTTTAACAATTATAAATGTGAGGTTATGGGAAGAAGGAATTAATATCACCATTATACATTGAATGGGAAACCACTGGGTAAATCTGACATGGAGAAGGACTTGGGGATCCTAGTTAAAGATAAGCTTACCTGGAGCAGCCAGTGCCAGGCAGCGGCTACCAAGGCAAACAGGATCATGTGTTGCATTAAAAGAGGTCTGGATACACATGATGAGAACATTATACTGCCTCTGTACAAATCCCTGGTTAGACCGCACATGGAGTACTGTGTATAGTTTTGGGCACCGGTGCTCAGGAAGGATATAATGGAACTAGAGCGAGTAAAAAGGAATGCAACAAAATTAATAAAGGGGATGGGGGAACTAAAATACCCAGAGAGATTAGCAAAATTAGTATTATTTAGTCTAGAAAAAAGACGACTGAGGGGCGATCTAAAAACCATGTATGAGTATATAAGGGGATAATACAAATATCTCTCCAAGGATCTGTTTATACCAAGGAAGGTGACGGTCACAAGGGGACATTCTCTGCATCTGGAGAAGGTTTTTCCACCAACATAGAAGAGGATTCTTTACTGTTAGGGCAGTGAGAATCTGGAATTCCTTGACTGAGAAGGTGGTGATGGCGAACTCAGTCGAGGGGTTCAAGAGAGGCCTGGATGTCTTCCTGGAGCAGAACAATATTGTATCATACAATTATTAGGTTCTGTAGAAGGACGTAGATCTGGGGATTTATTATGATGGAATATAGGCTGAACTGGATGGACAAATGTCTTTTTTTGGCCTTGCTAACTATGTTGCTAACTATGTTAATGGCATCCTGGTCATTTCAAGTTTGATTCTTCTCAAATCTTTGGCAGTTAATGTGCAGATTTATTTCTCAATATGTTTTCTGTGATTCTGGTGAACATATGCAACACAACTTTTAATGATTCTCTGATAGTGCCCCAATGTCTGAGCAATTTCAAGAGCGCTGCATCCATCTGTAAAACCGTTCATAATTTTTTACTTTTCAGAGGTAGTTATATAACTTTTTGGGCCCATTTTGCCTGAGGAACACAAGCTGTATAATAATTCTGAACACTTTGCTAAAGGGCATTGTAACCCTTAGGCTGCACCCTCCTCATTACACATATACACATCACCTGATCTGCTTCATCCAATAAGCAAGTCAGTCCCGCACACCGCCCAGAACCAGGAAGAGGATATTACCTCTATTCAGGAGCCGTCGTGATAGGTACCGCACTCGTGACAACCGTATTTTTCAGACTATAAAATGCACCGGACCATAAGACACACCGAGGTTTCAGGGGAGGAAATTAGAAAAAAATTTAAGCAAAAAATGTGGTCAATTCTATACTTAATATCCCCCATCCTGGTATGCATGGCTCCCTCATCCCCATCCTGGTATGCATGGCCCTCATCTCTGTCCTGTTATGCATAGCCCCATTCTTATCCTGGTATGATTGGCCCCAATCCCTATCCCTTCATCCCCATCCTGATATGCTGGCCCCCACACCTCTCTCCTGGTATGCATGGCCCCATCTTTATCCTGTATAATTGGCCTCCATCCTGGTATGCAGGGATCTATCCTTATCCTGGTATGCAGGGCCCCCATCTCCACCCAGGCATGCATGGCTCCAATCCCTATCCTGGTATACATAGCCCCAATCCCTATCCTGGTATGCAGGGCCTCCATCTCCGACCTGGTATGTATGGCACCAATCCCTATCCTGGTATGCAGGGACCCCCATCTAGGTCCTGGTATGATTGGCCCCCATCCCCATCCTGGTATGCATGGCCCTAATCCCCATCATGGTATGCAGGGACCTCATCTCCATCCTGGTATGCATGACCCCATCCTTAGCCTGGTATAAATGGCCCCAATCCCTATCCTGGTATACAGGGACCCCACCTCCATCCTGATATGCATGGCCCCATCCTTATCCTGCTATGATTGGCCCCCATCCCCATATGCAGGGCCCCCATCTCTGTCCTGGTATGCAGTGCCCCATCCTTATCCTGGTATGACTGGCCCCATTTCTGTCCTGATATGCATGGCCCCATCCTATTCCTGTTATGATTGGCCCCCATCCCCTTCCTCATATGCAGGGCCCCCATCTCTGTCCTGATATGCAGTGCCCCATCCTTATCCTGGTATGACTGGCCCCATCTCTGTCCTGGTATGCATGGCCCCATCCTTATCCTGCTATGATTGGCCCCCATCCCTGTATGCACTGCCCCATCCTTATCCTGGTATGACTGGCCCCATCTCTGTCCTGGTATGCATGGCCCCATCCTTTTCCTGCTATGATTGGCCCCCGTATGCAGTGCCCCATCCTTATCCTGGTATGACTGGCCCCATCTCTGTCCTGGTATGCATGGCCCCATCCTTATCCTGCTATGATTGGCCCCCATCCCCGTATGCACTGCCCCATCCTTATCCTGGTATGACTGGCCCCATCTCTGTCCTGGTATGCATGGCCCCATCCTTTTCCTGTTATGATTGGTGCCCATCCCTTCCACGTATGCGGGGCCCCTCCTTATCCTGGTATGATTGGCCCAAATTCTTATCCTGGTATGCAGGGACCCCATTTCCTTCCTGTTATGCATGGCGCCATCATTATCCTGGTATGCATGGCTCCCATCAGAAAAAAAAAACATTCTATTTACCTTCCATTCGCAGCTTCAGTGTCCTGCTCCTACGCCAACAGCTACTTTATGCTTGTAAGCAGCGCATGGCAGTGACGTCATGTGCTGCTTATAAGCTGCCAAGGAGCGCTGCCAGAATACTCACTGTTCTCCACGCCGGGACTGTGTGTGTGGAGCGCAGTGAGTATTCATTGCTCTTTAGCAAGCAGTGTTAGCAGCAGCCGCCCGATTCCTGCAGTTGCCAGCTTTCACATGTGCCGCTACTAAAGGGAAGGAATATTCATTGCATTTCACACCTATGGGAGTGGAAAGCAGTGAATATTCATTGCCTTACGGAGCCGGTACCCTAGAACGCCCAGCAGCTGCAGGAACCCGGCTGCTGTGGCTAACACTGTGCTCGCTATTAAAGAGAAATGAATACTCACTCCTTTCCACGCCCATTGGTGTGGAATGGCGTGAATATTTATTTCTCTTTAGCAGAGGGCACAGGAGTTAGCCACCACAGCAGATGGCTCCAGCCTCCTGTGACCCGTTGCTCAACCGCTGCCACTCCCCCACCTCCCACCACAGCTAGAGCAGGGACATCTGGACTATAAAACGCACCCCCCATTTTCCTCCACATTTTTGGAGGAAAAAAGTGCATCTTATAGTTTGAAAAATACGGTATATTGTTAATGAACGTGCATCGGGGCTCCCGACATCACTATGTAGGTTCCTTCTTTACAGGTGTGCATAGTCTACTGATTACTATAGTATTTTTACATTTACTTATTGGGGCTATTGAACTCATAGCTATGGATTTTCCAGGGACCTAGTATTTTTTACCTTTATATACTAGTGTCATAGATGTGTACTCTGTTGCATTTTTTATACAATACAACTGTCACGGGGCTACCGCGACAGAGAGGTTCCAGAGAACCGCAGCGCTTTGGGCCTCATTCACACACAATGAACAGAAGCTCTTCTCCTGAATTCTGACCTGGCTGTCTTGTGCCAGCAGGGCAGGCGTTAAACCTTGTTACTGAAGTTACTGAGAGCTATGTCTCTCAGCTGATTTGGTTTTGGTAATCTCCGCTCCTATATAGACTCAGCTTTGTCTACAACTGTTGTCAGTGATCAGTTCAGCTGCCTGGCTTGGAGTGTGAAGGAGTGTAGTGTTGGAGCTTGGAGGTATATTTACAGAAATTGGTGTCTGCTGTTTTGGTTGCATGTTAAACCTGTTTTCCTTCTCTTCCCTTCTCTGTCTTTCCTCTGTGGTTGTGTGAGCATTTGGTGAGTTTGAGACTTTCAGTTACCTTGTCTGTATACCCTGTTAATTGTTGTATTTATACACTGGTGCAGTCCACCTCCCTTGGGAAAGCCAGGGCCCCATTAGTGGCAGGGATAGGTGCGGGTCCCAGTTCTCCGTCCTGCCCCTTTATCACCGTTAACGACGTGACAACAACTCAATTCTCTTGTAATTTTTATCTCTATTATCACATGATGTTATTCATGAACATTAATTTCTCTACTACAGGACCTATATTTATCTCTACTAGGCCCATGCATTTTTGTACATTATGATATGTCTATTGTGGGCATTACCATTAGGTTTATTATATATCTGTTTTTTATGCCATCTAACAGGACTTTCTAGATGTGGAGATAATCTACTTTTCACTTCATTTTGACTCATGACATTTATTGAAATCCGATTATCTATATTACTGATTTGCCATATATTGGTGTTTTGCAAATACTGCCTTGTGGCTCTTTGGCTTTATTATACATTATTTGAATTTTGTCGTGTAGTTATTATGAAGCTTCCACCTAGTGTTTCCATTGTGTAGGCAACCTTGCTTTTCATGGTTTGTTTGTTTTTTTTTAACAATTCTATTAATACAAAATGCTTTTATATTGAGTGATAGTATTTGCACCATTTTTAAATCCCTTGTGATTACAGTCAGAGTTTTTGTGTGTTTCATATCTAGGTTATATTTACAAAGAAACTGACAGACTCCATGGATGGAAGGCGTATGACTGTTGCTATATTGGTCACAGATTGCTTTACAACACTAGTTTTGTAATAATTCTCTGCACAGATTTTCTCCTAAGACAAAACCACATTATTACTTTTAAATAGTCAGGTTTATTAACCCTTTGTACTGCCCGACAGCACTGTAGTTATTTAATAATATTAATCATCAAAAATATAACTTGCCTAATATTTCTGCACACAATGTATTATATGCACATAGTTGGTGTGTAGGTGTGCTATCTGGATTTTGTGGTTTCCTGATGAAGGAGTTATAGTACTCCAAAATGCGTTGAATAAAGCCAATTTTTCATCTGAATATCCATTTAGACTTCTACCTTTCAAGCAGCACGGAGTTAATCCACCTTTCTATCCCATTTTTTTTTTACTCTGGCTGGTCACGAGGAGACCGGTGGATCTGTGTTTGGGCTATATCTGGTGAGTAAAATCTGATTAGATGTATCTCTTAATACCCAGATAAGACCCTATTGCGCTTTTATTTTCCTCACAGCTTTGTATTCATCTGGATTTTTTTCACTTTTTTTGAATAACAGAATTTTATTGATAACTGCACACATTTCACAATCATCATTTTCTAAATTGCTCATTTTTTGTACAATAATAACTTTATTTTTGTTACTGTGATTCTTGTGTGTCTGTGTGGGGGGGGGTATCTTGTACAATTCAATTATAAAACAAAAAAATAATAATATGGCTACTGCCCTATGTGAATTTTTTGATGTTCAAGAAGAATTGATTTCCGAGTAAAACATTTCCCACATTCAGAACATGAAAATGGCTTCTCCCCTGTGTGACTTCTCTGATGAGTAACAAGATGTGATTTCAGGTTAAAATTTTTCCCACATTCAGAACATGAATACGGCTTCTCTCCTGTGTGACTTCTCTCATGCGTAACAAGATAGGATTTCCATGTAAAACATTTCCCACATTCAGAACATGAAAATGGCTTCTCCCCTGTGTGACTTCTCTGATGTGAAATAAGACTTTCTTTCCGTGTAAAACATTTCTCACATTCAGAACATGAAAATGGCTTCTCCCCTGTGTGACTTCTCTCATGCGTAAGAAGATGTGATTTCCATGTAAAACATTTCCCACACACAGAACACGGAAACGGCTTCTCCCTTGTGTGACTTCTTTGATGTGCAACAAGACTTTTCTTCTGTGTAAAACATTTGCCACATACAGAGCATGAAAATGGCTTCTCCACTGCTTGACTTCTCAAATGTGTAACAATATGTGGTTTCTGGTTAACAAATTTTTCAGATTGTGAACCTGGATTAAGCTTCTCTTCTTTATGAATTTTCTCATGTGTAGTAAGACTTGAGAGATCTGAAAAACATTTTCCACATTCTGGGCATGGATATGACATCTGACCTGTAGAAATAGTCTGATGACTAAAAAAGTCTGATTTTTGGATAAAACATTTTGCAGGTTCTAAATCTAAGCATGAAAATGGATTCTCTACTGCATGACTTCCTGGATGAGTAACTAGATGTGGTTTCTGGTTAATATCATTTCCACTTTCTGAATATGATTGTGGCTTCTCCTCTTTGTGAATTTTTTCATGTGTAGTGAGACTTGAGAGATCAGAAAAACATTTTCCGCATTCTGGGCATGAATATGACATTTCACCTGTATGAGTAGTTTGATGTCTTAGAAGATCTGATTTTTGGATAAAAGATTTCCCACATTCTGAACATGAAAATGGCTTCTCCCCTGTGTGACTTCTGTGATGTATATCAAAATTTGATTTTCGTGTAAAAGATTTCCCACATTCTGGACAAGAATATGGTTTCTCACCTGTGTGAGTTCTCTGATGTTTCAGAAGATCTGATTTTTGGATAAAACATTTCCCACATTCTGAACATGAATACGGCTTCTCCCCTGTGTGAATTCTTTGATGTAAAACAAGAATTGATTTCCTTGTAAAACACCTTCCACATTCTGAACAGGAAAATGGTTTCACTCCCGTGTGAATTCTCTGGTGTAAAATAAAATTTGATCGATCTGTAAAACATTTGCCACATTCTGAGCATGAAAATGGCAATTTCCCTCTATGGATTCTCTTATGTCTAACCAGATTTGATTTGTGGTTATAGCATTTCCCACATTCTGAACATATAAATGACGTCTTTCCTTGTGATCTTGGATGTTCAAAGCCCCTTCTTTGAATTTCATTTTCCTTAACAGTCTGTGATAAATGAGAAGATACCACTTGTTTTATAGGATCAGATAACAGATTTTTACTGTGAAGGGTTGAGGCTTTTTCTGGTAAAACGGCATGTTTTTTATATGCATTTGGTGTTATACCAGAATCATCTTCTTTAAAATTTGAAGATATCAGATGTTCCTCTGAGCTCCTGGTGAAGCCATCTGTCGAGAATAAATATTATTTTTATTATTTGTGAATAATATAACCATATACTCTTAAGAACGCTGAAGTGCTTCAGAGTGAAGCATACCTGGCTGCAATCGTGCAGCCAGATTCTCAGTCATGCTGCCCATCGTTTGAGTAGCATGAATTAAGTGACAAGTTCCCTTTAAGTGCCATTTTCAAGATTACAAAAAACGAGCTCTCACATTAGAGGGTATAATTCCAGCATGCCCCAGTGTTGACACTGCTCAGCATAAGCCCCCAGAAAATCCAAAAGAAGACTGTAAAGCAATGGAGAAGAAAGGGAAGACTGATTGACATCAGGTGTCAAGACTCTTACACGATAGGCCGCCACCAGCACCAAGAAAAGTCTACCATGCTCCTGTAGGCACAAAGTAAAAATAACACTGGTGGAGGAAGGTGCCAAGGAGCTTAAATGGAATCTGTGAATTTGAATAAATAAATAGAACAGGTTAATGTAAGAAACTTTGTAATCTATCTTGAATCAGAGAATCCAGCCTCTTTCTCAACCTATGAGACACTTCTTTCCTGCCCCACTGTCTCATGAACTCGCTAACCACTTGAAAAAAAAGTCAAAACAGCTTAACTGCATTTTGCACAAGGTGGGATGGACTACCAACAAAATACGATGTTAGGTTACACCTAGGGAAGAGGAGCACAGTGAGGAAACAAGCAGAGGAAAACTCAAGAGAGTATTTTGTCACCCCAGAGCTGAATTCACACTGATCCCTAAAATACACTGGTCAATACTGCTGTGTCTTCCATGATGCTACTGCTTTTGTCTGTGTGATAACTGAGGAATGAAGAGCAGGAATGCCTAATGTCTGGTGGGATCATAGCAGCCAGTCCACACTCACTAGCTCCGAGTCAATTGCAAAATAAAAGAAAGCACCTGGAGAGGAGACAACAAGTCATATAAAGTACACACACAACAGTCTATTCTGAAAAGTTTCTTGAAAGTATAGTTCCAGTTTAATAATATCTCTAAACTTTCTGTTCTTAATTCGGATCCATTCTGTGATGCCGTCATGGACGGCAAAAAAAAAACAACAAAAGTTCTATGGTGGAATTATCATTTGGCTAGGTCATCAGATCGGACGGGGTCAGGGACCTGGCACCCCCCAATAATTAGCTGTTACCATCTCTGGTAAAATGGCAGTTGAACACCGCCACTCCGTACACGGTTTAGTACTGTAAATCATTTCGGAACAGAACTGGAGATAATCCACAGGACTCGCAAGCAATCACTGAACAGTGTAGATCGTCACGATCATGTAGAGGAGAACCCCTTTAACAGGCTCCATGGTATCATGGCTTCATCACCATAACTATAGTGATAATTAAGAAATGTATATCGGAAAATTATCTCAGGCAGTGACATTCGTTATCACTGGCCGATGGTGGATATTAAACGACTGCCGATCTTCTGCATGTTTACCAATCAACAGTCATTTAATCATTTTATTTTTATAGCGCCAACATATTCCGCAGCACTTTACATTTTAGAGGAGATACTGTATGTATGGACATAACAGAATAACTCATCCTCAAATAGCAAATGTAGTGAGGTCCCTGCTCGCAAGCTACAATCGATGACATGCTTAGACGAGCCCACCACGCTTCCGATCAATAATACATCGTATTGTGCATGTAGACCGTCACTGTTCTCGATAGCACAGGACAATGTGCTGCCAAGAAAGATGATTTTTTGGGGCAATCGTTTCCCAGCAAGGCTCGTTCCCTATAATCAGCTAATATAAAAGCCCACTTATTACGACATGTGACCCACCTGAGCTGTTATCTGTGGGAATCTCCTCTTTACATTGATCATCATCCCAGTCGATCTCCTCTATCTTTATTATGGTTGGAGAATTACTAGAGTCCAGATCTTCATCCTGATTGAAAAACTGTAAAAAGATAATTTAGGAACAGTACCCAAAAATGACACGAAGGCAAATAGCAGCATGTCTCATGTGTAGAACCAACCTATTCCTTCCCTCCTCTCCTGACAACATCCAATGTCTATAGTCGCTTTGAAAGTTATTTGCATTTTTAGTCTACGAAGCATTTTTTTCTCAATAGTAACAGTTTGACTTCTACAGCCTCTAAGTATCAATGTGCATAGGATACTGGAGAATGAGCCAACAGTGAATCTGTCAGTGAGTTCATCTAATAGCGCCAGTCTGTAATGCTTTTTTTTCTTCATCTGACCTATCTTCTAAGCTGTTTTATGACGAAGTGAAAGCTCATGTTTGGTTCGGTCACAATTCAGCTTAAAAGATCGTTAAATCATTTTGCAATTAGCTTTTGTAATTATGCAATGCTGCATAAGGTGTACAAGCAATAAATCCAATAAATCCAATAAATTTTGTCAATAACTATTAATATCAAACATATACGTATGAGCACATAATTGGTTACCTTAGTCTCACTACAATACGGGCGACCAAGTACATCAGCTTAAAGGGGTTGTCCACTATTGGACAACCTCCAGTTCAACAATTCAGGACTTGATATAAAATAAAAATAGTGTATACTCGCTTCTTGCAGTGGCGCCGTTTCAGCTATGTTGGCGCCGCTGATCTCAGAGAGTGACATTTTACAGACTGAGACAAGTGAAAGGGATAAAAGAATAATGATTATAATAATGATGATTGTGTATTTACAGGACAAAGGAACCAGATGTAAATGAGAAGAAGGTGATGGCGGTAGCACAAAAGAGTGGAGCTGACATATAGACAAAAGTTAAAAACCTTCCAGGTTAGATCTGCTTCTGCTGGACTCCTGGATTGTGCAAGGTGGAAGCTGCTCCTGGACTAGGCGAGGCCCGAGCGGCTCCTGGACGACCAGGCAAGGCCCGAGCGGCTACTGGACTAGGCGAGGCCAGAGCAGCTCCTAAACTAGGCGAGGCTGAGGATGATGTTCCTAGACCAGGCGAGGCCCGAGGGGCTGCTGGACTAAGCAAGGCCTGAGCCGCTCCTGGACTAGGCGAGGGAGAAGCTGCTCCTGGACTAGGCAAGGCCCGAGTGGCTCCTGGACGACTAGGCGAGGCCCAAGCGGCTCCTGGACTAGGCGAGGCCCGAGCGGCTCCTGGACTAGGCAAGGCCAGAGCGGCTCCTAAACTAAGCAAGGCCAAAGAAGGTGTTCCTAGACTAAGCGAGGCCCGAGCGGCATCTGGATTAGGCGAGGCTCGAACTACTCCTGTAGTAAGTGAGGCACGAGCTGCTCCTGCACTAGGCGATGTCCAAGCAGCTCCTGGAGTAGGCAACACCACAGCGGCTCCTTGAGTAGGCGATGCCAAAGCGGCTCCTGGAGTAGGCGATGCCATAGGGGATCCTGGAGTAGGCGACGCCAGAGCGGCTCCTGGAGTAGGCGACGCCATAAGGGATCCTGGAGTAGGCGACGCCAGAGCGGCTCCTGGAGTAGGCGACGCCAGAGCGGCTCCTGGAGTAGGCGACGCCAGAGCGGCTCCTGGAGTAGGCGCTGCCAAAGCGGCTCCTGGAGTAGGCGACGCCAAAGTTGCTCCTGTAGTAGGCGAAGCCAGAGTGGCTCCTGTAGTAGGTGTCGCCAGAGCGGCTCCTGGAGTAGGCGACGCCAGAGCGGCTCCTGGAGTAGGCGATGCCCAAGCTGATCTGGGAGTAGACTTAAAAGCTCTTAGACCTAAGGAATGCTGTGGTGACCTTGTATGGGCATCTTGTGTGTGGAAATTTCTCTCTCCAGTGCCGAAGGACAATATCAACGCCATGTACAACTTCTTCAGGAAGATAATAAACAGTGACCGTCCAGCAAAAAAATAGAAAGTACGGATGTCAATCAGCACAAGAAGTGGCATTACTTGCTCACGCGGGAAAATCAGATTACGCAATAATCATTCTAGTAGCCAGGCCGCATCCTTAAGTAGTACTCGATCAATGTCATCACAACCGCCATCATCATTAACTACCACTTGTCGTACTCAGATCCTCCTCCGCCCCATAGTTATTTATACTGGCTTGTATGTCCAAAAAGCAGTCATCCGCCTGTGTGCTAACTCAACTTCCATATGGCAAGGTTTCTGGTGGCGCAGTCACTGCCATATCACTACGAGGATTCCCCTGCCTTTAGGCAACTGGTAGCATGCACTCGGTGGAAGATACCTAGCCGCTATTATTTCTCCAAGAAAGCCGTACTAGCCGAACTAGGAGAGTTTGAGCAGGAGTTGGATGTGAAGGGGAAAAAGGCGAATTTATCCATGAAGCCTACTGTCCACTTACCGGATAATCCTGAGGAAGGTCACATCTCTCCGGTGATGTCCTCTTACAGGATGTAGCTGAAGAAAACACAAGCATTCAGTCAATAATATGCAGTGATTTTACATTTTACACTTTTGTTTTTTCCTCCCCCTCTTCCAGGAGCCATAACTTTTTTTTATTTTTTCATCGACATAGTTGTACAAAGGCTTGGTTTTTGCAGGATCAGATGTCGTTTGGAATAACATCTTTAATTTTTTTTAATTTAATTTTTTTAATACAATGTACTGAAAAAACGGAAAAAAATCAGTGGTTAAAAAAAAGGAAAAAAAGATCCTCCATTGTTTTTTGGTTTCGTCTTTATGGCATTTTCAGATCAGTACTATTGTGGTGATACAAAACATATATTTTTTTAGATTTTCAAAATTAAAATTAAAAAATCATTTTCTACAGCCATTTTTTTAAAGACTTGTCTTGCAGCTTTTTTTAATTACATTTCTCCGTGGATGGAGCTGTGTGAGTGCTTATTTTTATCATGGGAGTCGACATTTTATTAGTGCCTTTTTACCACTTTTTTGGGGGAGGTGCGATATAAGAAAAAAATGGATCAATTGGATTATCTTCTCATTGGAGAGGTGAGGAATATGGTTGTTTATTATATTTATTCTTTTACAGGATACATGGGCTTCAGTTGATTAGGCATAAAGGGGAGTATAACTGCTTTTTTATTTTTATTTCAAATAAAAATGGCAGTGTCTTTATTTCAATTAAAGGACTTTATTCTGTGTGGTTTTTTTTTATTTACAATATGACTGGGGTTAGTAATGGGGGCATCTCATAGACGCTTCTCCACTACTATCCCCTGGCTTGATGTTAGCTGCCAATACAAAGCCGACATCAACTCCAACCCTATTACCCCAATTGCCAACGCACCAAGGCAAGTAGAGGCTAAACGCCAGAATTAGCGCATCATATGGATACTCCTTTTCTGGGATGGCTGAGAGCTGATGCTTTTAGTCTGGGCGGGGGCCCCTTACGAGCCTATTAATATCAGCTCACAGTTGTCTGCCTAGCCTTGGCTGGTTATTAATTGCAGGGGGACCCCACGCCATTTTTTTTTTGTCACCCATTTTAATAACCAGCAAAGGCTTATTACAAAGCTGTGAGCTGATATTAAATAGATTGGGAAGCTCCATGTGTATTACCTGCTTTCCAGGCTATAAACATCAGCCCCCAGCCGTCCACTTTCCCTCTACTGGTTAATAAAATTTCAGGGGTTTCCAAGCCATTTTTTTTTCAGAAATGTATTTATTAATTAAATACATGTACAGTAAGTTACACGCGCACTGTAGTAATTGTATATGTCACTGACATCTTTATATCTATCTATTCTATGTGTATATATCTAGTCTATTCTGATTGGTCACGCTGTAATTTTACTATATGCAGCTGATGGAATGTTGGGTTTTCAAGAAGATGAGTGTGTAAAAATCGGACCACTCATGCATGGTCCGAGTGTCGTGCGATCTTTTTCTCACACCCATTGACTTGTATTAGCTATTGAGATCCGAAGCTCGATTCCACTTGCAGCATGCTACGATTTTATTTATCAGACCGGTCACAATCCGATCTGAGCTGATAAAAAAAATCACTGCTGAACACTGAATCATTGAATAACATTAGTGCTAATGTAATCTGATTTTTTTTTCTAGGATTACATTTGTCCGATTTCATCGCAAGTGTGAGCGAGCCCTAAGGCTGGGTTTCATAGATGTACCAAGATGGCAGTGACAAAAGTGGGGAAGAGGTTAAATGATATGCATATGTAGTCATGTGTATTACCTGGTGATGTGCGGGGCTGGGGAACCTCCATCATCACATCCTGATACCGATCCTTGTGTCCTTCTACATACTCCCACTCCTCCATGGAGAAGTGGACGGTGACGTCCTGACATCTTATAGGAACCTGAGACACATAATGACACCGTCATCTCCCCAATCTCTTCATACCGTCACTTTATAATGTCCCAGCATTCCCAGCAGTGTCACCTCTCCAGTCAGCAGCTCAATCATCTTGTAGGTCAGTTCTAGGATCTTCTGGTCATTGATGTCCTCATGTATCTGAGGGTGCGGTGGAGACCCCAGGATTGGGCTCAGGGTTCCTCTCCGTCCGTCAGACACAGGGGCCTGATAGCGATCACCAGAGGTGTTCTTCATTGCTGTGTAATCCTGAGTATGGAGATATTAATAAATATCAGTATAGACATTTCCAGATTTTTCACCTCTCCATCTACATCTATCTGTTATTACCATAATGATGTGTACTCCAAAAACTGAAGAGACAAATCAAGAAAAATATGAGCGCACCTATGTACAAAAAATATATCATATTTGCATGACATGAATTTAAATGCAAGGACAAAAAATAATATTAGTGCATCATTAATGAAGATAAGCAATGATGTCCTGTGTCCACCCGCCCCCAAAAATAAGGTATGAGGGTCAAATGGATAATTATCCCGGGATTTACAAAAAATGGTAGTCAATCACTACTATAAAGTATTCATAAAGAAAGAACCACCACAAACATACAAATCAATACATAGAGCAAGCGCGAAAAAATATACATGCGAAACAGAAGGAAAAAGACTGGTAAAATGCAATGTATTCCAGTATAACAATGGAAACGCTAGCTGTAAATTAGCATCAGGGCCCAACACAAAAGAGATAATATGAAAAAGTCCTGATGTCAGATTCGGGAGGACCCGAAGATGAGGTGTGGAAGGAGAAGACGCCAGGTGTTTCGCTGCTCTAATGCAGCTTTCTCAGGGGTAAATAATAATTAATTATCTCATAAGCGATGAGCTCATTTACAGCTAGTGTTTCAATCACTATATTGGAATTTATTGCACGTTAACGATTGAAACACTAGCTGTAAATGACCTAGTGATCCCACGCGTTTCACTGCTTTACTCCTCAGGGGTAAATAAACTAAGGAAGTTGCATTACAGTAGCGAAACACATGGGCTCTTTTCCTTCCACATCTTGCTTTCAGTTCCTCCGCACTCTTACCTGAACACTTTTTTTATTACCTGTTTTGCACTGTGACCTGATGCCCATTTACAGCTAGTGTTGCCATTGTTATACTGGGATCCATCGCACCTTACCAGCCGCTTTGCTTCTATTTTGCATGTATATTGATTTTGCACTTGCTCTATGAGTTGATTTGTGGTGGTTCTACCTTCACTAACACTTTATAGTAGCAATTGACCAGAATTTTCATATTTCATTGCATTGTTGTATCATTTCATGCACAAGGGAGGACCCCTATTCTTTGACCCTCAAGTCTTACTTTCGGGGGGAGTGTGGATACAGGATGCATTATTGATGTATCAGTGATTTGTTTTATCCTCGTTCTTTCATTTGAATTCATGTTAAATAAAGATGATATATTATTTTATGCACACGAAGCTGCTTTTTTATGTGCCTTTTTGGTTTGTGGTGTCTATGTATGATTTGTATGTATGTGTGATTTTGGTGGGGGTGCTCGTCCGTGCTCCTGACTTTTTGTTGCTTCTATTAGAATGGTGTAATGTGAAGTCACCAGAATCTCTCACCTCTCCTGTAAGATGGAAGAGGATCTCTAGGGTGAGTTTTAATATCCTCTCTGCCATCTCGCCTTGGTCCAGATTCATCCTCTATGGGTCAATCAGGAAATGATATAAGCGGGATCCTATATTGTAGCAACATGAATGGAAAGAAGAGAAGTAAAAAAAAAATCTGACATAAAAACACAATTACAGGAGATGGCGCAGATGTAAAAAAAAAAAAGATCGGTGCAATTTTTGCATTTCTTTCTTTTTCATACACTTAGGCCATGTGCACACGTTGCGGATTAGGCTTAGGAATTTCTGGTGCGGATTCTGCCTCTCCTGGCAGAAAATGCACCTGCGGATTTGTCGCATTTTTTGTGCGGTTCCGCAGCGTTTTTTGTGCATTTTTGCTGCGGTTTTCTTGCGGATTTGCTGCGTTTTTTTACCCCTGCGGTTTTCTATAATGGAATGGGTACAAAAACGCTGCAGATTCACAAAAAAGAAGTGACATGCTACTTCTTTTAAACCGCAGCGTTTCCACTCTGATTTAACTTCACTGCCTGTGGTTTTACAAAAGACTGAAGGACACATTGAGCTCCACATAAATACACAGATAATATTGTATAATGCTGGTGCTCGGATGTAGCAGAGTCGAGTTTACTCTTCAGTCCTAAATGAAACTGCACGTATTGTATAATAATAGTGCGCACAGATGTACTAGTGTCAAATTTGTCAGCTGTTTACTTGGATGATGTAGTGGGGATTTTCTGCAGTAAATCCTCAAATATATAGAATGTAATATATAGAGATGCAGCAGAGCTGAATTAACACAAATAATGTCATTATGTTTCTTCAGCAGTTTTATATAGGAGAGGCAGGTGATTTATCACAACATTGCACCCTCAAAATGGAATGTCAAGTTGACTTTTGCTGCATGGGTTACCCCAAAAGACCAAACTTCACACAAGGCCAATAAAACTAACCATAATCTTTATTAAAGTTATTAAGATACAGTAATTAAAAGGTGGGCAAAAATCACAAGCACAGGTAAACACGGTGGGCAACCCAGGAAGTGACCCAAATAGAAGATGTGTGCAACCATATAAATAATTAAATACCAAAGAAAATATTTATATAAAGGAATATACACAAGAGAGATGGTAATATGTAACTATGCACAAAAGCCATATGTTGGCATTAGACCATAATGTTAATATACATCACAGTACAAGTGTATGCGTAAGTAATCATATGTATAGTTACCTATGGAGTACTCCTGGGGACCCACCACACCCGACGCGTGTTTCGCAATGAAATGCTTCGTCCAGGGGTTTTGCTGCATGGGTACAAACACAATGCAATCTCTATGACTTGACCCTGCTTTATTCATAAAGGGTTAATCCCTCTCTCCTCAAAAAATACATCTGATTGGTGGGATCCGACAACTGAGACCCCCCACGATCCCAAGATTAGGGCTTTAGAACCCTGAGAACTGGACTCTGCAGCCTTGTCCTGAATGGAGAGGTGGTGCTCATGCTCAGCAGCCTCCACTCCGTTGACTTTCTACAGGACTGTTGGAAATAGCTCAGCTGTCCCAAAGACAACAAACGGAGGGTAGACGGATCATGCGCACCTCCTCTCTATTCGGGACAAGGCTGTGTGGTGCCCGTGCCTGCATGTGTGATATACTTAGATATGTATTGCCAGCTATGGTGAGGGCTGCTTTCTCTGCTGGGAAAAACTGCATCCATACATGTTACCCGATCCCTTACTGGAAGATTGTGCACTTTTGCCTGAACCAGGAAGTGTGCACGATCCCTGAGAGGAGACCAGGTGCTTCTGAGAGGTTGCAATGCTGAGCAGCCTTAGGCTGGGTTCACACTGTGTTGTGTGAACCCGTTTAACGGACTACGTTACACCGCGGTATAACGCGGTGTAACGTAGTCCGTTAACGCCGCCATTGCTTGTAATGGCGAATGCATCGCTAGCGCACACCCACATTGGGCGTGCGCTAGCGATGTGCCGTCATTTGAGTGTCGGACCTCGAACGCTGCTTGCAGCGTTCGCGGTCTGTTCTCGCTAGCACAGATCGGACATCTGCGCTAGCGGGATCGGTAAACGCGATCCCTTTTGGGACATTGCGTTAGCGCAGTCCTTTAGCGTATGCGCTAAACGGATTGCCCTAACGCAATGTGAACCTAGCCTTACTTAGAGGTGAGAACATGGAGGTCAGCAAGCAGAGGAGAAGAGCGTGCTCTCTCTGCCAGGACAAGCTGCACGCCAGGGTAGAGTATCAGTCCCTAGAGCACAGAGACTTTCAGGGTCCATGCTAAACTGAAAGACTGCTCGCTTTTCATATAACGACAGGGATACTGCTGCAATAGAGAGTGTTTGCCACAGGATTCGAGCTGCCTGCTCGCTGGAAGGGATCACGGATCCAGTAACTGGGGGTCCAAGGAATCATTTACCAGAGGTATAATTAGCATCAGGAAGGCTTCGCTATGTCACTGCAGACTCAACTCTCATCATGGAGGCCTGAACAAAACCCTGTATGTGAATTGTATGGAAAATTCTGGAACTGTTTGCTCTTAAGGATTGCAGAGTTCGGACACCCAGTGATCAGCAAGTTATTCCCCATCCTATGGATAGGGGATAATTTGTTTATATTTTGGGAATAACCCATTAAGGCCCCCATACACATTGGATAAAACTCATCCATACATACTGACTTTGGCGGGAAGTCAACCATGTAATGGGTATGGGGGTCTCCCGACTCTCTCCTGAAAAATAATGTCGGAAGGACATAAGGATCCAGCTTGTTGCATATAAAAGACTGATTCTTCTGTTCTCCATGAGATAAGCTGCTGTCTGAGCGGTCGGCACCGGCTCACTCACCGCCGAGCGTCCCTGTGTATGGTGGAGTCGGTAACGTTAGAGAAAGATATCAACAGACATCTCATGTAAATTGTCAGTGTTATGTCATCATCAGAGACAGAGTCTTAAAGAACAGAAAACCTGAAAACTGAACGTCAGAACAGCAAATACAGGGCCATGCTCCCCAAATCACACCTATATTCGCCTCCTCAGTTAAAATACTCTTGAAAAAATGCTAGAAAGAGTATTCTTACCCTGCTGTAAGATATGTAGAGCAAGCTCTGGTTCTGCCTAAACAGCACATGTGCTGCCGAGAACAATTGAAGCCTCTGCACATCAAAAGTAGGGTTGGCCTATGTAGACAGGCTATTAATCAACAGGCCAGAATCTGAATAAGAGCGAGCATACTGCTGCATGTGAATGAAAAACATTGTGTATCATTCGGTAAATGTATGAGAAGTTGTGGGGCAGAATCTTCACTGTAAATTCCCAGTGATTCCATCATAACCATATTAAGACATTTGAGGAGGAAATGAGCCTGTTGTTTTTTAGTAACTAAAAGTACAAGCAAGCTGTAGTACCCCAGACTGTGACCGTGCAGCCATGGTGCTGTGGTACCCCAGACTGTGACCGTGCAGCCATGGTGCTGTGGTACCCCAGACTGTGACCGTGCCACCACGGTGCTGTAGTACCCCAGACTGTGACCGTGCCACCACGGTGCTGTAGTACCCCAGACTGTGACCGTGCCACCACGGTGCTGTAGTACCCCAGACTGTGACTGTGCCACCATGCAGCTGTAGTACCCCAGACTGTGACTGTGCCGCCATGCAGCTGTATTACTCCAGACTGTGACCGTGCCGCCACGCTGCTGTAGTACCCCAGACTGTGACTGTGCCGCCATGCAGCTGTAATACCCCAGACTGTGACCGTGCTGTTACACTTCTATGGTAACCCAGATTGTGACTGTGCCACCACGCTGCTGTGTTACCTCAGACTGTGACCGTGCCGCCACACTTCTGTGGTGCCCCAGATAGTGTCCGTGCTGTTATGGTACCCCAGATAGTGTCCGTGCCACCACACTGCTGTGGTGCCCCAGATAGTGTCCGTGCCACCACGCTGCTGTGGTGCCCCAGATAGTGTCCATGCCACCACGCTGCTGTGGTGCCCCAGATAGTGTCTGTGCTGTTATGCTGCTCTAATGCCCCAGATAGTGTCCATGCCACCACGCTGCTGTGGTGCCCCAGATATTGTCCGTGCTGTTACGCTGCTGTTGTACCCCAGATAGTGTCTATGCTGTTACGCTGCTGTTGTACCCCAGATAGTGTCTATGCTGTTACGCTGCTGTTGTACCCCAGATAGTGTCTGTGCTGTTACGCTGCCGTGATACCCCAGATTGTGACCGTGTCGCCACTCTGCTGTGATATCAAATGTCATTAAATAGTTTGCAACTTGATACTGACCGCCCACAGGGATTACTGACAATTCAGTGAATTAACAGCGAGACTGGCAAATTTATGGTGGAATTTTCAGCAGCAAAAATCTTCATGTTTTATACACTTTTTTTCTGAAATGGACTTCACTCTATGGGCGGGTTTATACACAAAATTTTGTCCTGCAGATATTAGGTTGATCTGAAACTTAGTTTGTTACCATCCACCTCTCGTGTCTCCCCTTTTCCTCATAGTTTGTAGCTTGCGAGCAGCAGGGCCCTCATTCCTCCTGGTATCTGTTTTGAACTGTATTTCTGTTATGCTGTAATGTCTATTGTCTGTACAAGTCCCCTCTATAATTTGTAAAGCGCTGCGGAATATGTTGGCGCTATATAAATAAAAATTATTATTATTATTATTATTATTATAGTGGCTCCCGAGAGCAATAAAGTTAACATTTTCTCCCAGTAGCAACTTTCTAATGCAATTAACTTGCAAATTAACCATATGGCCAGGGCTGTGGAGTCGGAGTCGGAGTCAGTATAGAATAGGGCGACTCCGATTCCTAAAATATATAATAAAAGAACTCTGTAGTTCAGTGCAGGATGTGATGTAATTTTTTTTATAAGAATTTGTGAAAGTTATAAAATGTCATATAAATGTCTGTTCTGTCCCTGATCTGAGGACCTCGGCTTTTAGTAGAGATGAATCTGTGCTGCACTTTATGTCCATGTTCAGTAGTGACCAGGGCTGTGGAGTCAGAGGTTTGGCTTACTGACTCCACAGCCCTGTATACATCTAAAGGTTAACAGCATTCGGGGACATGACAGGTTCAAATGAAATGTACTCACATTAAGGAGCAATAAAAGAGATTGTTTAGCACCGTATGTAGCTGCACGGAAATTGAGAGATGCCAGTGACGTTACAATCCACACTATCGGTGAGGATCATGCACAAAGGTGCGGGGGTTGAAACGTAATCGGCACCAATCGATTTTGATGTGGAAACAAAGCTCAGGCCGGCAAATGAAAACCCCTTTAAGGCTTATTTTACACTTACCATGGTTTTGCATCCCGCTTTTGCGGCCCCAGTAGATTTCTATGGGGCCGCAAAAACAGGCCACAATAAATCCACAGAGCGCCGTATGGCCGTGAGGACCATGTTTATGGCCGTGAAAAAGATCGAGCCTGCTCGATCTTTTTGACGGTTTAGGCTTCTTTTACACTTACTGTGATTTTAGCAGCCTGTTTTTGCGGGCCGTATTTCTGTAATTTTCTCGGTCTGCCACAAAAATCTTGTGGATTTTTTCTGAATTAGAATAGTAGGGAAAAAGTAGGGACCAAAAAAAAACAAAAACGGTGATCCGCAAAAACGGAATTCACGGTGCACCGCAAAAACAAGCTTCCGTTGTTTTTGTGGCCCCACTGATTTTCATAGTATTGGAAACCCGAAAAACAGCGACCTGCAAGTTTTTTTGCGGTCCGTTATTGCGGCAGACCATGAAAATTGCAGCGATATGGCCCGCAATAAAGGACCGCAAAAAAGCCAGTAAGTGTAAAAGAAGCCTAAAGGGAGTCTGTCGCCCCCAAAACACGAACTAAACCACTTGTACAGGTATGTAGGTTATGTAGCCCCAATACAACACAAATCATTCCTGTAATATAGATTATAGTGATTTAGTTGCTATAAAAAAATAATGTATTTTGCATGCTGATGTGGGATTTCGGTGCACCCTTGAAGGGGCCAAGAGTTCAGTCCACCGTTACTCCCCACCTTTCCGCGTTCATGTCTTCATTTATAGCAGCGATCACATGTTGCCATCGCCGGCTCCTGTCTGCGGCTGCCGCTCTGTGCTGTCCTGAGGACAGGAGCCGACAATGACACCATGTGATCGTGGCGGTCAGTCAAGATATGACGGTGCCCACTATGCAGACTGAGGGGGTAACGATGCACTGAGCCCCTTCGACTCTCCAATGGCAAATAGCGACAGACGGTGAAAATCTAAAAAAAAACCTTATACATATTTGGTAATCGGAGCGACCTCCAGAATAAAAGTAACAATATTTGACACACGTCGCAAATGGCGTAAATTTAAAAAGTTGCTTTTTCCTCAATAACTAACTTAAATAAAAAACCGTAAACAACACATTATATATAATATATGCATCTCGAAATGGTGGTAGATAGAAATACAACAAGTCCAGCAAAGAAATAAGGCTACAATGATAGAAAAATCAGAAAGTGAACGAGACGATGAAAAGCAGCAATAAATAAACGATCAGTCGCTAGGAATCAAAACAAGGCCCTCACGAAGGGGTTAATGGCCCCTGCGCCCGATAGCGGTGAATTTCCTCTTACCTTCTTCGCCTGCAGAGCCGCACACTGGATATATGGCATTTCTGTGCTTACAGGACCTGCAGTGATGTCACAGTCATGTGATCAGTCACATGTGTGGGAGGAGTCAGGGATCACATGATCTAGAGGTTCAGTTTGCAGGACTGCTGTTCTGGTTGTCATGGTGCTGGACTAGTAGTGTGGATGAAGCTCTGAATTTAGGCCCCGTAGAGCAGAGCCGTGTATATATAATGTATACGCACCTGCCACAGAGATATATTATTATTATAATATCCATAAAGTCTCCAAGACTTTACACGTGCTGCGCCGATTCTTTGGAATGCACTACCTAGGATAATACGATTAATCCCCAATCCCCACAGTTTTAAGCGTGCCCTAAAAACTCATTTGTTCAGACTGGCCTACCGCCTCAATGCATTAACCTAACGATCCCTGTGTGGCCTATATTAAAAAAAAAAAAAATTAATTAACTGGTTCATGCAGCTTTACATGAACACCCAAGCCTTACACTATGGCTGGTCCGAATAACTATAGCAATTGTTACCATCCACCTCTCGTGTCTCCCCTTTTCCTCATAGTTTGTAAGCTTACGAGCAGGGCCCTCACTCCTCTTGGTATCTGTTTTGAACTGTATTTCTGTTATGCTGTAATGTCTATTGTATGTACAAGTCCCCTCTATAATTTGTAAAGCGCTGCGGAATATGTTGGCGCTATATAAATAAAAATTATTATTATTATTATTATTATTATTATACAGTTTTATAGCGCCATTTATTCCATGTGAATATGGGGCAAATATAGACAAATACATTAAATGAGCAAAAAACAAGGCACACAGGTACATAAGGAAGGAGGACCCTGCCCGCGAGGGCTCTCCTGCAGGGGATGGGTGAGGATACACTAGGAGAGGAACCAGCCGTTCAGTAGATTGAGGATCACTGCAGGCTGTAGGCTTGTCGGAAGAGGTGAGGCTTCAGGTTCTTTTTGAAGGTTTCTATGGTAGGCGAGAGTCTGATGTGTTGTGGTAGAGAGTTCCAGAGTATGGGGGAAGCACGGGAGAAGTCTTGGATGCAGTTTTGGGAAGAAGAGATGAGAGGGGAATGGAGAAGAAGATCTTGAGAGGATCGGAGGTTGCGTGTAGGTAGGTACCGGGAGACGAGGTCACAGATGTATGGAGGAGACAGGTTGTGGATGGCTTTGTATGTCATTGTGAGGGTTTTGAACTGGAGTCTCTGGGCGATAGGAAGCCAGTGAAGGGCTTGGCATAGGGGAGAGGCCGGGGAATAGCGGGGAGACAGGTAGATTAGTCAGGCAGTAGAGTGTAGGATGGATTGGAGTGGTGCCAGAGTGCTAGAGGGGAGGCCAGAGAGTAGGAGGTTGCAGTAGTCGAGGCTGGAGATGATGAGGGCATGCACTAGTGTTTTTGTTGTGTCACAGTCAAGGAATGCGCGGATTCGGGAAATATTTTTGAGTTTGAGACGGCAGGAGGCAAGGGCTTGGATATGTGGCTTGAAAGAGAGGGCAGAGTCGAGGATCACCCCGAGGCACCGGGCGTGTGGGACTGGGGATAGTGAGCAGCCATTGACATTGATGGATAGGTCTGGTGGAGGGGTAGAGTGAGATGGGGGAAAGATGATGAATTCTGTTTTGTCCATGTTCAGTTTTAGAAAGCGAGCAGAAAAGAAGGCTGAAATAGCAGACAGTGTGGGATTTTGGTAAGTAAGGAGGTGAGATATATCTACTATATAATTGTCTAAGGGTCACTTCCGTCTTTCTGTCTGTCTGTCTGTCCTTCTTTCTGTCACGGTTATTCATTCGCTGATTGGTCTCGGCAGCTGCCTGTCATAGCTGCCGCGACCAATCGGCGACGGCCACAGTACGGAAGAAAATGGCCGCTCCTTCCTCCCCGCAGTCAGTGCCGACGTCCGCATACTCCCCTCCGGTCACGGCTCACACAGGGTTAATGGCAGCTTTGACCGCGGTGTAACGCACTCGGTTAACGCTGCTATTAACCCTGTGTGACCACCTTTTTACTATTCATGCAGAATGAATAGTAAAAATATCTAATGTTAAAAATAATTAAAAAAATAACAAATAGTTACATACTCACCCTCGGGTGGCCCCCCCGGATCAGGAACCGGCCTTTCCCGCTCCGCGCGACATCCCGGTGACCGCTGCATGCATTGCGGTCTCGCGAGATGATGACGTGCGGTCTCGTGAGACCGCTACGTCATCATCGCGCGAGACCGCAATGCAATCTTCAGACCGGACCGCGCGACAAGCATCGGGAACTGGCCGCTTCGATCCGGAGGCTCCAGGAGGTGAGTATGTGACTATTTTTTATTTTAATTCTTTTTTTTTTAATACGGATATAGTGCATACTACATGACTGGCTAATATACTACGTGACTGGGCAATATATTATGTGGCTCTGTGCTGTATACTACATGGCTCTGTGCTGTATACTACGTGGCTCTGTGCAATATACTATGTGACTGGGCAATATACTATGTGGCTGGGCAATATACTACGTAGTTGGGCAATATACTATGTGGCTGGGCAATATACTATGTGACTGGGCAATATACTATGTGACTGGGCAATATACTATGTGGCTGGGCAATATACTACGTAGCTGGGCAATATACTATGTGGCTGGGCAATATACTACGTAGCTGGGCAATATACTACGTGGCTGGGCAATATACTATTTGACTGGGCAATATACTACGTGACTGGGCAATATACTACGTGACTGGGCAATATACTATGTGGCTGGGCAATATACTATGTAGCTGGGCAATATACTACGTGAACTACGTGGCTGGAAAATATACTACGTGACTGGGCAATATACTACGTGACTGGGCAATATACTACGTGGCTGGGCAATATACTACGTGGCTGGGCAATATACTACGTGGTTGGGCAATATACTACGTGGACATACATATTCTAGAATACCCGATGCGTTAGAATCGGGCCACCATCTAGTGTGTATATATGTGCACTACGCATGCTGCCGAGCTGTAGGGTGTGTAAAGAGCGATGAATATGTGTAAAGAAACGTAGTGGGACTTTACCCCACTCCATATTGAGAAGCCAAACTGACTCATCACAACAGAAAGCCCAGAATTTCACATAACGTTTCTTTTCCTCATCAGAAACTGAGACATCTGGCGTAACTACAGACTTCTCCAATACTGCATTATCCCGAATAATGTAAGTCCGCAAGGACAGGGTCCTGTCCCCTCCGTACCAGTCTGTCATTGTAAATTTGTTTACTGTTAACGATATCTATAACACTGTATGTAACCCTTTTCTCATGTACAGCAATGGAATTAATGGTGGTAAATAAATAAATAATAATAATAATGACCCCGACAAAGATTATGGCAAGTCTAGAAGGAGAGCTCTCTCTAAGTGAAGAGTCAGAATGTGCCACATTCTGCTGGAACCTGTGGTGCATTTGAGATTAGAAGCTCGTGACGATTAGCTGAGCACAGGTCCTCTTTAAATCCTCACAGTCGTTTATGAGTTAACAAGTTTTCGTGGCATTGAAAGGGTTTGGAGTTCCTCGTGGTCTAGTGGCTGTGCTGCTTATTGGAACCACACCCTTCTATTATACAAACGTATGTCTGGCTTCCCTCCATGGCAGCAATAGAATCTTCATTCTGTTCTTGGCTGCATTGGGGAAGGTGTGTCTGGAGAGTTGCTCTAATTGTCTTGACTCTTGAGACTGTTGAATACAGTTTATTGTGAATACCTCTTCCCCTTGTTGGCGCTCCTTCATGTTGCTTTTCTTCATCATTACGTTGCACCCATCTTCCCCTTGTATTTTATCCTGTGTGCCTGTTCTTTGATTGTACCTTAATTTGCCCCTGTCTGTCCAGTTTGTGTTACCCCTTATACTCCCTGCCTCTTCCCTCACTGGGGGGGAGGGTGGAAGTTGTATAGGATTACATAGCAGCACAGAGGTACGAGAGCTGGGTAGCTTCAGGAGTAACCCCAGGGTTATAGATAGACTATGGCTTCCCTAGATTAGGGACAGTATAGGATCCCTCTTCCCCGGCATTCCTACGCTCACAGCGTGACAACCATATAACTTGGACAAGATTTGTGACGCAATACTTGGATTGACTGTCAGCTCTCCTGACCCGAGTGTGACAGAGAGTATTTCATGCTTTGGTTGGAAGAGCCGACGGCCAGTCCAAGCATTGCGTTGTGATCCTCGTCTGAGTTAGGCTAAGTTCACATTAGCGTTGTGCGGCACAGCATTGGGCGCAGCCGCGGCAACGCATGCGTCATTCGCCCCTATATTTAACATGGGGGGTGCATGGACATGCGTTGCTCTTGCGTTTTGTGACGCATGCGTCACTTTGGCGCAACTGTCAGGGCGCAGAGGACGCTGCATGATGCAGTTTTTTCTGCGCCAAAAATCATGCAAAAATGAACGCATGCGTCACAAAACGCTGCGTTGTGCATGCGTTCACATTTGCGTAGTGCGTTGCGTCGCCGACGCTGCGCCGCACAACGCAAATGTGAACGTAGCCTTATACGACCATCTGACTCTTCCCTAACTCTAACATCCAAAAAAAATGGTGCTCGAGAAGAAAAAGAAAAATGCACACGGAGATCAGGATACCATAAGTCAAATTCAACGTACGTATTTAGGCAGACCCAGGAAACATGAACTTCTATTGGAAACAACTTTACCATATTGAATCTATCAGCCACTATCCTCTCAAAAGATCACCTTTCTACATTGCAAAAAGGTTCTAAATTTGTACCGTCTTAAATTTGATTTATAAGGACTCTCCTGGATGTGAATAAGGATATTCGACTACTAACAGTCAGAAACCATTTTATTCAAGATTTATCCTCTCAAATCACTTATGTTGTCAACCCACTATAGTGTCCTCAATTTTGCTGAACAGGAACTGTGGGATTTATATTCGTTAGTCAGAGAATATGGGGGCAGGTATACGATCCGAAGATCTTATCCAGGACATCAATATCAGTCACCAATCCAATCAAGATCCCCATCAGTGGATGATTTCCAAACATTATTGAACAAGATTTACTCTCGGTGTATAAAAACGTTCACATTCACCATCCTAACATGTCTAAATCTATTTGGCCTTAAAATAACTTGTAACTCCAATACAGTCATAAACTGCTCTAATAAAGCGGGGTCAGTGGTAATTTTTGAAAGCTGTATAGTCATGGCCTAAAGCAGTGTTCCCCAACTCCGGTCCTCAAGAGCCACCAACAGGTCATGTTTTCAGGATTTCCTTAGTATTGCACAGGTGATGGAATTTCCATCACCTGTGCAATACTAAGGAAATCCTGAAAACATGACCTGTTGGTGGCTCTCGAGGACCGGAGTTGGGGAACACTGGCCTAAAGTGTTGGCACCGTTGAAATTGTTCCAGAAAAGGAAGTATTTCTCCCAGAAAATTATTCCGATTTCACATGCCTTGTTATAGACATGTTTATTTCCTTTGTGTGTATTGCAACAAAACAAAAAAAATATTGGAAAATTGAACAAAATTTCACACAAAACTCCACAAATGTTGGCACCTTTCCAAAATTGTGAGTAAACAACTTTGTTTCAAGCATGTGATGCTCATTCAAACTCACCTGTGGCAAATAACAGGTATGGGCAAATCACACCTGAAACCATTGTGTGCCCCTGAAAGAGAGAAAAATGGTCTGAGGACTTAAAAACCAAAATTGTTGAAAAATATCCGCAATCTCAAGGTTACAAATCCATTTCCATAATGAAGTTTACAACCCATGGCACTGTAGCTAATCTCCTTGGACATGGATGACAGAGAAAAATTGATGAAAGATTGCAACGCAAGGTAATCCGGATGGTGGATAAGCAGCCCCAATCAAGTTCCAAAGACATTCACGCTGTCCTGCAGGCTCAGGGTTAACTATTCGTCGACATTTAAATGAAACTAAACACTATGGCAGGAGACCCAGGAGGACCTCACTGCTGACACAGAGACATATAAAGCTAAACTGCAGTTTGACAAGATGTATTTGAGTAAGCCAAAATCATTATGGGAAAGCATCTTGTGCATGGAAAAAGTTAAAGCCAGCTCACCGACAGCTGCAGCAGGTGCATGGAACTCTGTCCTGTCTTGATGTAGTTAACTATGAAAATTTCAAAAAGTTCCATCTCCTTCAATAAAATCCAAGGTTTGTTCAATTTAAACTAAATTATGATCAAAAGCTTCAGAACAGCACTCATAACAGGGGAGGCACAGCAACGGGTTTTGATGGCCGAACTATCTTTATCACAGCTTTGATAAAGATCGCTCTGTGACCGAAACGTGTAGCTTTGCCTCCCCTATTATGAGTGCGGTTCTCAAGCTTTTGAACATGCTTTAATTTCAAATGAACAAACCTTGGATTTTATTGAAGGAGATGGAACTTTTTAACATTTTCAAAACATCTTGTGGACAGATGAGACCAAGATAGAGCTTTTTGGTAAAGCATATCCATTCTACTATTTACCGAAAACAGAATGAGGCCTACAAAGAAAAGAACACAGTACTTACAAACTTCAAGAAGCACCCAGAAATGCATGGAACAAAGTGCTGGAGAGTTCTTAAGTGACCAGCAATACGTCCGGATCTAAATCCCCTTGAACACCTGTGGAGAGAACTTAAAATTGTGGTCTCAAATATGAGACCTGGAGCAGTTTGCAGAAGATGGAGCAGTTTACAGAAGATCCAAAATTCCAGTTAGTGGTTAATAATTTTATACCTTTTTTACTAGGTTCGGTAATGTGTAGAGTTGATGCGAATCTATTAACACGATCTGGTCCATTAGCCTCGGCAGTAATGTGTGGAGTCGTGAGTCATGTCTATTACATAATATCATTTGCTTTTCTTTTGATTAATTGGCGTGGTGTTATGCAGCAACAATGATGTCACATCAGACTGGCTAATCAAAAGAAGGGTCAAGGATGCCTTCAGGTAAGAGGTGGTCCTCACTGCTCCCGTCCAGCTTGTCAGAGATTGCTGTCATGGCCGATGGACTGAATCATACAAATCGATTCTAGTGATGGGAGGTTGATCCATGGAATTAGTTTGATTGCCTTATGAGGAAAGGAAAATAATTTTTTTACAATAACATGGGGCAATTAGGATTTGCGTTATGAGGTATGCCCAGGATAAATGATAGGTTATAGGTGCAACTTGATGGACTTCTGTTTTTGTAATGGTGTAGTCCTTGGCAAGAGTTGGTTCCTTGGCACCCTGGCACACAACAGACATGGAGGGACCCTTGAGTCCCGGGATGCGTGTGGTGATTATACTTACGTCCATTCTTCTTTCCATCTACACAGTCAACTCTTTTATCTTCAGAATGAGACACAACACCCAAACTCCACTTTCCTTATAGGCACCTTCAAATACAGGAAGTAGAAGATAACACGATTAACATGTTGGTCTTTCACAGGCCACGGCACTCTTACAGTGAGGCGGACACAGATACAGTTCCCACACTATGGACTATCGTAGTGTGGCTTAGCCCTAGGGGAAACTACCTCCGGAATCTCGAAGAAAGGGAGCTCCTGCTTCCACTATACTGTTTCCACTACCTGACTTTCCAGGGTCCATTTTGTAGATAAGACTGTCTCCCAGTCCCAGCATGTTCAATACTTCATTGCAGCTAAAAAGTCAGAATCCAAAAATTGGCCTCTTGAGTAAGCTGGTATAGTTCTGTGTACTTTTTTATTGTATGTGCTATTGATTTGACGTATGTGCTATTGATTTGACGTATGTGCCAATGTAAAATGCCACTGGTGACATCATACAGATGGGATTTCCCTCTTTTGATTGGAAGGTCTAGTAGTAGTTGACGCGCACGCATCAGGGCATCAATCTTCTTGATGTCTATATTCTTCACGGCACTGGCAGGGCGCCCTGCCCACATTAGGCTTGCCTGCACTCTGCACATGCACTGGTAACGCACTTCATACCTCGCTTCCGGCCGTCCGGGACACTGTGAATCACCAGTAACCACTTAATGTTACTTATTTTTATTTGCCAGCTCTGGCAAAAATTAAGCGACCACTGCAAAATGTTCAGTTTGTCTGATTTTTCTCTTTATAGGTATATTTTTGAGTAAAATGTAAATTGTTCTTGTATTCTATAAACCTCTGACATCATGTCTCCGAATTTCCAAGCAATAAATTTTGTATTTTTTTCTGACAAAGAAAAATCTTCGAAATAAAACAAACAAACAAACAAACAGTGCTTTCAGACCTCAAATAATGCAAAGAAGACAAGTTCATAATCCTTTAGGAACAACAATACTAATGTTTTACCTCAGGAAGAGTTCAGAAATCAATATTTAGTGGAATAACCATGATTTTTAATCCCAGCTTTCATGCATCTTGGCAGCTTTCCACCGGTCTTTCACACTGCTTTTGGGTGACCTTATGCCACTCCTGGTACAAAAATTTAAGCAGTTCTTCTTTGTTTGATGGCTTGTGACTATCCATCTTCCTCTTGATTACATTCCAGAGATTTTCATTGGGGTTCAGGTCTGGAGATTGGGCTGCCCATGACAGGAATTTGATGTGGTCTCTTAATTTTTGCCAGAGCTGTATATACATAAAGGACATGCATGAATTGGGCAAATTATGTGCTAAGTGTCTTATTTTTTCCTAGTATCCAGAAGCAGTATTGCTATTCATATGTCATATTGACATGCTTTAGCACGATAGAGGGCAACTTTTGTTGCTTATTGTATGTGTATAATATATATATATCTACTATATAATTGTCTAAGGGTCACTTCCGTCTGTCTGTCTTTCTGTCACGGATATTCATTGTTCTGTCATGGAAATCCAAGTCACTGATTGGTCGTGGCAAAACAGCCACGACCAAGCAGCGACCGACACAGTCTGGCAGAAAAATGGCCGCTCCTTTCTCCCCGCAGTCAGTGCCCGCTCCGTATTCCCCTTCAGTCAACCCTCACACAGGGTTAATGCCAGCGTTAATGGACCGTGGTGTAGTGCACTCCATTAACGCAGCTATTAACCCTGTGTGACCAACTTTTTATTATTGATGATGCGTATGCAGCATCAATAGTAAAAAGATCTAATGTTACAAATAATAATAATTAAAAAAAAAAAGGTTATTCTCACCCTCTGCTGTCGCGTCCTCTCCTCGGCAGTGCAAGCGGCAGGTTCCAGGGCCAAGGGTGGTATGCGAGAAGGACCTTCCATGACGTCACGGTCATGTGACGCGACGTAATCACAGGTCCTGCACTCATCCAACCCTGGAACCGGAAGCTGCCGCCTGCACAGCACACAGGCGACAGGACTACAAGGGCTCCCTCGGAAGGTGAGTATATGTTTATTTTTTATTTTAACTCTTTTTTAACCTGTTACATACCTGTCTGGGCAATATACTACATGGCTGGGCAATATACTATGTGACTGGCCAATATACTACGTGACTGGGCAGTATATTACGTGGTTGTGCTGTATACTACATGGCTCTGTGCTGTATACTACGTTGCTGTGCAATATACTAAGTCGCTGGGCAATATACTACGTGACTGGGCAATATACTACGTGGCTGGGCAATATACTACGTGGCTCTGTGCTGTATACTATGTGACTGGGCAATATACTACGTGACTGGGCAATATACTACGTGACTGGGCAATATACTACGTAGCTGGGCAATATACTATGTGGCTGGGCAATATACTACGTGGCTGGGCAATATACTACATGTCTGTGCTGTATACTACGTGGCTCTGTGCTGTATACTACGTCGCTGTGCAATATACTACGTAGCTGGGCAATATACTACGTGACTGGGCAATATACTACATGGCTGGGCAATATACTACATGGCTGGGCAATATTCTACGTGGTTGGGCAATATACTACGTGGCTGGGCAATATACTACGTGGGCTGTGCAATATATTACATGGCCATGCATATTCTAGAATACCCGATACGTTACAATCGGCCACCATCTAGTATATATATATATATATATTTTATACACACATGCGTTTAACAACATGAACTTTACACCCCCTGAAGAAGCTGTTGTGACAGAGATACACGTGGGGCTTTGTCTCACACCCCTATGGTTTAGGGCTACTCTTTACCAGGGCTCACTTCTATCTTTATTCACTCACGTGAGTTGATATGTATACATATTTTTACAATGTTCTACAATGCAACTTCTATTTCTTATACTTCCTGAATCCCTCATTTGGATAATCACCCTCATTCTTTGTAATGCTTACTACATATATCATGCACCTTTTCATCCCTTTAGCCAAAACATCTCTTTTATTATGTTTGGCCTATGGCTTTGGTGGCTACAGCGGCTATATGATTTCTGGATGCATTAACTGCCACATATATCTTGGCGTGCCACTGCATTTATTTTGGGTGTTCAGGAAACTCCACACATGGTATTTTATGCTTGTGATCTCAAGGAGGGGAGTTTATTTATATGTCCTATATTCATATGTCTTGTTGAATCCCTGTATTGTCTATTCTTTTTTGCCCATGGTCGCCATGTTTATTACAGACCCATGAATATTATAATATTGATTCCTCATGGTTAGTTTTAAATGTTTATATGGTGTAAATAAAGATGT
Organism: Ranitomeya imitator; assembly: GCF_032444005.1. Taxonomy (NCBI): domain Eukaryota; kingdom Metazoa; phylum Chordata; class Amphibia; order Anura; family Dendrobatidae; genus Ranitomeya; species Ranitomeya imitator. The sequence goes on from NC_091283.1 coordinate 836,388,878, forward strand.
ATTTGATTATTGCTCATTAGATGTGCTCATCGCTTATGTATTGGCCTTTTTCTTTTCTTGCTGCATGGCGACTTGATGGTTGAACGCTCTTGTAGGAAGATCGATCTTGTACAAGCCTAGATAGATCCACCCGAGTGTTCTCCGTCGTTATCTGGATTGTATAAAGCCATAGGGATACTCGTTTTCCTCTTTGCCTTGTTCCTTCTAGTCTAATGACCATGATGTCTTCTCCAGTGATTTCTCTCTTCGTATGATGTGCCCAAAGTAGACAACTCGTAGCTTGGTAATCCTTGCTTTGACTATCATGTCTGGCTAGCTTTTTTTCCAAAATTGATTTGTTTGTTCTTCTTGTCATCCATGGTATTAATAACATTCTTCTCCAGCACCACATTACAAAGGCGTTTCTTCTTCTTCTGTCTTTTTTCTTTATCATCGAGGTTTTGCATCCATATTTCACCACAGAAGAGATTAAACTATGTACGAGCTGTGTCTTTGTTGTAAGTGAAATGTTCCTCAAAACATGTGGTAATATTAACTGGAAAATAGATGGACAACCCTTGGTGGTTGATCTTCATTACCAGCTATCCTTAGAGTAAGCCTTCTTGATTAGGACTAGTAGGAACATTACATCCAAATATTGCTATATCAGACTATTTTCCTATCATGAAAAACTAGTAGCGATGATGGATCTATAGGAGTACCTCTAGCTTGCCCCTTTGATAGAATAGTTTATATGACTATCCCGTATAAAGGATTGTCTAACCACAGTGTCTCCTAACAAACTGCAAAATATCTGTGATCTATTGTGTAATTCTCTCTTCATTTCTTCCAAAATGCTACATTCAAAATGCCCATTACCTCTCCCTCAGCTCTCTAAGTCCTCAGGCTATAATGCAACATAAAAAAATAAAAGAAGATATGCCCAAATACATTGTAATAATGTACATTTTAATAATCATAAATGTTTTAATAAAACTTTTACTAATGAATAATACTCTAACGATTTTTGTATAATTATTCAGTAAAATATGCATAAAAGAAAACTGCTACTTCCCTTTGTGACTTTTTTGATGCTTAAGAAGAATTGATTTCCGTGAAAAACATCTCTCACATTCTGAACATGAAAATGGCTTCTCCCCTGTATGACTTCTCTGATGTGTAGTAAGATGCGATTTCTGGAAAAAATATTTCCCACATTCGGAACATGGATATGGCTTTTCTCCTGTATGACTTCTCTTATGTATAGAAAAATGTGCTTTTTGGCTAAAATATTTTCCACATTCTAAACATGAATAAAGCTTTCCGTCTTTGTGACTTCTTTCGTGCTTAATACGATCTGACTGTTGTGCAAAACATTTTCCACATACTGTGCATGAGTATGGTTTCTCCCCTGTGTGAGTTCTTTGATGTATACGAAGATCTGATTTATGCATAAAGCATTTTGAACATTCAAAACATGAATATGGCTTTTCCCCTTTGTGACTTCTCTCATGTTTACCTAGATTTGATTGATCTGCAAAACGTTTCCCACATTCTGAACATGTATATGGTTTCACCCCTGTGTGAATTCTCTGGTGTCTAACAAGATTTGATTTGTGGTTAAAACATTTATCACATTCAGAACATGAATATGGCTTCTCTCCTGTGTGACTTCTTTGATGTGTAACAAGATGTGATTTCTGATAAAAACATTTCTGACATTCTGAACATGAATACGGCTTCTCCCTTGCATGACTTCTTTCATGTCTCACAAGATCAGACATTTGGTGAAACCATTTCCCACATTCTGAACATATAAATAACTTTTCTCTTTTGTGAAGTCTTTGTTGAGCCACACCGCCTCTGTGAATTTCATTTTCCTTAACAGTCTGTGATAAATGAGAAGATAGGACCTGGTTAAATGAATCAGATGGTAGATTTTTGTTGTGTGTAGCGGAGTCAAAATCAGGAAAAACGACATGTTCTTCATGTGCATATTGTGTAATACCAGAATCCTCTTCTTTAAAATCTAAAGATATCAGATGTTTCTCCAAGCTTGTAGATAAGTCATCTGCCGAAAATAAAAATGAATATTACTGGTTTTGGATAACATAACCATGTACTTTCTACTTCACATATTGAAGCAATTCCATTCTCCAAAACTAGCATGTGTCACTTTATATGAAAAAAAGATTGCTCTCAGTGGGAAAAGCAAGTCAATACATTTCATCCCACAACAAACTTGACATTGGACCACTCAAAAATCGAAATCAACTTTCTAAATACCACCTTAAAAATTCAAAATGGTTCAATCTAGTAATCGGATTGTATTGGAAACCAACTGACCTTCCCATATACCTCAGATGGGACAGCTTCCACCCGAAAGACATTAAAAAGTCCATATTCTACAGCCAAGCCCTTAGATAAAATTGTTCATCGCTGTACAGCCAAATGGACAGGGATGAACAATTAACCCATCTTAAAAAGGCATTTTTAAATCAAGGCTACCACCCCACCTCCATTGATGTTCAGGTCATTAAAGCCACAAGGATCCCTAGAAATAAAATTACTTCAATATGGAGAAAAAGAGGAAAATAATCGTACCTGCAATCCACAGCTTGAAGTACTGAGAAAAACTGCTACAAAACTTCACCACATCTTACTCAAGGATGACCAGCTAAAGACAATATTCAAAGACCCTCCCTTGCTGTGCTAAAGGCAACCTCCAAATTTAAGAAATATGATGATCCAAAGTTCAATGCCCTCAGATGCACCGAGAGGAACTTATCCGTGCAATGTGAAAAGCTGCAAAACCTGCACTCATGTAGAGACCAAAGACTGGATGCTGATTCCCAACACACAGAAGGACTATAAGATTCCAGGGACATTCACATGTTCTTCTTCCAATGTGGTGTGCTTAATTCTGTGCACTATATGGCCCATTGGGGGCCTCTATGTGGGAGAAACAGGATAGAAACTGAGAGCAAGGATAAGGTCTCATCGCCACAGGATTACAGATAAAACAAAAAAACATTTACCGGCGGCCTAAGTTTGCTGTGGTCCAGGACACAACATAATAACCAATATGAAGGTTGTCATATTAAAAGGCAATTTTAAATCACAAAAACATTGCAGGGTTTGAGAATACAAACTTATTAGAGTCTTTGATTCCATCCCCACAGGAATAAATCTGTCAGGAGGATGTATACTCACTACAGAAACTGAGGAATCTGTTCCAGAGAAGGTGAGGGCACCAGGCCTCTGATCTTACTTGGATATTGGGACTATAAAACTTTCACACGACTAATCTAATCCATGTCATGATCCGTTCCAGGGTTTATTAGTGTCTGCCCTTTTTTGGACGGATCATATCAAGGGTTAACTTTGCTCTGCCTCATTCTGGGTTCAGGTTTGCTATTTAGCTCCCATTAATCTTGCTGGCAGTGTCAGTTATAGTTCTGTCTTTGGCTTGTGAACCTGACTCTGGAAACCCTTGGTTTGCCCTGCTGTGAACCCTGACTTGTCCTGTGTCTGTTATACCCCTCTGTCTGCCCTTTCCCTGCGTTTGTCTTTTCTGATTGATTCTCTGATTCTGATCTCCTGGCTTGGCTATTGACTCTGTCTTGATTTGTCCCTATTGTACCATATTTTGCTCGCCCTGGTTTATTGATTTCTTGCTACGTCCTGACTATCCTTTCTGTTTTAATCCTTTTTGTACTGACTTGTTATCTTGTGCCCTGACTCGGCTTTTTCTGACTACTCTCTTGCCACTAGGTGGCATCTGTTCAGCTGCTCAGTGTGCGCAGTCTCGTGTCCCTATTAAACTCCCCCTGGTGAAGGTTGCGCTTTATTGCATTGCAGCTTCATGATAATCCAATTAAGGATTAATTTACTTTATACGGTAATGACCTTTTACTTATCCAGTTGATTCTGACATTATGCTTTTTTTATGGTACATTTTCTTTCACATGTGTTTATTTTATTTAATCTAGTCGAAAGATATCAGTTCTTTTTATATCTTTGTAAGTTTTTGGATATTTTCAGACTTTAGTTTAATAACAATTTTATACTTTTTTCAAGAAAATGTACAAAACAGATTTTTCATTAAGGACCAAATCAGTGGCTTCTTTATTATAACCCTCTATAAATCAAGCACCCCTAAAGTTATTCAAAACTGCATTTGGGAAATGAGTAAATCTTTTAAGGTGTTCCACGGATATTTAAAGGGAACCTGTCACCCCGAAAATCGCGGGTGAGGTAAGCCCACCGGCATCAGGGGCTTATCTACAGCATTCTGTAATGCTGTAGATAAGCTCCCGATGTTACCTGAAAGAGGAGAAAAAGACGTTAGATTATACTCACCCAGGGGCTGTCCCGCTGCTGGTCCGGTCGGATGGGCGTCTCTGGTCCGCTGCGGCGCCTCCCATCTTAATTCCAAGACGTCCTCTTCTGACCTTCAGCCACGGCTCTGGCGCAGGCGTACTTTGTCTGCCCTGTTGAGGGCAGAGCAAAGTACTGCAGTGCGCAGGCGCCGGGCCTCTCTGACCTTTCCGGCGCCTGCGCACTGCAGTACTTTGTTCTGCTCTCAACAGGGCAGACAAAGTACGCCTGCGCCGGAGCCGTGGCTGAAGATCAGAAGAGGACATCGTGGAATGAAGATGGGAGGCGCCACAGCGGACCAGAGACGCCCATCCGAATGATTTTCGGGGTGACAGGTTCCCTTTAAAAAAATGGAAGTAAAAACTAGAAATGTACCGTATTTTTCAGACTATAAGACGCACCGGACCATAAGACGCACCCCAAATTTGGGGTGAAAATTGCAGAAAAAAAGATTTTTTATAAGATGGGGGTCCGTCTTATTGTCCGAATTTACAGTATCTTACCTGAGGGCTGGCGGTGGCAGAGCAGGGTCACAGGAGGCAAGGTATCGGCAGAGGTGGGGTGATGCTGGGATGAGGAGGTGCTGGGATGAGAAGGTGCTGGGATCAGGAGGTGCTGGGATCAGGAGGTGCTGGGATCAGGAGGTGCTGGGATCAGGAGGTGCTGGGATCAGGAGGTGCTGGGATGAGAAGGTGCTGGGATCAGGAGGTGCTGGGATGAGGAGGTGCTGGGATGAGGAGGTGCTGGGATGAGAAGGTGCTGGGATCAGGAGGTGCTGGGATCAGGAGGTGCTGGGATCAGGAGGTGCTGGGATGAGGAGGTGCTGGGATGAGGAGGTGCTGGGATGAGAAGGTGCTGGGATCAGGAGGTGCTGGGATCAGGAGGTGCTGGGATCAGGAGGTACAGTGAGAGGTATGGCGTGAGAGGGGTCCCAGGCTTAACGTGCAGGCAATGCAGGCTTACCATGGCGGCAGAGGTCCGGTGGCAGAGGTGCAGCGGCAGAGGTGCAGCGGCAGAGGAGGCGCAGTAAGCGGGGTCCCTTTCCCCGGTATGGTGATGCAGAAGCCCGGTATGCAGCAGAGCCGGGTGAATCCTGTTGTTATCGGTGGGCGCGGCCATTTTCCTGAGGCCGCGCGTGCGCAGATGAAGCGCTCTGCTTCCCGGGGCTTCAGGAAAATGGCCGCGGGAGGCCGCGCGTGCGCAGATGGAGATCTCCATCGCGATCTCCATCTGCGCACGCGCGGCCTCCCGCGGCCATTTTCCTGAAGCCCCGGGAAGCAGAGCGCTTCATTTGCGCACGCGCGGCCTCAGGAAAATGGCCGCGCCCACCGATAACAACAGGATTCACCCGGCTCTGCTGCATACCGGGCTGCTGCATCACCTCACCGGAGAAAGGGACCCCGCTTACTGCGCCTCCTCTGCCCCCACACCTCTGCCGCCGCACCTCTGCCGCTGCACCTCTGCCACCGGACCTCTGCCGCCACGGTAAGCCTGCATTGCGACTATTAGACGCACGCCCCATTTCCCCCCCTTTTTTTGGGGGGGGAAAAGTGCGTCTTGTAGTCCGAAAAATACGGTAATTCATTTTTGCAGATATTTAATTTTATTCAGCAGATGTTTGCAGCACAATTCGTGTGATTTTTTTTAAAATTTGCTAATGGCCTTCGGCTCGATCCCTTGAAAGCAGCGTTATAGTCCTCTGCCTCTCTGAAGAGACAATTTTCATGTTTAATTCCCCAAAGGAGCATTTATGGACTATGAGTAGAGATGGGCTCCCCCGAACAGTAAAGTTCATCGTCTGTACCGAACACCTACTGTTCGGGCAGGGACACCGAACACGGACTTCACCAGGAAGTCCGTGTTACTGTTCGTGTTCATCTGCCTGAACATCAGGTGTTTGTTGCAGGGTAATGTGCATGGCAGCGAGACAAACACTGCTTCTGATCGGCGGTGAAATCATCCCCGCTGATCAGAGAGCCGCTGTGATTGGAGGTATAAAGTTTACAGCTCCCATCATCCGACACCTGCTGCCGCTAATTACAGTGAAAGGAAGGGCAGATGGGATTATTCATTAGCTGATTCCTGAGCTGTAAATAAATAATTTAAAAGAAAACGGTGTGGGTTCCCCTGTATTTTTGATAACCAGCCAGGCAAAACTCACAGCTGGGGGCTGCAAACCTCAGCTGTCAGCTTCAGCAAGGCTGGTTATCAAGAATAAAGGAATCCCCACGCTGTGTTTTTAAATTATTTAAATAAATAATTTTTAAAAACGCCGTGAAGTCCCCCCCATTTTTGACAACCAGCCTTGCTAATGCAGACAGCTGGGGGCTGGTGTTCTCAGGCTGGTAAGGGCCTATGAATATTGCCACCCAGCCTAAAAATAGCAGCCAGCAGCTGTCCAGAAAAGGCACATCTATTAGATGCGCCAATTCTGGCGCTTTGCCCAGCTCTTCCCTTTTGCCCTGTAGCGGTGGTAAGTGGGGTTAATATTGTGGGGTTGATGTCACCTTTGTATTGTCAGGTGACATCCAGCCCACGGCTTAGTAATGGAGCGGTGTCTATAGGACATGTTTCCATTACTAATCCTATAGTTATATGGTAAATAAAGACACAGCAAGAATAAAGTCTTTTATTAGAAATAAAACAAAACACACTTACACACTCATGGTTATCAAAAATACAAGGGAACCCACGCCATTTTAAAAAAAAATTATTTGCAGCGCGGGAGCCGACTAAGGAATACACCCATCAGCCGCTCCTGCTCTCGTTATTAGCGGTAGCAGGTGTCAGATGATGAGAGCAGTAGTCCCATCCACTGACACCAGTGACCGGAGGTAACAGCGTGGGAACTGTTGGGAATTCTGTGGCAGAGCTCCCTCCTGTGGTCACAAGTGGTACTTCGGCTGATTCTCTCTGTGAGCTTCCGTTGGTGGAGGAAAGTGGTACTGCGGCTTCTCAGTTTCCTTCCTCAGGTGATGTGGTGAAGTCGTTAGGTGCTGCTCTATTTAACTCCACCTAGTGCTTTGATCCTGGCCTCCAGTCAATGTTCTAGTATTGGACCTGTTTCCTCCTGGATCATTCCTGTGGCCTGCTGCTCTGTATAGCTAAGTTCCGCTTTGCTATTTTGTTTGCTGTTTTTTCTGTCGAGCATGTCATTTTGTTTTTTCCTGCTTGCTGGAAGCTCTGGGACGCAGAGGGTGTACCTCCGTGCCGTTAGTTCGGTACGGAGGGTCTTTTTGCCCCCTTTGCGTGGTTTTTGTAGGTTTTGTGTTGACCGCAAAGTTACCTTTCCTATCCTCGCTCTGTTCAGAAAGTCGGGCCTCACTTTGCTAAATCTATTTCATCTCTACGTTTGTCTTTTCATCTTAACTCACAGTCATTATATGTGGGGGCTGCCTTTTCCTTTGGGGTATTTCTCTGAGGCAAGGTAGGCTTATTTTCTATCTTCAGGCTAGCTAGTTTCTCAGGCTGTGCCGAGTTGCATAGGGAGCGTTAGGCGCAATCCACGGCTGCCTCTAGTGTGGTTGGAGAGGATTAGGGATTGCGGTCAGCAGAGTTCCCACATCTCAGAGCTCGTTCTATGTTTTTGGGTTATTGTCAGGTCACTGTATGTGCTCTGACCTCTATGTCCATTGTGGTACTGAATTACCTTATCATAACAGTACTGGAGGCCCAAAGTACTAATGATTCTCAATAGAGGGAAAAAAGAAGTTCTGAGACCATTTTTTTTTCTCTGCACTGTGTTTTGCCTTTTTTTTTCCCTAGACATTTGGGTGGTTCAGGACACAGGTGTAGCGATGGACATTAAAGGTCTGTCTTCATGTGTGGATCAGCTCACGGCAAGAGTACAAAATATTCAAGACTTTGTAGTTCAGAATTCTATGTTAGAACCGAGAATTCCTATTCCTGATTTTTTTTTGGAGATAGAACTAAATTTCTGAGTTTCAAAAATAATTGTAAACTATTTCTGGCTTTGAAACCTCGCTCCTCTGGTGACCCAGTTCAGCAAGTTAGGATCATTATTTCTTTTTTACGTGGCGACCCTCAGGACTGGGCATTTTCTCTTGCGTCAGGAGATCCTGCATTAAGTAATATCAATGCGTTTTTCCTGGCGCTCGGATTGCTGTACGATGAACCTAATTCAGTGGATCAGGCAGAGAAGAATTTGCTGGCTCTGTGTCAGGGTCAGGATGAGATAGAGGTATATTGTCAGAAATTTAGAAAGTGGTCCGTACTCACTCAATGGAATGAAGGTGCGCTCGCAGCTATTTTCAGAAAAGGTCTCTCTGAAGCCCTTAAGGATGTCATGGTGGGATTTCCTATGCCTGCTGGTCTGAATGAGTCTATGTCTTTGGCCATTCAGATCGGTCGACACTTGCGTGAGCGTAAATCTGTGCACCATTTGGCGGTATTACCTGAGCTTAAACCTGAGCCTATGCAGTGCGATAGGACTTTGACCAGAGTTGAACGGCAAGAACACAGACGTCTGAATGGGCTGTGTTTCTACTGTGGTGATTCCACTCATGCTATCTCTGATTGTCCTAAGCGCACTAAGCGGTTCGCTAGGTCTGCCACCATTGGTACAGTACAGTCAAAATTTCTTCTGTCCGTTACCTTGATCTGCTCTTTGTCATCGTATTCTGTCATGGCATTTGTGGATTCAGGCGCTGCCCTGAATTTGATGGACTTGGAGTATGCTAGGCGTTGTGGGTTTTTCTTGGAGCCCTTGCAGTGTCCTATTCCATTGAGAGGAATTGATGCTACGCCTTTGGCCAAGAATAAGCCTCAGTACTGGACCCAGCTGACCATGTGCATGGCTCCTGCACATCAGGAGGTTATTTGCTTTCTGGTGTTGCATAATCTGCATGATGTGGTCGTGTTGGGGTTGCCATGGCTACAAGTCCATAATCCAGTATTAGATTGGAAATACATGTCTGTGTCCAGCTGGGGTTGTCAGGGGGTACATGGTGATGTCCCATTTCTGACTATTTCGTCATCCACCCCTTCTGAGGTTCCAGAGTTCTTGTCTGATTACCGGGATGTATTTGATGAGCCCAAGTCCGATACCCTACCTCCGCATAGGGATTGTGATTGTGCTATCGATTTGATTCCTGGTAGTAAATTCCCAAAAGGTCGACTGTTTAATTTATCTGTGCCTGAGCACGCCGCTATGCAGAGTTATGTGAAGGAGTCCTTGGAGAAGGGGCATATTCGCCCGTCATCGTCGCCATTAGGAGCAGGGTTCTTTTTTGTAGCCAAGAAGGATGGTTCACTGAGACCTTGTATAGATTACCGCCTTCTAAATAAGATCACGGTTAAATTTCAGTACCCCTTGCCGTTGTTATCTAATTTGTTTGCTCGGATTAAGGGGGCTAGTTGGTTCACCAAGATAGATCTTCGTAGTGCGTATAATCTTGTGCGTATTAAGCGAGGCGATGAATGGAAAACTGCATTTAATACGCCCGAGGGCCATTTTGAGTATCTAGTAATGCCATTCGGACTTGCCAATGCTCCATCAGTGTTTCAGTCCTTTATGCATGACATCTTCCGAGAGTACCTGGATAAATTCCTGATTGTGTACTTGGATGACATTTTGATCTTCTCGGATGATTGGGAGTCTCATGTGAAGCAGGTCAGAACGGTGTTTCAGGTCCTGCGTGCTAATTCTTTGTTTGTGAAGGGATCAAAGTGTCTCTTTGGTGTTCAGAAGGTTTCATTTTTGGGGTTCATCTTTTCCCCTTCTACTATCGATATGGACCCTGTTAAGGTCCAAGCCATCCATGATTGGACTCAGCCGACATCTCTGAAAAGTCTGCAAAAGTTCCTGGGCTTTGCTAATTTTTATCGTCGCTTCATCTGCAATTTTTCTAGTATTGCTAAACCATTGACCGATTTGACCAAGAAGGGTGCTGATGTGGTCAATTGGTCTTCTGCTGCTGTGGAAGCTTTTCAAGAGTTGAAGCGTCGTTTTTCTTCTGCCCCTGTGTTGTGTCAACCAGATGTTTCGCTTCCGTTCCAGGTCGAGGTTGATGCTTCTGAGATTGGAGCAGGGGCTGTTCTGTCGCAGAGAAGTTCTGATTGCTTGGTGATGAAACCATGCGCCTTCTTTTCCAGGAAGTTTTCGCCTGCTGAGCAAAATTATGATGTGGGCAATCGAGAGTTGCTAGCCATGAAGTGGGCATTCGAGGAGTGGCGTCATTGGCTTGAAGGAGCTAAGCATCGCGTGGTGGTCTTGACTGATCATAAGAACTTGACTTATCTCGAGTCCGCCAAGCGGTTGAATCCTAGACAGGCTCGTTGGTCGCTGTTTTTTGCCCGTTTTGACTTTGTGATTTCGTACCTTCCTGGCTCTAAAAATGTGAAGGCGGATGCTCTGTCTAGGAGTTTTGTGCCCGACTCTCCGGGTTTATCTGAGCCGGCGGGTAACCTCAAAGAGGGAGTAATTGTGTCTGCCATCTCCCCTGATTTGCGGCGGGTGCTGCAAAAATTTCAGGCTAATAAACCTGATCGTTGCCCAGCGGAGAAACTGTTTGTCCCTGATAGGTGGACGAATAAAGTTATCTCTGAGGTTCATTGTTCGGTGTTGGCTGGTCATCCTGGAATCTTTGGTACCAGAGAGTTAGTGGCTAGATCCTTTTGGTGGCCATCTCTGTCGCGGGATGTGCGTACTTTTGTGCAGTCCTGTGGGATTTGTGCTAGGGCTAAGCCCTGCTGTTCTCGTGCCAGTGGGTTGCTTTTGCCCTTGCCGGTCCCGAAGAGGCCTTGGACACATATCTCTATGGATTTTATTTCAGATCTTCCCGTCTCTCAAAAGATGTCAGTCATTTGGGTGGTCTGTGATCGCTTCTCTAAGATGGTCCATTTGGTACCCTTGTCTAAATTACCTTCCTCCTCTGATTTGGTGCCATTGTTCTTCCAGCATGTGGTTCGTTTACATGGCATTCCAAAGAATATCGTTTCTGACAGAGGTTCCCAGTTTGTTTCGATGTTTTGGCGAGCCTTTTGTGGTAGGATGGGCATTGACTTGTCTTTTTCCTCGGCTTTCCATCCTCAGACTAATGGCCAGACCGAACGAACCAATCAGACCTTGGAAACATATCTGAGATGCTTTGTTTCTGCTGATCAGGATGACTGGGTGTCCTGTTTGCCTTTGGCTGAGTTCGCCCTTAATAATCGGGCCAGCTAGGCTACCTTGGTTTCGCCGTTTTTCTGCAACTCTGGGTTCCATCCTCGTTTCTCTTCAGGGCAGGTTGAGTCTTCGGACTGTCCTGGTGTGGATACTGTGGTGGACAGGTTGCAGCAGATTTGGACTCATGTAGTGGACAATTTGACCTTGTCCCAGGAGAAGGCTCAACGTTTCGCTAATCGCAGACGCTGAGTGGGTCCCCGTCATATTCCTATGAAGGTTTCCTCTCCTAAGTGTAAACCTCGTTTCATTGGTCCGTATAGGATTTCTGAGGTTCTTAATCCTGTGTCTTTTCGTCTGACCCTTCCAGATTCTTTTTCCATACATAACGTATTCCATAGGTCATTGTTGCGGAGATACGTGGCACCTATGGTTCCATCTGTTGATCCTCCTGCCCTGGTTTTGGTGGAGGGGGAGTTGGAGTATATTGTGGAGAAGATTTTGGATTCTCGTGTTTCAAGACGGAAACTCCAGTATCTGGTTAAGTGGAAGGGTTATGCTCAGGAAGATAATTCCTGGGTCTTTGCCTCTGATGTCCATGCTCCCGATCTTGTTCGTGCCTTTCATATGGCTCATCCTGGTCGTCCTGGGGGCTCTGGTGAGGGTTCGGTGACCCCTCCTCAAGGGGGGGGTACTGTTGTGAATTCTGTGGCAGAGCTCCCTCCTGTGGTCACAAGTGGTACTTCGGCTGATTCTCTCTGTGAGCTTCCGTTGGTGGAGGAAAGTGGTACTGCGGCTTCTGAGTTTCCTTCCTCAGGTGATGTGGTGAAGTCGTTAGGTGCTGCTCTATTTAACTCCACCTAGTGCTTTGATCCTGGCCTCCAGTCAATGTTCTAGTATTGGACCTGTTTCCTCCTGGATCGTTCCTGTGGCCTGCTGCTCTGCATAGCTAAGTTACGCTTTGCTATTTTGTTTGCTGTTTTTTCTGTCCAGCTTGTCATTTTGTTTTTTCCTGCTTGCTGGAAGCTCTGGGACGCAGAGGGTGTACCTCCGTGCCGTTAGTTCGGTACGGAGGGTCTTTTTGCCCCCTTTGCGTGGTTTTTGTAGGGTTTTGTGTTGACCGCAAAGTTACCTTTCCTATCCTCGCTCTGTTCAGAAAGTCGGGCCTCACTTTGCTAAATCTATTTCATCTCTACGTTTGTCTTTTCATCTTAACTCACAGTCATTATATGTGGGGGCTGCCTTTTCCTTTGGGGTATTTCTCTGAGGCAAGGTAGGCTTATTTTCTATCTTCAGGCTAGCTAGTTTCTCAGGCTGTGCCGAGTTGCATAGGGAGCGTTAGGCGCAATCCACGGCTGCCTCTAGTGTGGTTGGAGAGGATTAGGGATTGCGGTCAGCAGAGTTCCCACGTCTCAGAGCTCGTTTTATGTTTTTGGGTTATTGTCAGGTCACTGTATGTGCTCTGATCTCTATGTCCATTGTGGTACTGAATTACCTTATCATAACAGGGAACTGTGTCTCTGACCTTTCACCGCTGATCAGAAGCAGTGTTTGCCGAGCTGCCATGCACATGTTAGCGTGGCAAACACTGGATGTTCAGACCCCCATTCAAGTGAATGGGGTCCAGGTTCGGTTCTGGGTACTGTTCTGGTACCCGAATGTTTTGTAACTGTTTGGCCGAACCCGACGGACCCGAACATCCAGGTGTCTGCCCATCTCTAATTATGAGTCTCCTTACTCTGACATGCCAGGCTTGGCTTGTCACTCTCCAGAAGGAGAAACGATTCCAACTTATTCCCCAGTCCATAAATTCCCACCTAGGCAAATCAGATCTCACACTTTATACTGATGAGGGGAAACATCCAGAAACATGATGTCTGCAATGGTGAGATACAGGTTTGGCTTTTATCCTAAGTCATATTGCAAGGCTCGTTAAAGAGTTGATATTGACTTTTAGGATCACTGCTTACAATAGGTGGCGCTGGAATTCTAGTCCTCTCTTCTCTGAAGAGGCAAATTTGCATATTTAATTTCCTAGAGGACCATGCATGGTTTATAAATCTTCTCTCTCTGACATGCCAGGCTTGGCTTGTCACTCTCCAAAAGGAGAAACATTACCCATTAGACCTCACTTTTTTTTTGTAAAATTGAAGGTTATAAAATTATTAACAAGCACTATAACAATATGGAGTCAATTTAATCACTAAAACTGTAAAACAAGTTACCTTGAAAAAACTAAACAGAATATTGTTGCAGCCAGTGGATAAGTAGAATGTGAATCTAACCTGTGGCCACTACTTACCCAAGCAGTTATCTGTAGGAATCTCCTCTTTACACTCCTCATCACCCCACAAATCGATCTCTTCTATTTTTATTTTTAGAATTGGACTATGATCCAGATCTTCTTCCTCATCAGAAAACTATGGTAGAAATATTGTAAAAGTCAAAAGATAATTGAATACTGCATTGTTTTGTTTTTTTTCAATCATCACAGTTCAGAAGTTTCGAGGGCCCTGCGTTGCTCTATATTTTTGTGATTGCTTTATTTCTCTTGGTCACAAATCTCGTCATACGAATAAGATTATTTGATTGATTTTAGCTAAGGTGTAAATTTTTGTTATGCATTCTGAATCCCTGTGGTTGACATTTGTTGTCAGAAGTATGGAAGGATAGATTTGGTGGTTCGAGAATCAACCATTGTATTTCATGGCAATTTCAGAGAACTTATCGTTGGTTGTGAAATAGTTGTAACCGTGGGAATCTTAAAACAAGACTGAACACAAAATCCGTCTCCGTCTTCATCTACCTGATGATCCAGAGGAAGAAGAGGATGGGGACTTCTCTCTGGTGTTGTTCTCTTAGCGGATAAAACTGTAGGAAACACATACATGGATTGCATTAAATCTTCACATACAGATAATTATAAGCCATGTGTATTTAGTGCTGTCTATTACCTGGTGACATTCGGGGCTGGTGAACCTCCATCATGACGTCCTTGTACCGATCCTTGTGTCCTTCTAGATACTCCCACTCCTCCATGGAGAAGTGGACGGTGACATCCTGACACCTTATAGGAACCTGACACATACAATGATACCGTCATCCCCCCACCCCTTTATACCATCACTATATAATGTCCCAGCATTCCCAGCAGTGTCACCTCTCCAGTCAGCAGCTCAATCATCTTGTAGGTGAGTTCTAGGATCTTCTGGTCATCGATGACCTCATGTATCTGAGGGTGCGGTGGAGACCCCGGGATTGGACTCATGGTTCCTCTCCATCCTTCACACACAGGGGCCTGACATCGATCACTAGAGTTCTTTTTCACCACTGTGTAATCCTGTGTATGTAGACATTAATAATATCACTACAGAAATTTCCAGGATCTCTCACCATTCCAGTCATATCCAACTGTATTAGTAGAAATGAGCAAATCTGTTGCAATTCAGATTTGTCAGCATTGCCAGATTCTACTCGGTCATTCGATTTGTGGAGACCGAAAATTACTCCAAGGCATCCAAATTGCCCTGAAAAGATGTGTATAACTCTAAAGGTCTCCTAGGACTCTATCCAGCCACATTCAGTCTCTTTAACACAAACAGAGCCTTAGTAATGTCACAGTGACCTCAGCATATCTGGCTATGGGTAAACCGTTCTTCACTTTTGTGCTGTCACACACTGTACAGTCATGGCTGAAAGTTTGTTCACCATTGAAATTGTTCCAGAAAATGACGTATTTCTCCCAGAAATTATTGCAGTTAAACATGTTTATTTCCTTATATAATGTAGATAAACACTGGCGCCCCACGGGCGAGTAAAAGAAAGAGAAATCGGAATTTATATAGAGAGCTGCTGGTGGCTAAAAGAGGTTCTGTGTATACCTGCTAAAATCCAAAAACTAGTAAAAGACGATAATAATCACCGCGCTGCTCTCTTTATATATATATATATATGAACCTGAATAATAGATCTGAATGGTCCTGTAAATATATGAAATATATATATGAAGAAGAACTTACTCCTGTTACTCCGTGAATGCTGATTTGATGTAAGGTGCTCGTTAAAAGATGTAATAGTCCCGAGGTTTTGTGGGATGAGTTCTCCACTGTTTAGAAAAAAGGTAACCAATGCGTTTCGAGGGACTCTATCCCTCTTCGTCAGGGTTGTACAACCCTTACGCCCCCATCCTTCCATTCCGGTGATGCTCATAATTAGTGACACTAGTAAGTCCCACTAAGATCTGACAACAAAAACTTTTTTTCTAAACAGTGGAGAACTCATCCCACAAAACCTCTGGACTATTACATCTTTTAACGAGCACCTTACATCAAATCAGCATTCACGGCTTAACAGGAGTAAATTCTTCTTCATATATATATTTCATATATGTACATGACCATTCAAATCTATTACTTGGGTTATTATATATATATAGAGAGCAGCGCGGTGGTTATTATTGTCTGTTACTTGTTTATTTCCTTTGTGTGTATTGGAACAACACAAAAAAACTGAGAAAAAAAAGGACATAATTTCACACAAAACGCCAAAAATGAGCCAGACAAAATTGTTGGCACCCTGGCCTCAACTTAATATTTGGTTGCACACCCTTTGGAATAAATAACTGCAATCAATCGCTTACCTAAAGCCATCAACAAGCTTCTAATACCTCTCAACTGGAATGCTGAAGCACTCTTCTTTTTTCGGAAACTGCTCCAGGTCTCTCATATGTGAAGGCGTCTTGCAGGACAGCTTGATTTTCTTTGGAACTTGATTGGGGCTTATCCATCATCCAAACTATCTTGCCTTGTAAACTTTCAGCAATTTTTCTCTGCCGTCCACGTCCAGGGTGATTAGCTACAGTGCCATGGTTTATAAACTTAATTATTTTGCGCATAGTGGACAAAGGAGCATCAAGAAATCTGGAGATGGACGTGTAACCTTGAAATTGTTGATATTTTTCAACAATTTTGGTTCTCAAATCTTCAGACAGTTCTCTCTCTTCTCTTTCTGTTCTCTATGCTCAGTGAGGTACACACAGACACACAATGCAAAGATTGAGTCAAGCTCCCCTTCTCTTTTTATCTGGTTTCTTATTGCCCACACTTGTTACTTGCCACAGGTGAGTTTGAAAGAGTATCTCATGCTTCAAACAAAAGTTGTTTACCCACATTTTTGGAAAGGTGCCACAAATATTGTCTGGCTCATATTTGGGGTTTAGTTTGAAATGATGTCCAATTTACTTTTTTTTCTCCTTTTTTGTGTAGTTCCAATACACATAAAGGAAATAAACATGTGCATAAGAAAACATGGAGAAGTACTTCATTTTCTCGAACAATTTCAAGGGTGCCAACACTTTTGGCCATGACAGTTTATCCAGGGTTTCATGACTCTCCTTCTTTGTTCACTCTTTTGCTATCTCTATGGCTAAGCTGTGATTTCCGCTCTCTATCCAGATTCACTATATAATGGCTACTACATTTCCATTGTCTGCTTCACACTGGCTATGACAGTCCCTCCGGATAAGCTAGGCTATTTTATGTAATGGCTGCACAGTATTATTAGGCAGCCCACGCAGCCTTGCCTGAGGTCAGGTAAGCTATAATTGGCTGATGCAAAATTTTGCAAAGAGTAAGATTGCAGCAGCCATAAGTTTTCGGCCATTTACATGAAGCAAATCACATATTGTTCGAATTCAGAGGGTTAAACTAATAATTGCATAAATTTGCTCATTTATAGTTATTACTCGAGATCATAATTATGTGAGAAATTCTGATGATGCCACATTACCTCTCCAGTTAGCCGGAAGAGGATCTCTAGGGTGAGTTGTAATATCCTCTCTGCTATCTTGTCTCGGTCCTTATCCATCCCTGATGGATCAGTCAGGAAAATGACGTTATATAGACTATATCAGTCAAGCTGTGTGAAAAAGATGAGCACATGTAAAATCGTACAAACACCCACAAAATAACAGAGATAATATGGAGAAGCATCTAAATTGATGGTATAGTAATGACATATTGCTAGGTACCTGCATGGTGGGGGTCTGACATCTGGGGCCACCCACGATCCTGCGAATGAAGGAGTCACAGCACTAATTCAGTTATACGTTTCCCCTTCACTATATCCCTGCCCGGCAGCGCTCTTTGTCATTGATGGCTTATCATTTATACAGTATGTATATACTGTATATATAATATCCACGCCATCAATGCACATGCCCTGCCAGTTATCAGATACCCTTCTGGCATAGTGTGCTGGCCAAAAGAAGAGATGGAAGCTGCAGATGTGAAGACATGAAAGCTACTCACAATGCATGGAGGTCTCCACCCTAAGTCTAATATCCAAAGATTGTATACCAACAGAAAGGAGGGTAGTTGAGGCTTAATAAGCATCCAAGCCACCATCACGGATAAAACAAGGAGTATCCAGGAACACATCAGAAAAATGGCACCAAAAGATGAAATGCTGAGAGAAAGCCTAAGGCAACAACAAGAGATCTGGAAGGAAGAACAGGAACATGAAGCGCCATGGCAAGACAAGCCGCTGCATGGGATGTACCATTGACAGATGGAGGTGGCTGACATGGAAAAATCCTACCAATGGCTGGAGAAAGTGGGACTCCGAGACAGCACAGAGGCATTAATCATAGCGGCACAAGAGCCAGCACTAAGTACCAGATCCATAGAAGCAGGAATCTACCACAGAAGACAAGGGGATTTGGATGTTTCGCCCCCGGGTACATTTCACTCCCGCTCATTTCGTCCCCAGCATTTGGCCCCCATGATGTTTCGCCCCCGCACATTTCCCCCCAGCAGAGTGGCCAGGAGACATTCGGCCTCACTGCCGCGGCATTCATCATGCTTCATGGATCAGTGATCCAGGCAAGATGAAAAGACAGCCTCGGTTCACAGAGTGCAGTCTAGCGGTTCCCCATGATGTCATCTCCTGCTTCTGGCTATCTTTTCATCTTGCCTGGATCACTGATCCATGAAGCATGATGAATGCCGAGGCAGTGAGGCCGGATGTCTCCTGGCCGCTCACTGACATGACGTCACTCCTTCCCCATTAATCAGTCAATCCAGGGGTCAGGATGCCTCTCCTTTCACCAAGACACTGCTGCGCATGCGCAGTGCCACGATGAGATCATGCAGAAGAAGCTAGGAAGAAGGAGAGGATTCATGGTGGCCTCCGGATCCAGCAGGCGATCGATCGCCAGCCCACACAGCCAGGAGAAGATCAGGCAAAGATGAGCAGAAAAAGACCTCCGGGGGCGAACTGCTGGGGGCAAAATGGGTGAACTGCTGGGGGCGAAATGTGTGGGGGTGAAACATCCTGGGGGTCAAATGCTGGGGCCGAAATGTGTGGTGGCGAAATATACACGGGGTGAACTGCTGGCGGCGAAACATCTTGCACCCACTGTGAAATTTGGTAGAGGATCGGTAATGATCTGTGGATACTTCAGCATGGCTGGAATTGGGCAGGTTGTTGTTTGCGAAGGATGTATGAATCAAGCCACATACAAGGTTATCCTGGAAAAACAGTGGATCCCTTCTACTCAGGCAATGTTCCCCAACTCAGAGGACTGGTTTTTCCAACAGGACAATGTGCCATGCCACACAGCTAGGTCAAGCAAGGTGTGGATGAAGGACCACCACATCATATCCTTGTCATGGCTGTCCAATCTCCAGACCTGAACCTCATTGAAAACCTCTGGAATGTAATCAAGAGGAAGATGGATAGTCACAAGTCATCACCCAAAAAAGAACTGCTTACATTTTTTGTGCCAGGAGCCGTGTGAGAGACTAGTGGAAATCATGCCAAGACGCATGAAAGCTGTGATTAAACATCATGTGTATTCCACAAAATATTGATTTCTGAACTCTTCATGAGTTAAAACAATAGTATTGTTGTTTCTAAATGATTATGAACTTAGTTTTTTTGCATTATTTGAGGTCTGCAAGCAATGTATTTTTTTTTGTTATTTTGACCATTTCTCATTTTCAGCCACGTAGTATATTGCCCAGCCACGTAGTATATTGCCCAGCCATGTAGTATATTGCCCAGCCACATAGTATATTGCCCAGTCACGTAGTATATTGCACAGTGACGTAGCATACAGCACAGAGCCACATAGTATATTGCACAGCGACGTAGTATACAGCACAGAGCCACGTAGTATATTGCCCAGTCACGTAGTATATTGCCCAGCCACGTAGTATATTATTATTATTATTATTATTATACATTTTTATAGCGCCATTTATTCCATGGCGCTTTACATGTGAATACGGGGCAAATATAGACAAATACATTAAACATGAGCAGATAACAAGGCACACGAGTACATAAGGAGGGAGGACCCTGCCCGCGAGGGCTCACAGTCTGCAGGGGGTGGGTGAGGATACACTAGGAGAGTATATTGCCCAATCACGTAGTATATTGCCCAGTCACGTAGTATATTGCCCAGCCACGTAGTATATTGCCCAGTCACGTAGTATATTGCCCAGCCACGTAGTATATTGGCCAGTCACGTAGTATATTGCCCAGCCACGTAGTATATTG
Source organism: Ranitomeya imitator (assembly GCF_032444005.1). Taxonomy (NCBI): domain Eukaryota; kingdom Metazoa; phylum Chordata; class Amphibia; order Anura; family Dendrobatidae; genus Ranitomeya; species Ranitomeya imitator. The sequence goes on from NC_091283.1 coordinate 836,408,925, forward strand.
CCCAGTCACGTAGTATATTGCCCAGTCACATAGTATATTGGCCAGCCACATAGTATATTGGCCAGCCATGTAGTATATTGCCCAGCCACGTATGTAACAGGTTAAAAAAGACTGCAGACGCTGCAGCTTCCGGTCCCAGGGTTGGTATGAGCGCAGGACCTGTGATGACATGACTGTGACGTCATTGAAGGTCCTTCTCGCATAGCATCCTTGCCACCGGAACCTGCCGCCTGCACTGCCGAGGAGAGGGCGACGTCGGAGGGTGAGAATAACCTTTTTTTTATTATTGTAACATTAGATCTGTTTACTATTGATGCTGCATACGCAGCATCAATAGTAAAAAGTTGGTCACACAGGGTTAATAGCTGCGTTAATGGAGTGCGTTACACTGCGGCATAACGCGGTCCATTAACGCTGCCATAACCCTGTGTGAGGGCTGACTGGAGGGGAGTATGGAGCGGGCACTGACTGCGGGGACGGGGAGGAAGGAGCGGCCATTTTTCCGCCGGACTGAGCCCTTCGCTGATTTGTCGTAGCAATGGTCGTGGGCGTTTTGCCACGACCAATCAGCGACATATTTATCGATGCAATGGTGCAGAGCAATAAAATGGTGAGTGGTGTAAATTTAAAAGACAAAAACAATAGAAGAATTGTTATATTTTTTCCTCAATGCCCCATCAAAAATAGTGAATGAAACGGTAATCACTAGGTTATATGTACCCCAGAATCGTGCTATGTAAAAATAGAGCGTAATATATAAGGAAGGGACGTGCGCCTTGAGGAACAGGACGGCCATGCTATAGGTCTGTATTAAAACATTGGTGTACGCTATTCTTTGTGCTTGGATATATTGTTACCATATAGTTTATTAGTGATGAGCGAGCGTGCTTGGATAAGGTGTTAACTGAGCATGCTCTTGTGCTAACCAAGGGTATTCAGTGTGCTCGAAAAGTATGTTCGAGTCCCCGCCGCTGCATATCTCACGGCTGTTCGACAGCCGCAACACGTAGAGATTGTCTAACAAACAGGCAATCCCGGCATGTGTTGTGACTGTCGAACAGCTGCAAGGCAAGCCGATGCGGGAACATGTTATTCGAGACACTCGGATAGCACTCGAGCATGCTCAGATAACACCTTATCCCGGAACGTTCGCTCATCACTAATGTTTATCTGTTTTCATTTGCTACTTATATATATCGGCGTCCATAATTAGCTGTGGTCTCGATTGTCACTTATAGCATCGCTCACCATTATGGCGTATTATACCGTTTCCATGATTAGTAGCTTATTTTTCAGGGTATAATAATTTGCCCGCCGTCATACACTCACATCTTTACTTCATGCCTCGCTCTCTCTATGGTGTTTATTCCTAAAGTCTATTGTATGTAATAAAATATATTTTGAGTTTTTCCTACTTTTCTTTTGGAACAGGGAGTTTTGGAATATTTTTTGTAGCTGGCATACCTCGAAAAAAAAATAAAATAATAATAAATAAATCTTTGGTGGGCGCGGGGGGATTTTTTCGGTATTTCTTTCTGAGATAAGTAATAAAAATATAACACATACAGCAAAAAAAATAATAAACACAATTGCGCCTTCAGACAGTGACAATGACAGAAAAGTAAAAGAAAATTCATGTTCTGAGAATATCGCAATAGAAAAAAAAAATTGGAACGCGATCTTTGTTATTAAAGGCCAGAATGGTCGGCTCCTGAAGGGGTTAATGGTCCCGGTACCGGTGAGTCTCCTCTTACCTCCGCTACCTGCAGAGCCGCACACTGGATATATGGCCGTTCTGTGCATACAGGACCTGTGGTGATGTCACAGTCATGTGATCAGTCACATGTGGGAGGAGTCAGGCGGTTCACGTAACCAGAAGGCTCAGTGTTAGTCGGTTGTCATGGTGCTGGATGAGCTGATGTTTGGAGTGTGGATGGAGCAGAGCCGTATATGTGTGATGTTTGTATGCTGAGCTGTGTGCCCACATAGAGAACAACCCTGTACAGTCACGGCCAAAAGTTTTGAGACTGACACAAATTTTGGTTTTCACATTTTTCCATTTTTTTTCACTGTTTTTAGTCGGATGTTTCTTTGGTTACTGATGGACAATTATAAATATTTCAGAAGTTTTTACACTTTTATTGACAAGTCCTTAAAGTTTCTGTGACGCCTCAATATTCCAAGTGCTGCCTCCTACTCTCCAGACTTCTGCCCTTCCACCGGCAGCTGGGTAACGGCTTCTGGGCAGATCCGGACTGATGGCCGCCCGTTCTTGTCTCATCAGGGCTCAGTGGTTATCACAATTTCTGGGTTTTTATTGGTCACTTTTTGAGAATTGACCTCATGTTCTCACTGGGCCTGAGATCTGGGGAGTTTCCCGATCATGGACCCAAAGTGTCAATGTTTTGTTCCCCGAGCCATTTAGTTCTCACTTTTGCCTTGTCTCCATCATGGGGGAAAATGCATCATGACCACATTGATCTGGATGATGGGAGAAGTTGCGCTTGGAGGAGAGTAAGATCCCATTCCTTATTCATGGCCATGATCTTATGCAAATTTCTGATTGATCCCCCTCCATGGATGAGAAGCCCCTGCAAATTGTCAGTGACCCCTCCATGGATGAGAGGCCCCCTCAAATTGTGAGTTACTCCCTCCATGGATGAGAAGTCCACACACATTGTGAGCGAGCCCCTCCATGGATGAGAAGCCCCCACACATGAGTGGTCTCGGGTGGCTTTACAGTTGGCAGACACAGGACTCATGGCAGCCTCGCCTTTTCTATTCCCGACGACAAGAATTCTTCCAGATGCCCCAAACAGTCTGAAGGGGCTTCAAACAGAGAAAATAACTTTGCAGGAAGTTCAGGAATCGGACTGCAGAGGACTGAGTCAAGTTATTCTTTGATGAAGCATAGAAATATTATGAGGATAGAGGAAGTAAAAGTTCCTCTATGGATGAAATGTTTGCGGGGTTAGAAGTCAGAAGGAGATCATGAGGGTCTTGATCAGCTGAGCAAAAGCCTGTGCTTGAGCCATCGGTTCACCGGAAAAAAAAAGTATGGATTGGTGATAATGTCATGAAATACGGAGGTCGGTCAGCGGATGGCACAAGGAACACACAACGGGATGGTATAGGGGAGAGGAAGGCCATACCAATAGGGAAAGAGGGATGGACACCTCCCGCACTCCGCTAATGCCCTAAGTGGGTCCTTCCCCCTACCGCCGTCTGGAACTTCATCCCTCGCTGTTACCTAGCACTGCCCTGGCTAGTGCACTGGCCGGCAAGGGCGCTAGCCTCTCCACTGCAGATGGTACAATACAGGGGACGGTGACAAACACGAGATAGACAAGGAAAAAACACCACTCTTAGCTTCCAGACTCTGCTGCCAAGCTCCACACTGCAGATGACACAGAAGCCAGACTCCAAACTCCAGAAACAGCAGACACCAGAGAGCTGCAACTGCACGGCTGGTCTCCATAGAGAAACTATCACCAGCAGTCAGCTGATGCATCAGGTGACTATTTAACATAGTAACATAGTAACATAGTAACATAGTAAGGCCGAAAAAAGACATTTGTCCATCCAGTTCAGCCTATATTCCATCATAATAAATACCCAGATCTACGTCCTTCTACAGAACCTAATAATTGTATGATACAATATTGTTCTGCTCCAGGAAGACATCCAGGCCTCTCTTGAACCCCTCGACTGAGTTCGCCATCACCACCTCCTCAGGCAAGCAATTCCAGATTCTCACTGCCCTAACAGTAAAGAATCCTCTTCTATGTTGGTGGAAAAACCTTCTCTCCTCCAGACGCAAAGAATGCCCCCTTGTGCCCGTCACCTTCCTTGGTATAAACAGATCCTCAGCGAGATATTTGTATTGTCCCCTTATATACTTATACATGGTTATTAGATCGCCCCTCATTCGTCTTTTTTCTAGACTAAATAATCCTAATTTCGCTAATCTATCTGGGTATTGTAGTTCTCCCATCCCCTTTATTAATTTTGTTGCCCTCCTTTGTACTCTCTCTAGTTCCATTATATCCTTCCTGAGCACCGGTGCCCAAAACTGGACACAGTACTCCATGTGCGGTCTAACTAGGGATTTGTACAGAGGCAGTATAATGCTCTCATCACGTGTATCCAGACCTCTTTTAATGCACCCCATGATCCTGTTTGCCTTGGCAGCTGCTGCCTGGCACTGGCTGCTCCAGGTAAGTTTATCATTAACTAGGATCCCCAAGTCCTTCTCCCTGTCAGATTTACCCAGTGGTTTCCCGTTCAGTGTGTAATGGTGATATTGATTCCCTCTTCCCATGTGTATAACCTTACATTTATCATTGTTAAACCTCATCTGCCACCTTTCAGCCCAAGTTTCCAACTTATCCAGATCCATCTGTAGCAGAATACTATCTTCTCTTGTATTAACTGCTTTACATAGTTTTGTATCATCTGCAAATATCGATATTTTACTGTGTAAACCTTCTACCAGATCATTAATGAATATGTTGAAGAGAACAGGTCCCAATACTGACCCCTGCGGTACCCCTCTGGTCACAGCGACCCAGTTAGAGACTATACCATTTATAACCACCCTCTGCTTTCTATCACTAAGCCAGTTACTAACCCATTTACACACATTTTCCCCCAGACCAAGCATTCTCATTTTGTGTACCAACCTCTTGTGCGGCACGGTATCAAACGCTTTGGAAAAATCGAGATATACCACGTCCAATGACTCACCGTGGTCCAGCCTATAGCTTACCTCTTCATAAAAACTGATTAGATTGGTTTGACAGGAGCGATTTCTCATAAACCCATGCTGATATGGAGTTAAACAGTTATTCTCATTGAGATAATCCAGAATAACATCCCTCAGAAACCCTTCAAATATTTTACCAACAATAGAGGTTAGACTTACTGGCCTATAATTTCCAGGTTCACTTTTAGAGCCCTTTTTGAATATTGGCACCACATTTGCTATGCGCCAGTCCTGCGGAACAGACCCTGTCGCTATAGAGTCACTAAAAATAAGAAATAATGGTTTATCTATTACATTACTTAGTTCTCTTAGTACTCGTGGGTGTATGCCATCCGGACCCGGAGATTTATCTATTTTAATCTTATTTAGCCGGTTTCGCACCTCTTCTTGGGTTAGATTGGTGACCCTTAATATAGGGTTTTCATTGTTTCTTGGGATTTCACCTAGCATTTCATTTTCCACCGTGAATACCGTGGAGAAGAAGGTGTTTAATATGTTAGCTTTTTCCTCGTCATCTACAACCATTCTTTCCTCACTATTTTTTAAGGGGCCTACATTTTCAGTTTTTATTCTTTTACTATTGATATAGTTGAAGAACAGTTTGGGATTAGTTTTACTCTCCTTAGCAATGTGCTTCTCTGTTTCCTTTTTGGCAGCTTTAATTAGTTTTTTAGATAAAGTATTTTTCTCCCTATAGTTTTTTAGAGCTTCAATGGTGCCATCCTGCTTTAGTAGTGCAAATGCTTTCTTTTTACTGTTAATTGCCTGTCTTACTTCTTTGTTTAGCCACATTGGGTTTTTCCTATTTCTAGTCCTTTTATTCCCACAAGGTATAAACCGCTTACACTGCCTATTTAGGATGTTCTTAAACATTTCCCATTTATTATCTGTATTCTTATTTCTGAGGATATTGTCCCAGTCTACCAGATTAAGGGCATCTCTAAGCTGTTCAAACTTTGCCTTCCTAAAGTTCAATGTTTTTGTGACTCCCTGACAAGTCCCCCTAGTGAAAGACAGGTGAAACTGTACAATATTGTGGTCGCTATTTCCTAGATGCCCAACCACCTGCAGATTTGTTATTCTGTCAGGTCTATTAGATAGTATTAGGTCTAAAAGTGCTGCTCCTCTGGTTGGATTCTGCACCAATTGTGAAAGATAATTTTTCTTGGTTATTAGCAGAAACCTGTTGCCTTTATGGGTTTCACAGGTTTCTGTTTCCCAGTTAATATCCAGGTAGTTAAAGTCCCCCATAACCAGGACCTCATTATGGGTTGCAGCTTCATCTATCTGCTTTAGAAGTAGACTTTCCATGCTTTCTGTTATATTTGGGGGTTTGTAACAGACCCCAATGAGAATTTTGTTACCATTTTTCCCTCCATGAATTTCAACCCATATGGACTCGACATCCTCATTCCCTTCGCTAATATCCTCCCTTAACCCCTTCATGACCCAGCCTATTTTGACCTTAAAGACCTTGCCGTTTTTTGCAATTCTGACCAGTGTCCCTTCATGAGGTAATAACTCAGGAACGCTTCAATGGATCCTAGCGGTTCTGAGATTGTTTTTTCGTGACATATTGGGCTTCATGTTAGTGGTAAATTTAGGTCAATAAATTCTGTGTTTATTTGTGATAAAAACGGAAATTTGGCGAAAATTTTGAAAATTTCGCAATTTTCACATTTTGAATTTTTATTCTGTTAAACCAGAGAGTTATGTGACACAAAATAGTTAATAAATAACATTTCCCACACGTCTACTTTACATCAGCACAATTTTGGAAACAAAATTTTTTTTTGCTAGGAAGTTATAAGGGTTAAAATTTGACCAGCGATTTCTCATTTTTACAACGAAATTTACAAAACCATTTTTTTTAGGGACCACCTCACATTTGAAGTCAGTTTGAGGGGTCTATATGGCTGAAAATACCCAAAAGTGACACCATTCTAAAAACTGCACCCCTCAAGGTGCACAAAACCACATTCAAGAAGTTTATTAACCCTTCAGGTGCTTCACAGCAGCAGAAGCAACATGGAAGGAAAAAATGAACATTTAACTTTTCAGTCACAAAAATGATTTTTCAGCAACAATTTTTTTATTTTCCCAATGGTAAAAGGAGAAACTGAACCACGTACGTTGTTGTCCAATTTGTCCTGAGTACGCTGATACCTCATATGTGGGGGTAAACCACTGTTTGGGCGCACGGCAGGGCTTGGAAGGGAAGGAGCGCCATTTGACTTTTTGAATGAAAAATTGGCTGCACTCTTTAGCGGACACCATGTCACATTTGGAGAGCCCCCGTGTGCCTAAAAATTGGAGCTCCCCCACAAGTGACCCCATTTTGGAAACTAGACGCCCCAAGGAACTTATCTAGATGCATAGTGAGCCCTTTAAACCCCCAGGTGCTTCACAAATTGATCCGTAAAAATGAAAAAGTACTTTTTTTTCACAAAAAAATTCTTTTAGCCTCAATTTTTTCATTTTCACATGGACAACAGGATAAAATGGATCCTAAAATTTGTTTGGCAATTTCTCCTGAGTACACCGATACTTCACATGTGGGGGTAAACCACTGTTTGGGCACATGGTAAGGCTCGGAAGGGAAGGAGCGCCATTTGACTTTTTGAATGAAAAATTATCTCCATCGTTAGCGGACACCATGTCGCGTTTGGAGAGACCCTGTGTGCTTAAACATTGGAGCTCCCCCACAAGTGACCCCATTTTGGAAACTGGACCCCCCAAGGAACTTATCTAGATGCCTAGTGAGCACTTTAAACCCTCAGGTGCTTCACAAATTGATCCGTAAAAATGAAAAAGTACTTTTTTTTCACAAAAAATTTATTTTCGCCTCAATTTTTTCATTTTCACATGGGCAATAGGATAAAATGGATCCTAAAATTTGTTGAGCAATTTCTCCCGAGTACGCCGATACCTCATATGTGGGGGTAAATCACTGTTTGGGCACACGGCAGGGCTCGGAAGGGAAGGCGCGCCTTTTAACTTTTTGAATGGAAAATTAGCTCCAATTGTTAGCGGACACCATGTCGCATTTGGAGAGCCCCTGTGTGCCTATGCAATGGAGCTCCCCCACAAGTGACCCCATTTTGGAAACTAGACCCCCCAAGGAACTTATCTAGATGCATACTGAGCACTTTAAACCCCCAGGTGCTTCACAGAAGTTTATAATGCAGAGCCATGAAAATAAAAAATAATTTTTCTTTTCTCAAAAATGATTTTTTAGCCTGGAATTTCCTATTTTGCCAATGGTAATAGGAGAAATTGGACCACAAATGTTGTTGTCCAGTTTGTCCTGAGTATGCAGATACCCCATATGTGGGGGTAAACCACTGTTTGGGCGCATGGCAGGGCTCAGAAGGGAAGGCACGCCATTTGGCTTTTTAAATGGAAAATTATCTCCAATCATTAGCGGACACCATGTCGCGTTTGGAGAGCCCCTGTGTGCCTAAACATTGGAGATCCCCCACAAATTACCCCATTTTGGAAACTAGACCCCCAAAGGAACTAATCTAGATGTGTAGTGAGCACTTTGAACCCTCAAGTGCTTCACAGAAGTTTATAACGCAGAGCCATGAAAATAAAAAAAAAAAATTATTTTCTCAAAAATGAATTTTAGCCCGCAATTTTTTATTTTCCCAAGGGTAACAGGAGAAATTTGACCCCAAAAGTTGTTGTCCAGTTTCTCCTGAGTACGCTGATACCCCATATGTGGGGGTAAACCACTGTTTAGGCACATGCTGGGGCTCGGAAGTGAAGTAGTGACGTTTTGAAATGCAGACTTTGATGGAATGCTCTGTGGGCGTCACGTTGCGTTTGCAGAGCCCCTGATGTGGCTAAACAGTAGAAACCCCACACAAGTGACCCCATTTTGGAAACTAGACCCCGAAAGGAACTTATCTAGATGTGAGGTGAGCACTTTGAACCCCCAAGTGCTTCACAGAAGTTCATAACACAGAGCAGTGAAAATAATAAATACGTTTTCTTTCCTCAAAAATAATTTTTTAGCCCAGAATTTTTTATTTTCCCAAGGGTTACAGGAGAAATTGGACCACAAAAGTTGTTGTCCAGTTTCTCCTGAGTACGCTGATACCCCATGTGTGGAGGTAACCCACTGTTTGGGCACACGTGGGGGCTCAGAAGGGAAGTAGTGACTTTTGAAATGCAGACTTTGATGGAATGGTCTGCGGGCGTCACGTTGCGTTTGCAGAGCCCCTGGTGTGCCTAAACAGTAGAAACCCCCCACAAGTGACCCCATTTTGGAAACTAGACCCCCCAAGGAACTTATCTAGATATGTGGTGAGCACTTTGAACCCCCAAGTGCTTCACAGACGTTTACAACGCAGAGCCGTGAAAATAAAAAATCATTTTTCTTTCCTCAAAAATGATGTTTTAGCAAGCAATTTTTTATTTTCTCAAGGGTAACAGGAGAAATTGGACCCCAGTAATTGTTGTGCAGTTTGTCCTGAGTATGCTGGTACCCCATATGTGGGGGTAAACCACTGTTTGGGCACACGTCGGGGTTCGGAAGTGAGGGAGCACCATTTGAATTTTTGAATACAAGATTGGCTGGAATCAATGGTGGCGCCATGTTGCGTTTGGAGACCCCCTGAAGTGCCTAAACAGTGGAAACCCCTCAATTCTACCTCCAACACACCCCTAACCCTTATCCCAACTGTAGCCGTAACCCTAATCACAACCCTAACCCCAACACACCCCTAACCACAACCCTAACCCCAACACACCCCTAACCCTAACCACAACCCTAATTCCAACCCAACTCTAAGGCTATGTGCCAACGTTGCGGATTCGTATGAGATTTTTCAGCATCATTTTTGAAAAATCCGCGGGTAAAAGGCACTGCGTTTTACCTGTGGATTTACCGTGGATTTCCAGTGTTTTTTGTGCGGATTTCACCTGTGGATTCCTATTGAGGAACAGGTGTAAAACGCTGCGGAATCCGCACAAAGAATTGGCATGCTGCGGAAAATACAATGCAGCGTTCCCGCGCGGTATTTTCTGCACCATGGGCACAGCGGATTTGGTTTTCCATATGTTTACATGGTACTGTAAACCTGATGGAACACTGCTGCGGATCCGCAGCGGCCAATCCGCACCGTGTGCACATAGCCTAATTCTAAAGGTATGTGCACACGCTGCGGAAAACGCTGCGGATCCGCAGCAGTTTCCCATGAGTTTACAGTTCAATGTGAACCTATGGGAACCAAAAATCGCTGTACACATGCTGCGGAAAAACTGCACGGAAACGCAGCGGTTTACATTCCGCAGCATGTCACTTCTTTCTGCGGATTCCGCAGCGGTTTTACAACTGCTCAAATAGAAAATCGCAGTTGTAAAACCGCAGTGAAATGCGCAGAAAAACCGCGGTAAATCCACGATAAATCGGCAGCGGTTTAGCACTGTGGATTTTTCAAATCCGCTGCGGAAAAATCCGCATAGGACCAGAATACGTGTGCACATACCGAAACCCTAACCCTAGCCCTAACCCTACCCCTAACCCTACCCCTAACCCTAACCCTAGCCCTACCCCTACCCCTAACCCTACCCCTAGCCCTAACCCTAGCCCTAACCCTACCCCTAACCCTAACCCTACCCCTAACCCTACCCCTAACCCTAACCCTAGTTCTTACCCCAACCTTAGTGGAAAAAAAAAAAATTCTTTGTTTTTTTTATTGTCCCTATCTATGGGGGTGACAAAGGGGGGGGTCATTTACTATTTTTTTATTTTGATCACTGAGATAGGTTATATCTCAGTGATCAAAATTCACTCTGGAACGAATCTGGCGGCCGGCAGATTCGGCGGGCGCACTGCACATGCGCCCGCCATTTTGGAAGATGGCGGCGCCCAGGAAAGAAGACGGACGGACCTCGGGCGGCCAGGTAAGTATAAGGGGGGGGAGATCAGGGCACGGGGGGGGGCGTCGGAGCACGGGGGGGTGGATCGGATCATGGGGGGGTGGATCGGAACACGGGAGGGAGGATTGGAGCACGGGGAAGGATTGGAGCACGGGGTGAGGGATCGCTGTGCGGGGGGGTGGATCGGAGCACGGGGGGGTCGCTGTGTGCGGGGGGGGGGGATCGGAGTGCGGGGGGGTTTGATTGGAGCGCGGGGGGTGTGATTGGTGCACGGGGAAGCGGACAGGAGGACGGGGGAGCGGAGCACAGGACGGAGGGGAGCGGACCACAGATCGGGGGGCTGGGGGGGCGATCGGAGGAGTGGGGTGGGGGCACATTAGTATTTCCAGCCATGGCCGATGATATTGCAGCATCGGCCATGGCTGGATTGTAATATTTCACCAGTTTTTTAGGTGAAATATTACAAATCGCTCTGATTGGCAGTTTCACTTTCAACAGCCAATCAGAGCGATCGTAGCCACGAGGGGGTGAAGCCACCCCCCCTGGGCTAAACTACCACTCCCCCTGTCCCTGCAGATCGGGTGAAATGGGAGTTAACCCTTTCACCCGGCCTGCAGGGACGCGATCTTTCCATGACGCATATGCTGCGTCATGGGTCGGAATGGCACCGACTTTCATGACGCAGCGTATGCGTCAAAGGTCGGGAAGGGGTTAAAGTGGACTTTAGACAAGACTTTACATAGAGACAAACCCCTCCTCCTCTCCGATTTTTACGATGCCTTGTGCAGGCATGTACTACGGAGGACAGAGAATGAACTTCAATCCAATATTGCAGCCAGCATGCAGCCAGCGGGTAAGGAAAGGGTGAATCAAACACCCCAAAACCCCGCCTCCATGGCTGAAGATTGTTCCCTCCAAATTCAGGTGACAGTGTCCCTTTAAAACAGTGGAACCAGAGCTGCCACGCATCCAAAATTGGATTGTGTCACGTGCCCAATATTTTTTGGTGTATCAACTTGAGGAACATTTTAGGAGTCATACTAGAAAAAATGTTTCCTTTTCTCCTTTATATAAGTATATACTGAGATTCTTACTTATATCTAGGAGATAATGAAGATTCCTTATATCAGTCACTTGTAAAAAGAAACTGGAAAGCTAGACCCATATTAAATTATGGCTAAATTTTATAAAGCTAGTTTTTGGAGGTACCAGAAAAACCAATGCAAAATCCTATAACTACCACCTAAATAATTACAGTAAAAAGCTAAATATATCAAACCTTTATTATAAACAATCAGTTTACACAAAAGCAAAAAAATCATTAAAAAAATTCATAAAACACACATAAAAAGAAAAATTGGGCAGTGTGGACAAGATAATAAGTAGCATAATTACAGCTCTGGCAAAAATTAAGAGACCGCTGCAAAATGTTCAGTTTGTCTGATTTTTCTCTTTATAGGTATATTTTTGAGTAAAATATAACTTGCTCTTTTATTCTATAAACTACTGACAACATGTCTCCGAAGTTCCAAGCAATACATTTTGTATTTATTTTCTGAAAATGAGAAATGGTCAAAATAACAAAAAAATGCATTGCTTGCAGACCTCAAATAACGCAAAAAAAAAGTTCATAATCATTTAGAAACAACAACACTAATGTTTTAACTCATGAAGAGTTTAGAAATCAATATTTTGTGGAATAACCATGATTTTTAATCCCAGCTTTCATGCGTCTTGGCAGCTTTCCACCAGTCTCTCACACTGCTCCTGGGTGACCTTATGCCACTCCTGGTACAAATATGTAGGCAGTTCTTCTTTCTTTGATGGCTTGTGACTATCCATCTTCCTCTTGATTACATTCCAGAGCTTTTCAATGGGGTTCAGGTCTGGAGATTGGGTGGCCATGACAGGAATTTGATGTGGTGGTCCTTCATCCACACCTTGCTTGACCTAGCTGTGTGGCATGCAAAACCAGTCCTCAGAGTTGGGGAACATTGTCCGAGCAGAAGGAATTGTTCCCCGGGATAACCCTGTATGCGCCTTGATTCATACGTCCTTTGCAACGAACAACCTGCCCAGGAGGCCGACATCTCCATATTGAAGATGTAAATAAATATTTAGACCAGCACAAAAATAATCATTTATAAGTCGTGACCATATAAAGACCATAACTAGGCTGTAAATACAGTGGGTATGGAAAGTATCAAGACCCCTTTAAATTTTTCACTCTTTGTGTCATTGCAGCCATTTGTTAAACTAAAAAAAGTTCATGTTTTTTCTCATTAATGTACAGTCTGTACCCCATCTTGACTGAAAAAAAATGTAGAAATTTTTGCAAAATTTATTAGTAAAGAAAAACTGAAATATCACATGGTCATAAGTATTCAGACCCTTTGCTCAGACACTGATATTTAAGTCACATGCTGTCCATTTCCGTGTGAACCTCCTGGAGATGGTTCTACTCCTTCATTGGAGTCCAGCTGTGTTTAATTAAACTGCAAGGACATGATTTGGAGCGGCGCACACCTGTCTATATAAGACCTCACAGCTCACAGTGCATGTCAGACCAAATGAGAATCATGAGGTCAAAGGAACTGGCCAAGGAGCTCAGAGACAGAATTGTGGCACGGCACAGACCTGGCCAAGGTTACAACAGAATTTCTGTAGTACTCAAGGTTCCTAAGAGCACAGTGGCCTCCATAATCCTTAAATGGAAGAAGTTTGGGACCACCAGAAGTCTTCCTAAACCTGGCCGTCCAGCCAAACTGAGCAATCGTGGGAGAAGAGCCTTGGTGAGAGGTAAAGAAGATCCCCAAGATCCCTGTGGCTGAGCTCCAGAGATGCAGTAGAGAGATGGGGGAAAGCTCCACAAAGTCAACTATCACTGCAGCCCTTCACCAGTTGGGCTTTTATGGCAGAGTGGCCCGACGGAAGCCTCTCCTCAGTGCAAGATATATGAAAGCCCGCATAGAGTTTGCTAAAAAACACATGAAGGACTTTCAGACTATGAGAAATAAGATTCTCTGGTCTGATGAGATGAAGCTAGACATTTTTGGTGATAATTCTAAGCGGTATGTTTGGAGAAAACCAGGCACTGATCATCACTTGCCCAATACAATCCCAACAGTGAAACATGGTGGTGGCAGCATCATGCTATGGGAGTGTTTTTCAGCTGCAGGGACAGGATAACTGGTTGTCATTAAAGAAAACATGAATGCGGCCAAGTACAGAGATATCCTGGATGAAAACCTCTTCCAGAGTGCTCTGGACCTCAGACTTGGCCGAAGGTTCACCTTCCAACAAGACAATGACCCTAAGCACACAGCTAAAATAACAAAGGAGCGGCTTCAGAACAACTCTGACCATTCTTGACCGGCCCAGCCAGAGCCCTGACCTAACCCCAATTGAGCATCTCTGGAAAGACCTAAAAATGGCGTCCACCAACATTCACCATCCAACCTGAGGGAACTGGAGAGGATCTGCAGGGAAGAATGGCCGAGGATCCCCAAATCCAGGGATGAAAAACTTGTTACATCATTCCCAATAAGACTCATGGCTGTAATAGCTCAAATGGGTGCTTCCACTCAATACTGAGTAAAGAGTCTGAATACTTATGACCATCTGATATTTCGTTTTTTCTTTTTTAATAAATTTGCAAACATTTCTACATTTCTCTTTTTTTAGTCAAGATGGGGTGCAGAGTGTACATTAATGAGAGAAAAATGAACTTTTTTGAATTTACCAAATGGCTGCAATGAAACAAAGAGTGAAAAAATGAAAAGGGTCCGAATACTTTCCGTAGCCACTATGTATGTATATATATATATATATATATATATATATTGTAGGGGTTCCACTCACTCAGCTGCGACGGCTGACACTCAGGAGGCAGGTTCCTTTAAAGTTCACTGGGTTTATTGCTCCATAAACCATATGACAAAACAACAGAAAGCAAATAGCCTTTGGGTCAGGCAAAGAAAAACAAGGGTCCAGTTCATCCGGCTCAGTCCTGAAGCCGTAACACACTCAGGAGGGTCTCACCTCCACACATATCTCCCTGTGTTAAGCATTAGGCTTTCTTTTATATGTCCAACCACACCCAGAACCCATCACATGACCAGACATGTGGTTGTGACATCACCACAGGTCCCGAAACACATATAGGTAGCTATGGTTACATCACAGTAGCAAGCCATCTATAAGGGACATATCTCCCATCGATTAGACACCCTTTAGCCACGCTACATACCTCCCCCCTCTGCCTAAAGCCGTGGGGCTTGGCACTTTCTCCCACTAGACAAGGGATTCTTGACAGGGCATCAGCATTACCGTGCAGCTTTCCGGCCCTATGTTCCACATGGAAACAGAAGTCCTGCAGGGCTAAGAACCAACGGGTGACCCTAGCATTTCTACCCTTCGTTTCCCTCATCCACCTAAGTGGGGCATGGTCGGATATCAGTCTAAATTTACGTCCCAGCAAATAGTACTGTAATGTGTCGACTGCCCATTTTATGGCCAAGCACTCCTTTTCAACGACTGAGTAGTTCTTTTCAGACGAGGACAGCTTCCTACTCAGATAGAGAACAGGATGCTCCTCTCCATGTAGTTCTTGGGAAAGGACTGCTCCCACCCCAACATCTGAGGCATCTGTCTGAAGAATAAACTCTTTCTTGAAGTTTGGGGCCATCAGAACGGGTTGCTTACATAAAGCCTCTTTCATTTCTTGGAAGGCTGAATCTGTTTCTTCGGACCACTTAACCATTACTGATTTTGTCCCTTTTAGCAGGTCAGTCAGAGGCGCCGCCATTGTGGCGAAGTTTGGGATGAACCTCCTGTAATATCCCACGATTCCCAGGAAGGCTTTAACTTGCTTCTTGGAAACTGGTTTTGGCCATGTTTGAATTGCCTCCACTTTACTGATTTGGGGTTTTATTTCTCCATGACCCACTATGTATCCAAGGTACTTAGCTTCTTCTTTACCCAATGCACACTTCTTCGGGTTTATTGTAAATCCGGCCTCTCTTATAGCATCAAACACCGCTTGGACTTTCTCCAGATGACTCTCCCAGTCCGGGCTAAAGATGACGATATCATCTAGGTACGCAGCAGCGTATGCCTTGTGGGGTGCAAGGACTCTATCCATAGCCCTTTGGAAGGTGGCTGGAGCTCCCTGTAGGCCAAATGGCATCCGGACATACTGGAAGCACCCATCTGGTGTAGAAAACGCCGTCTTCTCCTTGGCTTCCTGTGCCATGGGGATCTGCCAATACCCCTTCGTCAAATCCAAGGTGGTTATGTACCTGGCGGGCCCAAGCCTTTCGATGAGCTCATCAACGCGGGGCATGGGATATGCGTCGAACTTAGAGACCTCATTCAACTTCCTATAGTCGTTGCAAAATCTCCACTCCCCATCAGGTTTTGGGACCAGGACAATTGGGCTCGACCAACCGCTCTTGGATTCCTCAATGACTCCAAGCCTCAACATACGCTCCACTTCCTTGGAGATAACTTCTCGACGAGCCTCAGGAATACGATAAGGTTTCACATTCACCCGCACATGTGGCTCTGTTAGGACCTCGTGCTCTATGACCTTCGTGTATCCTGGCAATTCTGAAAACAGGTCCCTGTTTTTCTGGAGTAACTCCCGGCACTGCTGTTTCTGGGTCTTTGATAGCGTCTCTGCTATAGTAACCGCTCCAACCTCACCTTCTGGGTTGCTTAACAATGACGGAGTTACTGTCGGCTCTCTATCTTGCCATGGCTTGATGAGGTTGACATGGTAAACTTGGAATGGTTTCCGTCTTCCTGGTTGATGAATTTTATAATTTACCTCACCAAGTTTCTCGACAACCTCATATGGCCCTTGCCATTTGGCCAAGAACTTGCTTTCCACCGTTGGAACTAACACAAGAACTCGGTCTCCCGGATTGAACTGCCTCACTCTTGCAGACCGGTTGTAGACCCTGGCTTGAGCTTCTTGTGCTTGGAGAAGGTGTTCTTTCACGATCGGCATCACCTTTGCAATCCTCTGCTGCATCAGGGCCACATGCTCAATGACGCTTCTGTGGGGCGTGACTTCGGCCTCCCAGGTTTCCTTGGCTATATCCAGGAGTCCTCGTGGATGTCGGCCATATAGAAGCTCAAACGGTGAGAACCCTGTGGAGGCCTGTGGAACTTCACGAATGGAAAACATCAGATAGGGTAAGAGACAATCCCAGTCTCTACCGTCTTTCTCTATAGCTTTTCTCAGCATGCTCTTTAGTGTCTTGTTAAACCTCTCAACAAGGCCATCTGACTGGGGATGGTACACCGAGGTCCTCAACTGGGAGATCTTCAGGGCTTTGCACAACTCCCTCATCACCTTGCTCATGAAAGGTGTACCCTGGTCAGTCAGGATCTCCTTTGGCAGACCTGTCCGGGAAAAGACATGGACCAACTCGCGGGCTATGCTTTTTGAGGAAGAATTTCTCAAGGGAATTGCCTCAGGATAGCGTGTGGCATAGTCCAGGATGACTAATATATACTGATGGCCCCGAGCTGATTTAACTAAGGGACCGACCAAGTCCATGGCAATTCTCTCGAACGGTACCTCAATAATGGGCAGTGGCACAAGGGGGTTCCGGAAATGAGGAGTGGGAGCAGTTAACTGACATGTAGGGCAGGATCTGCAATAGTTCACTATTTCCCGGTGACACCCAGGCCAATAGAACCTCTGCACAACCCGTTCCTGCGTTTTTTCCACCCCCAGGTGTCCACCCAAGATGTGTGAATGGGCCATGTCCAACACTTTCCGTCTATACGGACCCGGCACTATCAACTGCTCCACCAACTCCTCCCTTATTTTCGTGACCCGGTACAACAACTCCCCCCTCAACAGAAAATGGGGAAATCTTGTGTCTGCCCCCGGCTCCTGTACCACCCCGTCAATAACTGTGACATTATTAAAGGCTTCCCTCAGAGTGGGGTCCCTATGTTGGGCAGTCCCAAAATTTTCACCGGTAACTTCTAACTCCAAAATGTCAGATGTAGGGGATACTTCCTCCTCATCCCCAACCAGAACACAAAAAGGAAAGCTGTCTGCCTCTGGGTGTGGCGATACCCTTCCAGGGTTCACTGGTTCCCTGCCAGGGAGCTCAGAACCTTTTCCCCACAAATCCCAAAACAAACAGAAATCCCGGCCAATAATTATAGGGTGCAACAAGTCCTGAACTACGCCGACTATGTGGGACTCAGTGCCACATGCCGTTTCAATGTCCACCCTGGCCATAGGGTAGTCCTTTGCATCACCATGTATGCACCGCACTCCGACCTTCTTTCCTGGGAGCAGGTGGAGAGGAAAAGTGGCCCTCACCAGGGTCACTAGGCTCCCCGAGTCTAACAGTGCCGTTACTGCTCGCCCGTTCACCTTTACGGGACACGCTTGAGGTCCCTCGTTAGATGGAGAGTTCACACTACAGGCTGGATACGCATAGTATGAACAACGGCGTCCCATGCTGCAGTCCATCTGCTCAGTGGTTTGGGAACAACGGGCAGCTATATGTCCTGGCTTGTGGCACCTCCAACAAATAATATCACCCGTGGGGACCTTGGGCACCACCTCCCCCGCC
This sequence comes from Ranitomeya imitator, assembly GCF_032444005.1. NCBI lineage: Eukaryota > Metazoa > Chordata > Amphibia > Anura > Dendrobatidae > Ranitomeya > Ranitomeya imitator. The sequence continues at coordinate 836,427,186 of NC_091283.1, forward strand.
CTTTGTGACCTTGGACGCACCACCCCTTTTTGGGACTCAGCTGCCTTCTGGGACCCCCAGTACGGCATGGGCTGCCTCCCGAAGGAGCCTTCCAACCCTTAGTATCTCTCAACCAGTCCGATCAGCTCGTCGGCATTCTGGGGATCACCCTGGGCAACCCAAGACTGTATAGGCCTCGGGAGGGAATGGACAAACCGATCCATCATCACCCGTTCTACCATCTGTGCAGGCGCAGAGGATTCTGGCTGCAGCCATTTCTGGACCAGGTGCAACAGATCAAACATTTGGGAACGAGGTGGTTTGTCCCGGTGATAGCCCCAGGAGTGAACTCGCTGTGCCCTGACAGTCAGTGTCACCCCCAAACGTGCGAGAATCTCGGCTTTCAATTTGTGATACTCTTTGGCATCCTGCAAGGTCAAATCATAGTACGCCTTCTGGGGTTCTCCTGTCAGGTATGGCGCAAGTACCTCTGCCCACTGCTCTGGCGGAAGTTTTTCCCTCTCAGCGACCCTCTCAAACACCGTCAGGAAGGCCTCAACATCATCCCCGGGAGTCATTTTCTGCAATGCGCGTCTTACCGTCTTTCGGACGTGGGTGTCATCAGCCAAACCTGGGGTTGGGGCGCTCGCCTTGCCCTGGATGGCGGTTGCCAGAAGCTGCATCTGCTGCTGGCTCTGTTGTACCTGCTGCATCAACAGCCTGTTGGTCTCTTGCTGCCTTTGCTCCTGCTGGACCAAGTGTTTCAGCAAGTCCTCCATTTTCTCCGGCAATGCTTGCTGGCTTGCAACAGCCTTGATCCAGGACATTCAAAAAATAAACTCACTTCTCCGCTGGGAACGCTGCTCGCATGTCTACCACCAATTGTAGGGGTTCCACTCACTCAGCTGCGACGGCTGACACTCAGGAGGCAGGTTCCTTTAAAGTTCACTGGGTTTATTGCTCCATAAACCATATGACAAAACAACAGAAAGCAAATAGCCTTTGGGTCAGGCAAAGAAAAACAAGGGTCCAGTTCATCCGGCTCAGTCCTGAAGCCGTAACACACTCAGGAGGGTCTCACCTCCACACATATCTCCCTGTGTTAAGCATTAGGCTTTCTTTTATATGTCCAACCACACCCAGAACCCATCACATGACCAGACATGTGGTTGTGACATCACCACAGGTCCCGAAACACATATAGGTAGCTATGGTTACATCACAGTAGCAAGCCATCTATAAGGGACATATCTCCCATCGATTAGACACCCTTTAGCCACGCTACAATATATATATATATATATATATATATATATCTCATTTACTAGCATTAGTCAGAGTGCAATGCAATGTTTTCTCGTATGGCACTAGTCCAATTTATATGCTAATGCGGCACCCCTGGTGAAAATTGCTGTTGTGAACAGTTAAGTAAGTTGGAAATGAAATGATCTGCAAAATACCTAAAGTTAAAAAGGACATATTTTGTTTGTATTTTAGGCAAAAGTATAGATACATATTGTCATCTTTTACATTTTAAAAATTACAAAAAGGAAAATGGGCAGATACAAAATTTGGGCACCTTTGGAGATTTATGTGCTCAGATAACTTAGTGTAAGCTTTCAGACCTTAGTCTGTTAGCATTATGGCTTGTTCACCATCATTGATAGGAAAGGCCAAGTGATGCAAATTTCCAGCTTTATTAAAACCCAGCCTCATTCAACCTTGTACCAAAAAACAGCAGCCATGGGTTCTTCTAAGCAGGTGCCTAACAGTCTGAAAATGAAAATGGTGGAGGCCACAAAGCAAGAGAAGGCTATAAGAAGATAGCAAAGCGCTTTCAAGTTGCCCTTTCCGCAGTTTGAAATGTAATTAAGGAATGGCAGTTACCAGGAACAGTGGAGGTCAAGATAAGGTCTGGAAGACCAAGCAAAATTTCAGTGAGAACTGCTGGTAAGATTGCTGGAGGCAAATCAGAACCCCTGTTATGGACCTGGTGGTTAGGAGCACCCGGAACGACCTGATGGGTAAACTCACACAGGACAAGCTCTGGGAAGTGGGAGCTCTGCTGACCACAACCCCTAATCCTATCACACAACTAGAAATAGCCGTGGAGCGTACCTAACACTACCTAGACGCCTCTTCACAGCCTAAGAGCTAACTAGCCCTAGAGATAGAAAATAAAGCCTACCTTGCCTCATAGAAATTCCCCAAAGGAAAAGGCAACCCCCCACATATATTGACTGTGAGTAAAGATGAAAGTCACAAACACAGAAATGAAACAGGTTTCAGCAAAGGGAGGCCAGACTTACTAAACAGACTGAGGATAGGAAAGGTATCTTTGCGGTCAGCACAAAAAACTACAAAAAAGACCACGCAGAGTGTGCAAAAAGACCTCCGCACCGACTCACAGTGCGGAGGTGCCACTCTGCATCCCAGAGCTTCCAGCTAGCAAGGCAAAATCATGATAGCAAGCTGGACAAGGAAACAATGAACAAATAATAACTAGTAGGGACTTAGCTTCTGATGGAGTAGACAGGTCACCAGAAAGATCCAAGAGCGAACTGAACCAGTACAAGAACATTGACAGCTGGCATGGAGTAACGATCTGAGTGGAGTTAAATAGAGCAGCCAGCCTAAGACTAAACTAGGTCACCTGTGGAAGGAACCTCAGAACCAGCAGCTCCACTCACAGCCACCAGAGGGAGTCCATGGACAGAACTCGCCGAAGTACCATTCATGACCACAGGAGGGAGTTCGATAACAGAATTCACAACAGTACCCCCCCTTGAGGAGGGGTCACCGAACCCTCACCAGAACCCCCAGGCCGATCAGGATGAGCCAAATGAAAGGCACGAACCAGATCGGCAGCATGAACATCAGAGGCAACAACCCAGGAATTATCTTCCTGACCATAACCCTTCCACTTGACCAGGTACTGGAGTTTCCGTCTCGAAATACGAGAATCTAAAATCTTCTCCACCACATACTCCAACTCCCCCTCGACCAACACCGGGGCAGGAGGGTCAACGGAGGGAACCATAGGCGCCACGAATCTCCGCAATAACGACCTATGGAACACATTATGGATGGCAAAAGAAGCTGGAAGGGCCAAACGAAATGACACAGGATTGAGAACTTCAGAAATCTTATACGGACCAATGAAACGAGGCTTAAACTTAGGAGAGGAAACCTTCATAGGAACATAACGAGACGACAACCAAACCAAATCCCCAACACGAAGTCGGGGACGAACACAGCGCTGGCGGTTAGCGAAACGTTGAGCCTTCTCCTGGGACAATGTCAAATTGTCCACCACATGAGTCCAAATCTGCTGCAACCTGTCCACCACAGTATCCACACCAGGACAGTCCGAAGGCTCAACCTGCCCTGAAGAGAAACGAGGATGGAAACCGGAATTACAGAAAAAAGGCGAAACCAAAGTAGCTGAGCTGGCCCGATTATTAAGGGCGAACTCAGCCAAAGGCAAGAAGGACACCCAATCATCCTGATCAGCAGAAACAAAGCATCTCAGATATGTTTCCAAAGTCTGATTAGTTCGTTCGGTTTGGCCATTTGTCTGAGGATGGAAAGCCGAAGAAAAAGACAAATCAATGCCCATCTTAGCACAAAAGGACCACCAAAACCTTGAAACAAACTGGGAACCTCTGTCCGAGACGATGTTCTCTGGAATGCCATGCAAACGAACCACATGCTGGAAAAACAATGGCACCAAATCAGAGGAGGAAGGCAATTTAGACAAGGGTACCAAATGGACCATCTTAGAGAAGCGATCACAAACCACCCAAATGACCGACATCCTTTGAGAGACAGGGAGATCTGAAATAAAATCCATGGAAATATGCGTCCAGGGCCTCTTCGGGACCGGCAAGGGCAAAAGCAACCCACTGGCACGAGAACAGCAGGGCTTAGCCCGAGCACAAGTCCCACAGGACTGCACAAAAGAACGCACATCCCGTGACAAAGAAGGCCACCAAAAGGATCTAGCCACCAAATCTCTGGTACCAAAGATTCCAGGATGACCAGCCAACACCGAACAATGAACCTCAGAGATAACTCTACTAGTCCATCTATCAGGGACAAACAGTTTCTCCACTGGACAACGGTCAGGTCTATCAGCCTGAAACTTCTGCAGCACCCGCCGCAAATCAGGGGAGATGGCAGACAAAATTACCCCCTCTTTGAGAATACCCGCCGGCTCAGGAACACCCGGAGAGTCAGGCACAAAACTCCTTGACAGGGCATCAGCCTTCACATTCTTAGAGCCCGGAAGGTACGAAACCACAAAATCAAAATGGGAGACAAACAGCGATCATCAAGCCTGTCTAGGATTCAACCGTTTGGCAGACTCGAGATAAGTCAGATTCTTGTGATCCGTCAAGACCACCACGCGATGCTTGGCTCCTTCAAGCCAATGTCGCCACTCCTCGAATGCCCACTTCATGGCCAACAACTCTCGATTGCCAACATCATAATTGCGCTCAGCAGGCGAGAATTTTCTAGAAAAGAAGGCACATGGTTTCATCAACGAGCCATCAGAACTTCTTTGCGACAAAACAGCCCCTGCTCCAATCTCAGAAGCATCAACCTCGACCTGAAACGGGAGCGAAACATCTGGCTGGCACAACACAGGGGCAGAAGAAAAAAGACGCTTCAACTCCTGAAAAGCCTCTACAGCCGCAGAGGACCAATTGACCACATCAGCACCTTTCTTGGTCAAATCAGTCAACGGTTTAGCAACACTAGAAAGATTAGCAATAAAGCGACGGTAAAAATTAGCAAAGCCCAGGAACTTCTGCAGGCTCTTCACAGATGTCGGCTGAGTCCAATCATAAATGGCCTGAACTTTAACAGGGTCCATCTCGATAGTAGAAGGGGAAAAAATGAAACCCAAAAATGAAACCTTCTGAACTCCAAAGAGACATTTTGACCCCTTCACAAACAAGGAATTCGCACGAAGGACCTGGAACACCATTCTGACCTGCTTCACATGAGACTCCCAATCATCCGAAAAGACCAAAATATCATCCAAATATACAATCATGAATCTATACAGGTACTTTCGGAAGATGTCATGCATAAAGGACTGAAACACAGATGGAGCATTAGAAAGCCCGAATGGCATAACCAGGTACTCAAAATGGCCCTCGGGCGTATTAAATGCTGTTTTCCATTCGTCGCCCTGTTTAATTCGCACAAGATTATACGCCCCTCGAAGATCTATCTTGGTGAACCAACTAGCCCCCTTAATCCGAGCAAACAAATCAGACAGCAGCGGCAAAGGGTACTGAAATTTGACTGTGATCTTATTAAGAAGGCGGTAATCAATACAAGGTCTCAAAGAACCATCCTTCTTGGCCACAAAAAAGAACCCTGCTCCCAACGTTGATGACGACGGGCGAATATGACCTTTCTCCAAGGATTCCTTTATATAACTCCGCATAGCGGCGTGCTCTGGTACAGATAAATTAAACAGTCGGCCCTTAGGAAACTTACTACCAGGAATCAAATTAATAGCACAATCGCAGTCCCTATGAGGAGGTAGGGCACTGGATTTGGGCGCATCAAATACAGTGGGGCAAAAAAGTATTTAGTCAGTCAGCAATAGTGCAAGTTCCACCACTTAAAAAGATGAGAGGCGTCTGTAATTTACATCATAGGTAGACCTCAACTATGGGAGACAAACTGAGAAAAAAAATTCCAGAAAATCACATTGTCTGTTTTTTTAACATTTTATTTGCATATTATGGTGGAAAATAAGTATTTGGTCAGAAACAAAATTTCATCTCAATACTTTGTAATATATCCTTTGTTGGCAATGACAGAGGTCAAACGTTTTCTGTAAGTCTTCACAAGGTTGCCACACACTGTTGTTAGTATGTTGGCCCATTCCTCCATGCAGATCTCCTCTAGAGCAGTGATGTTTTTGGCTTTTCGCTTGGCAACACGGACTTTCAACTCCCTCCAAAGGTTTTCTATAGGGTTGAGATCTGGAGACTGGCTAGGCCACTCCAGGACCTTGAAATGCTTCTTACGAAGCCACTCCTTCGTTGTCCTGGCGGTGTGCTTTGGATCATTGTCATGTTGAAAGACCCAGCCACGTTTCATCTTCAATGCCCTTGCTGATGGAAGGAGGTTTGCACTCAAAATCTCACGATACATGGCCCCATTCATTCTTTCATGTACCCGGATCAGTTGTCCTGGCCCCTTTGCAGAGAAACAACCCCAAAGCATGATGTTTCCACCACCATGCTTTACAGTAGGTATGGTGCTTGATGGATGCAACTCAGTATTCGTTTTCCTCCAAACACGACAAGTTGTGTTTCTACCAAACAGTTCCAGTTTGGTTTCATCAGACCATAGGACATTCTCCAAAAACTCCTCTGGATCATCCAAATGCTCTCTAGCAAACTTCAGATGGGCCCGGACATGTACTGGCTTAAGCAGTAGGACACGTCTGGCACTGCAGGATCTGAGTCCATGGTGGCGTAGTGTGTTACTTATGGTAGGCCTTGTTACATTGGTCCCAGCTCTCTGCAGTTCATTCACTAGGTCCCCCCGCATGGTTCTGGGATTTTTGCTCACCGTTCTTGTGATCATTCTGACCCCACGGGGTGGGATTTTGCGTGGAGCCCCAGATCGAGGGAGATTATCAGTGGCCTTGTATGTCTTCCATTTTCTAATTATTGCTCCCACTGTTGATTTCTTCACTCCAAGCTGGTTGGCTATTGCAGATTCAGTCTTCCCAGCCTGGTGCAGGGCTACAATTTTATTTCTGGTGTCCTTTGACAGCTCTTTGGTCTTCACCATAGTGGAGTTTGGAGTCAGACTGTTTGAGGGTGTGCACAGGTGTCTTTTTATACTGATAACAAGTTTAAACAGGTGCCATTACTACAGGTAATGAGTGGAGGAAAGAGGAGACTCTTAAAGAAGAAGTTACAGGTCTGTGAGAGCCAGAAATCTTGATTGTTTGTTTCTGACCAAATACTTATTTTCCACCATAATATGCAAATAAAATGTTAAAAAAAAAACCAATGTGATTTTCTGGATTTTTTTTTCTCAGTTTGTCTCCCATAGTTGAGGTCTACCTATGATGTAAATTACAGACGCCTCTCATCTTTTTAAGTGGTGGAACTTGCACTATTGCTGACTGACTAAATACTTTTTTGCCCCACTGTACATCCTGGTAATCTGACAAAAACTCAGGGACTTCAGAAGGAGTGGAAGGTGAAATTGACAGCAATGGAACATCACCATGTACCCCCTGACAACCCCAGCCGGACACAGACATAGATTTCCAATCCAATTCTGGATTATGAACCTGTAACCATGGCAACCCCAAAACGACCACATCATGCAGATTATGCAACACCAAAAAGCGAATATCCTCCTGATGTGCAGGAGCCATGCACATGGTCAATTGAGTCCAGTACTGAGGCTTATTCTTGGCCAAAGGCGTAGCATCAATTCCTCTCAATGGAATAGGATACTGCAAGGGCTCCAAGAAAAAACCACAGCGCCTGGCAAACTCCAAGTCCATCAAATTCAGGGCAGCGCCTGAATCCACAAATGCCATAACAGAATAGGATGACAAAGAGCAAATCAGAGTAACGGACAAAAGAAATTTAGACTGTATCATACCAATGGTGGCAGACCTAGCGAACCGCTTAGTGCGCTTAGGACAATCGGAGATAGCGTGAGTGGAATCACCACAGTAAAAACACAGCCCATTCCGACGTCTGTGTTCTTGCCGTTCAGCTCTGGTCAAAGTCCTATCACATTGCATAGGCTCAGGCCTATGCTCAGAGAATACCGCCAAATGGTGCACAGCTTTGCGCTCACGCAAGCGCCGATCGATCTGAATGGCCAAGGACATAGACTCATTCAGACCAGCAGGCGTGGGAAATCCCACCATGACATCCTTAAGGGCTTCAGAAAGACCCTTTCTGAAAATTGCCGCCAGGGCACACTCATTCCACTGAGTAAGCACAGACCACTTTCTAAACTTCTGACAATACACCTCCGCTTCATCCTGACCCTGACACAAAGCCAGCAAGATTTTCTCTGCCTGATCCACTGAATTCGGTTCATCATAAAGCAATCCAAGTGCCAGAAAAAACGCATCTACATCACGCAATGCAGGATCTCCTGGCGCAAGGGAAAATGCCCAGTCTTGAGGGTCACCACGCAACAAAGAAATAATGAATTTTACTTGTTGAACGGGGTCACCAGAGGAGCGGGGTTTCAAAGCTAGAAACAGTTTACAATTATTTTTGAAATTCAGGAACTTAGATCTATCCCCAGAAAACAAATCAGGAATTGGAATTCTAGGCTCTAACATCGGATTCTGAACCACAAAATCTTGAATGTTTTGTACCCTTGCAGTGAGATGATCCACACAAGAGGACAGACCTTGAATGTCCATATCTACACCTGTGTCCTGAACCACCCAGAGGTTAAGGGGAAAGGAAAGACAAAACACACTGCAGAGAAAAAAAAATGGTCTCAGAACTTCTCTTATCCCTCTATTGAGATGCATTAATACTTTGGGCCAGCTGTACTGTTATGGACCTGGTGGTTAGGAGCACCCGGAACGACCTGATGGGTAAACTCACACAGGACAAGCTCTGGGAAGTGGGAGCTCTGCTGACCGCAACCCCTAATCCTATCACACAACTAGAAATAGCCGTGGAGTGTACCTAACACTACCTAGACGCCTCTTCACAGCCTAAGAGCTAACTAGCCCTAGAGATAGAAAATAAAGCCTACCTTGCCTCAGAGAAATTCCCCAAAGGAAAAGGCAACCCCCCACATATATTGACTGTGAGTAAAGATGAAAGTCACAAACACAGAAATGAAACAGGTTTCAGCAAAGGGAGGCCAGACTTACTAAACAGACTGAGGATAGGAAAGGTATCTTTGCGGTCAGCACAAAAAACTACAAAAAGACCACGCAGAGTGTGCAAAAAGACCTCCGCACCGACTCACGGTGCGGAGGTGCCACTCTGCATCCCAGAGCTTCCAGCTAGCAAGGCAAAATCATGATAGCAAGCTGGACAAGGAAACAATGAACAAATAATAACTAGCAGGGACTTAGCTTCTGCTGGAGTAGACAGGTCACCAGAAAGATCCAAGAGCGAACTGAACCAGTACAAGAACATTGACAGCTGGCATGGAGTAACGATCAGAGTGGAGTTAAATAGAGCAGCCAGCCTAAGACTAAACTAGGTCACCTGTGGAAGGAACCTCAGAACCAGCAGCTCCACTCACAGCCACCAGAGGGAGTCCATGGACAGAACTCGCCGAAGTACCATTCATGACCACAGGAGGGAGTTCGATAACAGAATTCACAACAAACCCCCACTTTACTGCAAAAGACCTTCAGAAAGACTTTGCAGACTCTGGAGTTGTGATACATTGTTCTACTGTTAAAAGACACCTACACAAATATGGCCGTCATGGCAGAGTCATCAGAAGAAAACCTCTTCTGCGTCCTCACCATAAAATTCAGCATTCAGAAGTATGCAAAAGAACATCTAAACAACTCTTATACATTTTGGAAACACACGGCGCGCAGATCCCCGAGTACTGTGATTAGGGTGGGCACTCACTCTCAACTTCTTAAAGGAGCAAGGCACACCGTCCTAAAGTGTCTGAAGCCAATAGCTGGAGGACACGTATTATTTAACACACCTTCACCTACATGGTGGTGCTCTGCAATGGTGTTAGTCTGTACCTAAAAACGCTTGTAAGTTCTCAGGTCCCTGTCCACTAATCCCGGTGTTATATGTCTGTTCCTAACAGCCTTGCCAGTATTTGCCTTGTCAGTCTGTATTATGGACCCACCTATACCCTCAGTGCCAATCGGTATAGTAGCCTGACCCGCCTGCAACTACTATGACAATCTGTATTACAGCCGGACTTGCCAGCATCTGCCGTGGCAATTTATATTACAGCCGAACCTGCCAGCATCTGCTGTGCCAATTTGTATTATAGCCGGACCTGCCAGCACCTGTCATGCCAGTCTGTACATCCGCTGGACCTGCCATCACTTGCTATGCCAGAGTGCATATTAGTCGTATCATTCCGCACCCACCAGTGCCTGCCTGAATCAGCTGTTTTTTCTCTCTAGGCTGTTCCAGCTGCCAGTCCCTTAGGGCCAGCTGCGGTGCGTCCGTGATCTGTCCTGAAGTAATACCTGGTGTTCATCGGGAGCCAAGCCTTAATCCACCATCAGGGTCTCTAGTGAAAGGTCAGGTGCTCACATAGTTATGCCCCTCCAGGCTCTCATCGGACCGTGGCACAGTGGTTCCACCATTCCAGTTACATTTAGCTTTATTGTGACTGTAAATGTTTTTCTTTATCTTGTCTAATTTGTCAGCAACATATATTGAAAAAAGAAACCTACTTTCCCATGTGAATTTTTTGATGCTTAAGAAGAATTGATTTCCTTGTAAAACATTTCCCACATTCAGAACATGAAAATGGCTTCTCCCCTGTGTGACTTCTCTGATGTGTAGTAAGATGCGATTTCTGGTTAAAATATTTCCCACATTCTGAACATGAAAATGGCTTCTCCCCTGTGTGACTTCTCTCATGGATTATATAATGTGCTTTTTGGTTAAAATATTTTCCACATTGGGAACATGAAAACGGTTTCACTTCTTTGTGACCTCTCTCGTGTTTAATAAGATTTGATTGATCAGTAAAGCATTTTCCGCATTCTGGGCATGAAAATGGCTTCTCCCCTGTGTGAGTTCTCTGATGTACAAGAAGATCCGATTTTTGGATAAAACATTTCGAACATTCTAAACACGAATATGGCTTCTCCCCTTTGTGACTTCTCTGATGCTTGCCAAGATTTGATTGATCTGTAAAACATTTCCCACATTCTAAACATGAATATGGCTTCTCCCCTGTGTGAATTCTCTGATGCAAAACAAGATTTGTTTTGTGGTTAAAACATTTTCCACATTCTGAACATAAAAATGGCTTTTCTCCTGTGTGACTTTTCTCATGTTTATCGAGATGCGATTTCTGGATAAAACATTTCCCGCATTCTAAACATGAATATGGCTTCTCTCCCGTGTGAATTCTCTCATGTATAACAAGATATGATTTATGGCGAAAACATTTTCCACATTCTGAACATACAAATGGCTTTTCTCCTTTGTGAGATCTTTGAGAATCCACAATGCGAGTTTCCTTTTCCTTAACAGTTTGTGATAAATGAGAAGATAGGACCTGTCCAAGAGCCTTAGATTGTAGATCTTTGTTGTGAAGAGCTGAGGTTTCATGTGAAAAAATGCCATGTTCTTCATGTGTATATTGTGTGATGTCAGAATCTTCTTCTTTGAAATTGGTTGATATCAGATGTTTCTCCGAGATCGTAGTTAAGTCATCTGCAAAGAACAAAATTTATTACTATCTTTGAACAATTTAACCATATACTTTTATCACCTTTTTGTACTTCATATTTTGATGCAACTTAATTTTTTAAAACTAGAATGTGTCACTTTATGTGGCGATGCCATTTACTTATCCAAATGACAGGTGGTGGGACTGGTACGGGTTGATGTGAATATATAGTTATTTTTTTAACCCCATGTTTATTATGCTGATGGTCCAAAGAGATCCCAGAACATAATAAAGAACATTTGCTTTGCTCTGAATAACCTTTTTGTAAATCTAATTTCTCTGCCAAATTTAAGCGTACTCTCAAATTCGAATCTTCGTAGATTCACTCATTTCTAATATATACATCTGTTCATGCTATTATTTTTCATGTTCATATTGGACTGTGGCACGGTGCACATTGTAGATTCAGACTGAAGGCAGCACAACTATGAGGGCAAACATTACGAAAAAAGAGTAAGGAGACATGTGAAAAACAAACCATAATGTGAATTAAACCTCAGATTTTTCAAAGTGACCTCTTTTACTTTGATGACAACTCCACATCCTCTTGGCATTTTCTCCACCAGCTTTATAACCTGCAATGGCTTCCAACAGTCTTGGAGGAGTTCCCAGAGGTGCTTGTTGGCTGCTTTGCCTTCACTCTGTCCAACTGATCCCAAACCATCTCCATTGGATTGAGGCAGGGTTATTGTGGAATATAAGTCATCCAACGCAGCCCTCCATTAATCCAACACATGTAAAAACCATCTGCTCACCTTTTCTGAGTTTTACATAGATATGGCAGTTAGGACTTAAAATCTCTAATTTTGACTTATTGCACTACAGTACAGAGTTTCACTTATCTAATGTGCAGTCCTCGTCCCTAACAACTCTATTCTCATTGTTCTCTATAGCAATTTCTTCACAGCAATTCGACAATTAGGACTGCTTCTCACAATCTCCTCTGGACAATTCATGTTGATACAGTTGTGCTCAAAGGTTTCCATCCCCCGGCACAATTTTTGCTTTCTTGGCCCTTTTTCAGAGAATATGAATGATAACACCAAAACTTTTTCTCCACTTATGGTTAGTGGTTGGATGAAGCCATTTATTGTCAAACTACTGTGTTTTCTCTTTTTAAATCATAATGACAACCAAAAACATCCAAATGACCCTGATCAAAAGTTCACCCCATTTCTTAATACCGTATATTGCCCCCTTCTAACATCAATGACAGCTTGAAGTCTTTTGTGGTAGTTGTGGATGAGATTCTTTATTTTCTCAGACAGTAAAGCTGCCCACTCTTCTTGGAAAAAAGCCTCCAGTTCCTGTAAATTCCTGGGCTGTCTAGCTTGAACTGCGCGCTTGAGGTCTCCCCAGAGTGAATCAATGATATTGAGGTCAGGAGACTGAAATGGCCACTCCAGAATCTTCATTAGGGACGCTAATGAAGCAAGAGGAGGTGGCGCCCGGCGCGCACAGGCCCGGAGTGACGGCTGTGCTGCGTCTGATTAGGGGGGAAAGAACCGCCCCTGGGACGATTTCACGGTACACATTTTATAAGCGTTTATTTCAGCGTATGCAGGGAGCATAACTAAAAGATCCACCTTGTCAGAATGCAGCATTAGTGCTGCACAAGGTGGCTCTTTTAGTTACAAACGCATGGGGGGGTGGGGGGGTGACAGGTTCCCTTTAACAAGAAGTTACCCGACACATTAGTAAATAAGTGTAAATAATGGATTTTTCCACACAGCATTTTGCTGCTGTTTTTGGATGTGTTTTATCATGTTCTGGCTGATTGACTTCAAGCGCATTGTAAAATTATATATTTAAAGATTTTTAGCACATTATTAAAAAACCCTATAATAATATGGAGTCAGCTCCACCACTGAAATTCTAGTGACAGGTTCCATTTAAAAACTGTTACACAGCAGTAATCAGTAAAACAATAGAATACACAATTGTAATCTGCATCTACTACTCACCGAAGCGGTTATCGGTAGGGATCCCCTCTTTACACCACTCCTCTCCCCAGACATCCATGTCCTCTACTTTTATTATTATGTCTGGAGCATTATTATGGTTCAGATCTTCATCCTGATTTAAAAAAAATGCAGAAGTCAAAAGAAAATTATAGACATTTTTTGTTTTGTCACCACATTTTGGACAACGCGAGGGCCTTGCGTTTGCGCATTTTTTATTACTTTTTTTCCCCTGGTCACAAATTTTATTACGAGGATTATGGAGCAGGTTATGGACCCATTTTACTATTGCATTTATGCCTTTTGATATCTAGTTTTTGGTGATTTTACCTGTTTTTCATTTGCGCCTTATTCTTTCAATTTGCAACTTTTTTAAAGACTATTTTATGTGTAGGGTAGTTAGAGGCGCAAGTGTAACAGGGAACGTATCAGCTGCAAATATAAGACAACACCACAGGGATGTCAGAAAAAGTTCCAGTTAAAAGGTATCAGCGATTTGCGCTTTGAATACCTTCCTAAGAGAGGAGTGGGACAATCAAGCGGATGTATTTAGTAAGATGTATTAGTAAAGTGTTGTAAATACGTCACCAAAAGATTTTAAGAGAATCAAAGACAGTAATGCAGTTTAGGCCAACCAGTGGTTAAGAGGATGTCGTAATATGTGGTCTCACTGAATTCTGCTGATATTGTTACTTAGGTCCTCAAAATAAATCCAAGGTCCTAATGCCTATTAGACATAGTATGAGTATCAATCATCATCAAAAAAGAGGATTCAGTAGACAGATGGTATTATAAGGGTATTACCTTTCCCCTGGATGGTGAAGTTGCAGTATGATCTTCTATAGTCAAGAAGTAGAAAACCTTTGGCTGATGTCCACACTGTTCTAGAAAGTGGCTTACGGCTGCTGTTAAGTCAGTATAACGGAGCACTGTCCCGGCCGATGACAAGCGCTCTGTGCAGCTCTTCTTCATCAGTGTGCGGGTGTCTGTGCGCCGCGGTACAGTCCAGGGAGGTTGCAGTGTCTGGGATGCAGATAATATAAACATAAGGATGAATGACCTCGGGGAGATCAAAACATCCAACACCGCGGAGACACCATCAAGTGTTTCTCAACGCAGAGAGCCAGAACACTGCCCCCATCCCTTATGGGAAATATGCAAATGCATGTGGAAAAGCCACGGAGACACCATCATCACGTGTTTCTCAACGCAAGCAATAAATAGCCAGGTCTTTCACCGGGAAGGAACAACCACGGGAAGGGCAGCATCCAAAAAGGAAAACCACCTATGCCAAAACATGGTATCCATCCACAGACAGCTGTTTCGGGGTATTTGCCCCTCAACAGTGTGGAGTAGGAAACTGGCTATTAGGAGCAGTGCCTAGTAAAAGGACTATAAACATAAGGATGAATGACCTCGGGGAGATCAAAGCATCCAACACCGCGCAGACACCATCACATGTTTCTCAACACAGTGATCCAGATGGGGGCAAGTGACTCGACGAATTAAGAGCCGCGTTAAGGACCAATTACCCGTTTCCTGCATGGTTTCCTTCGTCTGGACAGCGCTCCGTTATACTGACTTAACAGCTGCCTCAATCCACTTTCTTGAAAAGTGTGGACATCAACAAAAGGTTCTCTACTTCTTGACTATAGAAGATCATACTACAACTTCACCAACCAGGGGAAAGGTAACAACCTCATAATACCATCTGTCTACTAAATCCTCTTTTTTAATGATGATTGACACTTTTACTATGTCTAATAGGCATTAGGACCTTGGATTTATTTTGAGGAACTAAGTACGAATATCAGCAGAATTCAGTGAGACCACATATTACGACATCCTCTTAACCACTGGTTGGCCCAAACTGCATTACTGTCCTTGATTCTCATAGAAATCGTTTGGTGACATATTTACAGCACTTTAATAATATATTTTATGTGTTTGCCTGTTTGTTTTTTTTATGTTCGGCATAGTGGGCAGGGTATGGAGTTTTCAAATGTTTTTGGCTGATTTATCAGGTGCGACATTTTAAAAATTCAATAAACTTTTGCCCAAACATACACTACTCCCCTCCTGGAATCATTTTCTGTACATTTGAACTCATTATCCACCCCACTGCAAATTTTGCAACATTTTAGGAGAATGTGACTTAAAAATAAAGAGTTTTTCAAATTTTGCACAAAATTTATCAACAACGTGCACCAATTTTTTCACCAGTCTTGATGAGGAGGTGTGTGATGAGGGAAAATCTGATAAGTGGCGTGACCCTCTGTGCGCCATCCCAGAAATTTTACTCCAGCTCCTGATTGGAGTAAGATTTTTGGTGTAAGGAATCATCATGTATTAGACGAGCTGTGGTGTCGCAACTCCACCGCGCTCCATCCTGTCCCAGCTCCACCCACTTTGGTGGAGCTGGTTGAAACTGCCATAAATACACCAAATTGTTTTATTTTTAAAGCAATTTACACCATGCGTATACATTTGATTTGTATCTTACCCCGTGTACTTTTTATGTATTGTGAATATCTGTGCATGACATTGTAGAAGATGAGATGAAGGATAGCTTCGGTATTGGGTGTATTACTTATGGTGGTTGCGGAATCAACCATTGTATTTCATGGAATAAATGGTGAAGTTATATTCTCTTGTGAACTAGTTGGGATTGTGTGACCCTTGGAGGATGATACAATACCAAACTTTTAACAAGACCTTCATACTTCGTAGTGAAACATTTCATGAATTCCGTCTCCATCTACCTGATGATCCAGAGGGAGAAGAGGACGGGGACATCTCTCCGGTGTTGTCCTCTCACTGGAGAGGACTAAAAGAAAAACATACAGGGACTGAATTCAGTGTTCACATACAGATAATTATAGGTTGTGTATATTTAGTCCTGTCTATTACCTGGTGATGTGCGGGACTGGGGAACCTCCATCATCACGTCCTTGTAGAGATCCTTGTGTCCTTCTAGATAATCCCACTCCTCCATGGAGAAGTAGACGGTGACGTCCTGACACCTTATAGGAACCTGACACATACAATGATACCGTCATCCCCCCGATTCCTCCATAGTGTCACTATATAATGTCCCAGCATTCCCAGCAGCGTCACCTCTCCAGTCAGCAGCTCAATCATCTTGTAGGTGAGTTCTAGGATCTTCCGGTCATTGATGTCTTCATGTATCCGGGGGTGCGGTGGAGACCCCGGGATTGGGCTCAGGGTTCCCCCCCGTCCCTGAGACACAAACGCCTGACATTGGTCATTGGAAGTCTTCTTCACCACTGTGTAATCCTATTTATGGAGAGACACAGTAATAGATATCACTACAGACATGATATTAACAGAGATGAGAATTATGTGAAAAATTCTGATGATGCCACATCACCTCTCCAGTAATCCAGAAGAGGATGTCTAGGGTAAGGTGAAATATCCTCTCTGCCATCTTGTCCGGGGCCTTGTACATTCTTTATGGGTCCGTCAAGACAATGATTCAATATAGAAAATATCAGAGCTGCTGTATGGAAAGGAGACGAGCCTTTCAAAATCATATAAACCTCCAAAATACTACAAATAATTAAGAAATAAATAATTAACATTTAGCGTGTGTTTCTACTTTCAGGTTCTTTTGGTGACAGTTTTGTAATTCAGGAGCGGACAGTAAACAGATGACTTGTATAAAAGGGAAGACGGCGACCAGAAACACTTGTAAATAATTACCGCAGCAGTTTTTTATGTCCCTTTTCTTTCTTGTCTTGTGATATTTCTTTCCCCACAGTTGTAGGACTTTACAGAGCGAAAAAAACACAACTCCATCTACCGTGTAGAGATAGTTCCCAGGGATATATCACTTTCTCTTTAATTGAAGCTGGACCCCCAACTATCTAATATTGATGACCTATCCTAAGGGCAGACATTTGATAACACAATCCTGGACCTCTTTTTAACCTGATAATAAAGATGAGGGAATCTTTAGAAATTCAAATTTAGTAGCCGCAATCATTATAGCATGAAGAACCTAAAAATACATACATATACTGAATATACATATATAATACATATACTGTATATACACAATACATATACTGAATATCTACTATATAATTGTCTAAGGGTCACTTCCGTCTGTCCTTCTGTCTGTCACAGATATTCATTGGTCGTGGCCTCTGTCTGTCATGGAATCCAAGTCGCTGATTGGTCTCGCCAGCAGCCTGTCATGGCTTCCACAACCAATCAGCGACGGCCATAGTCCAATTAGTCCCTCCCTACTCCCCTGCAGTCAGCGCCCGACGCCCACTCCATACTCCCCCCAGTCACCGCTCACACAGGCTTAATGCCAGCGGTAACTCACTGTTACCGCCGCTATTAACCCTGTGTGACCAAGTTTTTACTATTGATGCTGCCTATGCAGCGTCAATAGTAAAAAGATCTAATGTTAAAAATAATTTTAAAAAAAATAAATCATCATATACTCACCCTCCGGCGCCTTTCCCACTCCTCACGACGCTCCAGTGACCGCTCCAGCAAGGTGGCAGGTTCCGGTGCTAAGGATGGTATGCGACAAGGACCTTCCATGACGTCACAGTCATGTGACCGTGACTTCATCACAGGTCCTGCGCGCCTGCGCGAGTAGGACCTTCCATAACATCACAGTCATGTGACCGCGACGTCATCACAGGTCCTGCGCGCCTGCGCGAGTAGGACCTTCCATAACATCACAGTCATGTGACTGCGACGTCATCACACCCTGGTACCGGAAGCTGGCGACAGAACTACAAGGGGCCCTCAGTTCGGAAGGTGAGCATATGTTTATTTTTTATTTTTTAACCTGTGACATACGTGGCTGGGCAATATACTACGTGACTGGGCAATATACTACGTGGCTCTGTGCTGCACCAATCCACCAGAGTCAGGAACCCAATTCCTAAAATCAGAGACGTGGCAAGGGTATATTAATCCTTCAAAGGATTTCATATCCGAAACGCGCATCGGGGTGCGCTTTGGTCGGATTTCATATTGCCATTAAAGGTACAGGTACTCTCCTGAATCATTTTTTCCTCAATCACTTCTTGTGTTTACCTTGTGATTCCTCTCACACTGTGGTGCTTCCTGGTCACGTTGTATGCAGTTGATTTGCACTATTTGCACTTTATATTTTTGTAGGTTGGCCATATGATCTGAATACATTTGTACTGTGGGC
Source organism: Ranitomeya imitator (assembly GCF_032444005.1). NCBI lineage: Eukaryota > Metazoa > Chordata > Amphibia > Anura > Dendrobatidae > Ranitomeya > Ranitomeya imitator. The sequence continues at coordinate 836,445,765 of NC_091283.1, forward strand.
TATTAATTTTTTATAAAATCCCATAGACAATTTAATTCATTATTTTTCAGCACTCGTTACATACACTTTTTTACTTATTTTTGGTATTTATTTTTTATGAGAGTCCTGTTATTAACCCCCCCCCCCTTTTTTGGCATACTTCATATCTACCTATATTTTTATCCATATTTTTGTGATTTTAATATTGTGATTGTATTTTTATATCCTTCCATATGTGCACATATTTATATGTTATCATCATTACCTAATAAAGATATATTATTATTATAAATATACCCTTGCCACGTCTCTGATTTTAGGAATTGGGTTCCTGACTCTGGTGGATTGGTGCTTTACTGTTGTCAAGTGGTTTCCACTTATTTTCTTTGTTTTCACTGGGGCTTTCTATATAATTGTTTATTTTAAGACATTTTAACCTTATATAAATATACATCGCCCTTTTGTGTTAACATTTGTGGCTCTGTGCTGTATACTACGTCGCTGGGCAATATACTACATCGCTGGGCAATATACTACGTGGCTGGGCAATATACTCCGAGGACATGCATATTCTAGAATACCTGATGTGTTAGAATCGGGCCACCATTTAGTACATATATAATACATAATACATATACTGTATATACACAATACATATACTGAATATACACACAGTTGTGGGTTGGCTCACTCGGCTGCACACGGAGGTAGACAAGGGTGATCAAGAAAGAAAAAAACAGCTCACCTGTAGTGGCACGTGGTTTGCGGAAGCACGGAACCCGTGTAGTCTCACGTGCAGTCAAATACAAAAGGAAGGAAAGTGCTCCAGCTTCCAATAAAAATCCAAAATTGATGGAATCAGGTATAAAAAAGCGTCATGGCAGAACAGTGTTCACAAAGGCATCTGTAGCAGCTACACATTTCGAACACACTCCGAACAAAAGCCAAAGCAAATGACCCAAAACATACAGCCAAGGCAACAAAGGAGTGGCTCAAAAGGAGCGCATTAAGGTCATGGAGTGGCCTAGCCAGTGTCCAGACCTTAAAGGGACACTGTCACCTGAATTTGGAGGGAACAATCTTCAGCCATGGAGGCGAAGTTTTGGGGTTTTTGATTCACCCTTTCCTTACCCGCTGGCTGCATGCTGGCTGCAATATTGGATTGAAGTTCATTCTCTGTCCTCCATAGTACACGCCTGCGCAAGGCAAGATTACCTTGTGCAGGCATGTACTACGGAGGACAGAGAATGAACTTCAATCCAATATTGCAGCCAGCATGCAGCTAGCGGGTAAGGAAAGGGTGAATCAAAAACCCCACCTCCATAGCTGAAGATTGTTCCCTCCAAATTCAGGTGACAGTGTCCCTTTAATCCTATAGAAAACTAATGGAGGGAGTTGCCAAGCGACAGCTTCAATATCTTAATGATTAAGAGATGATCTGCAAAGAAGAGTGGACCAAAATTCCTCCTGACATGTGTGCAAACCTCATAATCAACTACAAAACATGTCTGACCGCTGTGCCTGCCAACAAGGGTTTTGCCACCAAGTATTAAGTCTTGTTTGCCAGAGGGATCAAATACTTATTTATCACTGCAAACTGCAAATTAATTTATATAATGTGATTTTCTGGATTTTATTTTTGATATTCTATTTCTCAATGTTAAAATTAAAATTAGAGACTGTTCATGTCTTTGTCAGTGGGCAAACTTACAAAATCAGCAAGGGATCAAATACTTATTTATCCCACTGTATATATACATATATACTCTGCAGACACACATTATATATACTGTAGATAGACACTACAGTATATCTATATATATAATTGTCTAAGGGTTTTTCCGTCTGTCTGTCTTTCTGTCTGTCTGTCTGTCTTTCTGTCTGTCTGTCCTGGAAATCCCGCATCTCTGATTGGTCGAGGCCGCCAGGCCTCGACCAATCAGCAACGGGCACAGCGACGATGATGTCATAAAGGACGTAGACATCCTGCGTCTCTGATTGGTCGAGGCCGCCAGGTCTCGACCAATCAGCAACGGGCACAGCGACGATGATGTCATAATGGTTGCCATGGCGACGATGATGTCATAAAGGTTGCCTCGGCCAATCAGCGAAGGACACAGTCTGCCGCAAATTCTGGAATCATCATTGTCCATATACTACGGGGACATGCATATTCTAGAATACCTGATGCGTTAGAATCGGGCCACAAACTAGTATATAATATATATACAGTGGGGCAAAAAAGTATTTAGTTAGTCAGCAATAGTGCAAGTTCCACCACTTAAAAAGATGAGAGGCGTCTGTAATTTACATCATAGGTAGACCTCAACTATGGGAGACAAACTGAGAAAAAAAAATCCAGAAAATCACATTGTCTGTTTTTTTAACATTTTATTTGCATATTATGGTGGAAAATAAGTATTTGGTCAGAAACAAAATTTCATCTCAATACTTTGTAATATATCCTTTGTTGGCAATGACAGAGGTCAAACGTTTTCTGTAAGTCTTCACAAGGTTGCCACACACTGTTGTTGTTATGTTGGCCCATTCCTCCATGCAGATCTCCTCTAGAGCAGTGATGTTTTTGGCTTTTCGCTTGGCAACACGGACTTTCAACTCCCTCCAAAGGTTTTCTATAGGGTTGAGATCTGGAGACTGGCTAGGCCACTCCAGGACCTTGAAATGCTTCTTACGAAGCCACTCCTTCGTTGCCCTGGCGGTGTGCTTTGGATCATTGTCATGTTGAAAGACCCAGCCATGTTTCATCTTCAATGCCCTTGCTGATGGAAGGAGGTTTGCACTCAAAATCTCACGATACATGGCCCCATTCATTCTTTCATGTACCCGGATCAGTCGTCCTGGCCCCTTTGCAGAGAAACAGCCCCAAAGCATGATGTTTCCACCACCATGCTTTACAGTAGGTATGGTGTTTGATGGATGCAACTCAGTATTCTTTTTCCTCCAAACACGACAAGTTGTGTTTCTACCAAACAGTTCCAGTTTGGTTTCATCAGACCATAGGACATTCTCCCAAAACTCCTCTGGATCATCCAAATGCTCTCTAGCGAACTTCAGACGGGCCCGAACATGTACTGGCTTAAGCAGTGGGACACGTCTGGCACTGCAGGATCTGAGTCCATGGTGGCGTAGTGTGTTACTTATGGTAGGCCTTGTTACATTGTTCCCAGCTCCCTGCAGTTCATTCACTAGGTCCTCCCGCGTGGTTCTGGGATTTTTGCTCACCGTTCTTGTGATCATTCTGACCCCACGGGGTGGGATTTTGCGTGGAGCCCCAGATCCAGGGAGATTATCAGTGGTCTTGTATGTCTTCCATTTTCTAATTATTACTCCCACTGTTGATTTCTTCACTCCAAGCTGGTTGGCTATTGCAGATTCAGTCTTCCCAGCCTGGTGCAGGGCTACAATTTTGTTTCTGGTGTCCTTTGGCAGCTCTTTGGTCTTCACCATAGTGGAGTTTGGAGTCAGACTGTTTGAGGGTGTGCACAGGTGTCTTTTTATACTGATAACAAGTTTAAACAGGTGCCATTACTACAGGTAATGAGTGGAGGAAAGAGGAGACTCTTAAAGAAGAAGTTACAGGTCTGTGAGAGCCAGAAATCATGATTGTTTGTTTCTGACCAAATACATATTTTCCACCATAATATGCAAAAAAAATGATAAAAAAACAGACAATGTGATTTTCTTGATTTTTTTTTCTCAGTTTGTCTCCCATAGTTGAGGTCTACCTATGATGTAAATTACAGACGCCTCTCATCTTTTTAATTGGTGGAACTTGCACTATTGCTGACTGACTAAATACTTTTTTGCCCCACTGTATATATATATATAGTAGATACACACACTATGTATATCCTGCAGATACACACTCTACAGTTCTGCTCAAAAGTTTACATACCCCGACAGAATTTTTGCTTTCTTGGCTTTTTTACAGAGAATAAGAATAATAACACCAAAACTTTATGATGTAAAAAGAGAAAACACAGGAGTTTGACAATAAATGGCTTCACCCAACCACTAACCATGAGTGGAGAAAAAGATTTTAGGCTATGTGCACACGATGCGGAATTGGTGCGGATCCGCAGCGGATTTTTCCACGCAGAAACGCTGCAGATCCGCACTGTGATTTACAGTACATTGTAAATCAATAGGGAAAATAAAAAGCTGTGCAGATGGTGCGGAAAAATCCACGCGGAAACGCTGCGGATTGAAAAGAAGTGCATGTCACTTCTTTTGTGCGGATCTGCAGCATTTCTGCACCCCTCCATTATAGAAATCCACAGTGATAAAAACCGCACATAATCCGCACAAAATCCGCATCAAAACCGCACAAAATCTGTGGCAAATCCACACCTGCGGTTTCTGCCAGGAGATGCGGATTTTGTGTGGAAAATTCTGCACCCCAATCCACAACGTGTGCACATAGCTTATTATTCTCTGGAAAAAAAGGCCGAAAAAGCAAAAATTCTGCCGGGGTATGTAAACTTTTGAGCACAACTGTATACTGTAGATACACAATATATGTATATACTGCAGTGCAGATACACACTAATATATATACTGCAGATACACACATAATACATATACAGTTACACACAGATTATTCAAAGTACAAAGTTCTTTCTCTCCGACTGCAAGAATTGAAAAAAAAAGTATAAAAAAAAATCTTAGTTATTACAGCCCAAAACAGGCTGCTCGTGAAGGGGTTAATGGCCCCTGAGCTCGGTAACAGTGAATCTCCACATACCTCCTCCTGCAGAGCCCCACACTGGGTATATGGCTGATCTGTGCTTACAGGACCTGTGGTGATGTCACCATGGGTGGGAGGAGTCAGAAGATCACATGACCAGGTGCTCCGGGTATATAAGCGGTGATCTGCAGTCGCTGAGGTGAAGTTTGTGTCAGGCGATGTGCTGACAGGCTGTATGTAGCAGTCAGAGCCGTGTATGACTGTTCAGCAGACGGAGCGGGATGTGCATCAAAAACACATTAACTGTTATTGACTCATCAGCAAATTGTATCTCCCTCCTGCAGGAACCCAGCCATACCAGCAGCCAGCGAGCCGAAACTCGCAACATTCAGTCCTGCACAAGTCCGATACTTTCCGACTTCTAGAATCAAGTAATCCAAAAATTACTCCAACACGTTTCACAATAATCATTAATAATGTCATACACAGAATGGTAGAATTAGAGGCAGGGCCGGTTTTAGACAAAGTGGAGCCCTGATGAAAAGTTTAAAGTGGGGCTCCAAATGCTGACATATTGCACTATCATACAGAAAAGTTTCAGTTGAATTTACATGGGCTGATTTCCGGCAGTTAAACGAGCGATCGGCAATATTGAAGTTTTTTGACGCTTGTTCCCGAGTTTCTTTACACCAGCTGAAGAAGAATGATGGGCACAGATAGTCCTCAATACAGTATAATGCAGGTCCCATATCATATAATGCACTCCCCATGGTCCTTGATAGAGTGTAATGCAGTCCTCCTAATAGAGTATACTGCAGCCTCCTCAGAGTATACTGCAGTCCCCTCATAGAGCATAATGCAGGTCCCTCAGAGTATAATACAGCCCCCTCAGAGTATAATGCAGCCCCACACACACTCACAGTATAAAGGAGCCCCGAGAGTATAAAGCAACCCCTTCAGGTAACAATGCAGCCCCACACACAGTATAATGCTGACCCCCCAGAATGTAATGCAGCCCCCTCAGAATATAATGCACCGCACACACGGTGTAATGCAGCCCCCCACACAGTATAATGCAGCCCCCCACTTACAGTATAATGCAGCACTCCACACACACTGTATATGCAGTCCCCCCACACAGTATAGTGCAGTCCCCTCCACACACACAGTATAATGCAGCCTTCCAACATACACAGTGTAGTGCAGTCCCCCCACAGTATAGTGCAGCCCCCACTCACAGTATAATGCAGCACCCCCACACACTGCATAATGCACCCCCCCTGGATACACATTATAGTGCAGTCCCCCCACACACAGTATAGTGCAGCCCCCACATACACAGTATATTAACTCCCCACCCACACAGTATAATGCAGCCCTCCCACTCACTGTATAATGCAGCCTCTACGCACACAGTATAGTGCAGTCCCCCGACACTGAGTAAGGTGCAGCAGCCACACACACACACACTATAATGCAATGCATACACACACAATACTTACCTCTTCTCCTCGTTACCCTGCTACTCTGGCTTCTGCAGAGCGTCTCATCAGCTCCACTGCTGGCACGCGCTGAGTGGCACGGGTTCACATTTGGGAGCATGGTGGCTGAGTGACTAGCACTGCTGCCTTGCAACGCTGGGATCCTGGGTTGAAATAAAAATCACGGACATTTGCAAGGAGTTTGTATGTTCTCCCTGTGTTTGTGTGGGTTTCTTCCTTGTACTCCAATTTCCTCTCACATTCCAAAGACATACTGATAGGGAATTTATATTGTGAGCCCCATTGGGGACAGCGATGTAAAAGTATGTAAAAGGTGTGATGAAGATTATCATTATGTAGTTTCTTTTCTTTATGTTGCATTTTGTTTGATTACAGATTTAGAATATGGTTTTCCTATAGATGCTGTGCTTCTCTTTTTTTGGTTAGGCAACACCCTACAGGAGTGTCATAGAACATGTGGCACAAATGCAATAGATAGTTGCCAATGTGATGCCCATTGTGAAAAAGCTACTCCTCAGAACACAAGAGGCACAGTCAAGGGGGTATAATAGGTAGGGTGTATAATAGGTTGTCTAGAGCAAGACCGTTCAATCCTGGGGATTAGGTACTAGCATTGGTGCCCATGGTGGAGAGCAGATTCCTGGCCAAGCGGCAGGGCCCATGTGAAGTAGTGGAAAAGGTTGATGAAGTCAATTGCAAAGTTTGTCAACCTGGGAAATGAAGCTCTACCTGGTTTACCAAGTCAACCTGATCAAGGCTTTGCAGGACAGGGAACCTGTGGACGCTCCTTGTCTGGTGGTGAAGTCGAAAGTTAACATGGAAGACTTCAAAGTGGCAAAAACCTTGTCCCGCTCACAGAAGCTGCAGGGTCGGAAGTTGTTGCATCGAAATGGAGACCTGTTCTTGAAGTTACCAGGATATTGTTCTCCTGAAAGACTCATGACCTAGGATGAAGACACAGCCTTCTCACCATAGGCACTACATTGCGACCCAAAATCCGTTGATAATCTTCAGATTCCATGATGCCTTGCATACAGTCAAGGCACCCAATGCCAGAGGCAGCAAAACAACCCCAAAACATCTGCACCATATTTGATTGTAGGTACTGTGTTCTTTTCTTTGTGAGCTTCATTTTGTTTTTCGGAGAACAGAATGACTGCCAAGATAGGTGGTGACTTCTTATTCAGTGGAAGACTTCACACAGAGGATGGAAACACATCTGTCTGAGATGGTTTAGTGAATCCTGAATTGAGCAGGGGGTTGGACACGATGACCCTTGAGGTCCCTTCCAACTCTTAACATGCTATGATTCTGGGTGTCCTTCCATAGCATTTCATTTAATTCAAATGTCGACAAATTTCTTTGGAGCATGATTGGGGCTGCTTATCCACCATCTGGACTGTCCTGCATTGCAATCTTTTATCAATTTTTCTCTGTCATCCATGTCCAGGCAGATTAGCTACAGTGCCATTGTCCCGGTGGTAAACTGTAAGCCTCCTCAGTGCCACCCTAATCTCCATGGTCATCACGTTGATTGCTGATTTTTGCCTCTTGCTGCACTCAAGGTGGTTTCCATTTTGCCTTAGAGAGGTGTGGTCAGTATCTGCAGGAATTTAACCTGTGTCCTGCAGAGATTAAGTTCCCTGGCCAATCCCATGTCTGCAGGCTCTATACCTGGCAGCTCCACCCACCACTCCTTGCTTGAACATTTCAATCTCAGCCTGTTTGTTCAGCTAGAATACTGTTTGTGCATTGTCTGTTTGTTTCTCTTATTATTATTATTATTAGTATTTATTTATATAGCACCATTGATTCCATGGTGCTGTACATGAGAAGGGGTTACATACAAGTTACAAATATCACATACAGTAAACAAACTAACAATGACGGACTGATACAGAGGGGCGAGGACCCTGCCCTTGCGGGCTTACACTGACCCGACTCGTGTACATGTCCTGTCTGACCTCTCCGCTCCTGACAACGGCTAAATATCCTGAACTTGTGCTACCTGCCTTGACCTCGGACCATCTAATCACATGTTGGCCTTTGCCCTCCTGTACCGTTTTCCTCTGCCTCTGACCTTATGGTGGGCTCCTGCAGTCTCAGGGACTGCCCTGGAGTGGCAACTGGCAACTACCTGTGTCAAAGCCTATCCTCACCACAAGACGTTCTAGCAAAAACCAGGTAGTCGCTTAGTCACACCCCACCTTGGTAAGCCCGGGCTGTGGCGAAGTGGGTCCACATCCCTCAGCATTTCATTTGCCTGCCAGCGTTACAGCCATGGGTCGGAAGCTTCTTGATTATGTTGCGCACTGTGGACAAATAAACATCAAGATCTGTGGAGATGGACTTGTAACTTTGAGATAGTTGACATTTTTCAACAATTTTGGTTCTCAAGTCTTCAGACCATTCTCTTCTCATTTTCAGTTCTTCATGCTTAGTGTGGCACACACAGACACACAATGCAAAGATTAAGCTAACGCCTGCCCTTTTTATCTGGTTTCAGTTGCTATTTTCATATTGTCCACACCTGTTACTTGCCACAAGTGAGTTTGAACAAAGTTGTTTGCCCACAATTTTGGGAAGGTGCCAACAATTTTGTCCAGCCCATTTTTGTGGTTTTGTGTGAAATTATGTCCAATTTGCCTTCTTTTCTGTTTTTTTTCTGTTGCTCTAATACACAGAAAGGAAATAAGCATGTGTATAACAAAACATGTAATTGCAATAATTTTCTGGGAGAAATCATTTTTTTTAATAATTTCAAATGTTCCACCCTTTTTGTCCATTATTGTATGAATTGAAGAGAAATGGTGACGGGGTACAGCCTTGTCTGAAGACTTGCTCTACATTGAACCATACAATGTCACTGTGTTCTGTTCAGACTATAGCTTCTAGGTCGATGTATAGGTTCATAATGAGGTATTCCAAAGTTTCTGAGGATGAACACAGTTGAAGACTTTGCTATAGTCGATAAAGCAAAAATAGATCTCCTTGTTGTATTCGTTGGCCTTTTCCATTGTCTGTCTAATGTTAGAAATCACATCCTTGACCTAACAAAAGGGTATTGGTAAAATCCCATGTACCAAACGGCCAAAGTGAAGACGGCCTTCTCTACACCTGACGTTTGCTTCTAATATGCCTTTTAGGCTGCAAGGAGCCCCAGCCACCTTTCAGAGGGCCATTAACTGGGTCCTAGCTCCACACATGAAATATGCAGCAGCTTACATGGACAATATTGTGAACATCAGCCTTGATTGGGGAAGTCATCTGCCAAAGTTTTACCATAAACTCTAAGAAGTGCACCATGGGGAAAATAAGGGAAAATAAGAGTTCAAAAATTTAGGCTATATTGTCGGTAGGGGCAAAATCAAGCCACAGGAGAAGAAAATGGAGGCATTCCAAAATTGACTGCAACTACTCTCCAAAAAACAGGTTAGGACATTTCTGGGAATTCTGTGATAGTTTGCTTTGGAAGTCCACTTGGCCATCAATGACTTTGTGTCCTTAAGGAGGTTGGTCAAGTGGACTTCCAAAACAGAAACTGATTTTTAGGAGTTGAAGCTAGTCCTGTATGAACATTTCAAAAAGGAATTTGTGTTCCAGATTGAAGCTTCAGAAATCAGGTTGGGACTTGAGCCATATTGTCACAGGAAACAAATGGGGAAGAACATCAAAACCTATACTTAAGTAGACAACTCTCCTCCTCTGAAAGGAATTATGACATTGCAGAAAAATGCTTGGCCATCAAATGGGTGATTAATAGTGATGAGCGAGTGTACTCTTTGCTCGGGTTTTCAGAGACCACCCGAGCGTGCTCGGGAAAACCCGAGCAACGAGTACACTTGCTAATCACTAGTGATTAACACTTTTAAGTGTAAGAGGGTCGCTACTAAAATACTGGAGGGGAGATATGTTTCACTGAGGTTGTTAGCTTCAGTGTTATGAACCCAGAAGCATGCTCCAGTATGCTATGTGCTGAGAAGGGTTAATTGGCCATGACAGAGCCGGGTTTTTGTGAATAGCTAAAAAGTTGGTTTCACCAAATCTCCACCCTAGGGCGTGATCCAGGAGATATTGGTAGAGCCTCTGAACTCACTCAGTGTTCTGGGTGCCTAATGGTGAGACCTCCAGAGCTGTGCTCATGTTAAACAGAGCTGAGCCTGTTTCTGGGCAGGAGGACCCCACAGTTATATGGAATGTATTGAAGAGTTAAATTAAAAGCATTCCTCTGACTACCTCATTACACAGATGAGCCAATCTACCATAGTTAGTAGATATACATGTGACATGAATTTATATCGCTGAACCTACTATGATAGATGCATATTGGCCCAGCATAATAGAAGCTCAGATAGCCTGAGAGTGAGAATCATAATGATGAGGTCGGTCTGATGTCAGATGGGGAGGCTATAAATAGTTTGTTCGGCCATTTGGGTTTGCATTTGCCTCATTCCCCTGATGAAGCCCATAAGGGTGAAACATGTTGGGGAAGCTCTTTCTGTATTTTAGTAGCACCTTATTCTTCTGGTCACTAGATATCACAAAAAAGAATACAATCCCTCATGGTTAGATAATGGACAGTGAACCTTCTGCTCTACGCTAGTTATACAATGCGAGCCTTCTTGGACCTGTACACTTATGTAGCTACAAATAGTAGTTAGATTTATTCACAGGTATATTACAAGTGAAAGACTCAACTAGTGCAGCAATGTGACTGTTGTGGATTCGTCACACATTTATAGAACCATGTTCAGGTGTAATTTTAATGCGCACCTGAACATGTGATTTGCATTAGTTACTCGCATTTTTTTATTTAACATTTCCAAGTTATGTTTTACTGATCCAGTGGCCACATCGGTAGTCAATGGTCACTTGATCAGAGCCCTGCAAAGCTCTTCCTAACTGCCAGCATACATGGCTTCTCTTCTGATTGGTAGGAACGGTGCAAAATCACCTGGTGATGCGCATTAGCTCTCCCTCAACGCCATTAGGTTCTGAGGCCATAACGTAATATCTAAAAATCAAAGGCGGACCGTCTAAAACACAAACATATACATTTTTATAATAGTAAATATTTAAATAAAACTTTTACTGAAGATTAAAAACAAGTTTTCAGGCGCAATAATACACAGTACATTAACATGAAATATTCTACGCACATGGTTGATACAGTATATAGCGGTGTTATCTCAATTCTATTTGCTTTTTTGGTTATCAGAAATGTATTGATAATTTCATGCATTTCACAATCCTCATTTAGTTTTCGATTTCTGTCTTTTTTCTCTTGTTCATTTAGCTTTATTGTGACTATAAATGTTTTTATTTTGGCCGATTTGTCTGTAACACATATTGAAAAAGAAAATAGCTACTTCACCATGTGAATTTTTTGATGTTTAAGAAGAATGGACTTCTGTGCAAAACATTTCCCACATTCAGAACATGAAAATGGTCTCCCCCCTGAGTGACTTCTCTGATGTCTAGTAAGATGTGTTTTCTGGTTAAAAGATTTCCCACATTCTGAACATAAAAATGGCTTCTCTCCTGTGTGACTTCGGCGATGCCTATCAAGATTTGATTGATTTGTAAAACATTTCCCACATTCTGAACATAAATATGGCTTCTCCCCTGTGTGACTTCTCTGATGTGTTCCAAGACTTGATTGCTTTGTAAAAGTTTTCCCACATTCTGAACATGAAAATGGCCTCTCCACTGTGTGACTTCTTTGATGCTTACTAAGATTTGATTGATTTGTAAAACATTTCCCACATCCTGAACATGAAAATGGCTTCTCCCCTGTGTGAATTCTCTGATGTGTAGTAAGATGCGTTTTCAGCTTAAAACATTTCCCACATTCTGAACATGAAAATGGCCTTTCCCCTGTGTGACTTCTTTGATGTCTACTAAGATTCCATTTCCGGTTAAAATATATCCCACATTCTGAACAAGGAAATGGCTTCTCTCCTGTGTGATTTCTCTCATGCATAATAAATTGTGCTTTTTGCTTAAAACATTTTCCACATTGGGGACATGAATAAGGCTTCTCCTCTTTATGAGTTCTCTCGTGTTTAATAAGAGTTGATTTATTAGTGAAAAATTTTCTGCATTTTGGGCATGAATATGGCTTCTCCCCTGTGTGAATTCTCAGATGTAAAACAAGATATGATTTATTGCGAAACAATTTCCCACATTCTGAACAAGAATATGGCTTCACCCCTGTGTGAATTCTCTGGTGTGCAACAAGATTTGACTTCTGGATAAAACGTTTCCCACATTCCGAACATGAAAAAAGCTTCCTTCCAGTGTGACTTTTATCATGTACAATAAGACATGATTTTTGGGAAAAACATTTCCCACATTTTGGACAAGAATATGGCTTCTCACCAGTGTGAATTCTCAGATGTGTAACAAGATGTGATTTAACTGTAAAACATTTACCACATTCCTTGCATGAATATGGCTTTTCCCCTGTGTGACATCTATAATGTATAACCAGTCGTGCCTTATTTATAAATCCTTTACCACATTCTGAACACAAAAATGGCTTGTCCCCTGTGTGAATTCTCTGATCTGTACCAAGATGTGATTTCTGTTTAAAATAATTTCCACAGTCTGAATATGGAAATGGTTTCTCGCCTTTGTGAACTGGTTGATAGTTTATAAGACTTCTGTACATTTTATCAGGTTGAGATGAATTAGAAGATGATGTGGTAATAGCTTCCTCTTCATATGTAGCTCTTATGATACCAAGATCATCTGCTTCAAATTCTGATAATATGAGATGTCCCTCTGTGTTCATTAAACAGTCACCTGCCAAGAATAAAACTTGTTATTGTTGAGTTACAATACCTTTAAAGTCTGTTTCTATTTTGTAACATTTTGCCTGAACATGGCTAAAATTACAGCTAAAATCACAAATTAAGATGTAATTTATAAATAAAATTAATTTTATATTCTAAACAGGAAAATGGTTTCGCCTTCATCTGAGTCCTTTCATCAGTATGAAGATATGATTCCTGGGTAAAACATTTTTAACATTCTGAATCTGAAAATTGTTTCCCTCATATGACTCCTATCATATAGAACAAGCTGTGATTCCTAGTGAAAACATTTCCCACATTTTGAAGTTCAATGTTGCTTCTTCACTGTGTGTTATTTCACTGATCTATAACAAGTTTTGATACGAAACATGAATATGGCTTCTCTCTGTGTGACTTCGCTGATGTATAATAAGTAGACATGAGCGACCCCAAGTTGTGAACTTTGTAATAACATTTTCCACATTCTCAACATAAAATGGTCTCTCACCTTTCTGAGCTGATTGAGGTTTCTCAACCCTTATGTTAATTTCATTTTGCTTATCAGTCTGTGGTGGATCAGAAGATGGGGATATATCTGTGATAACAGCAGGCCAGTCATACGTAACTGTTGTGACATCAAGATCATCTGATTTGAAATCTGTTTTCAGAGGTTCTGCTGAGCTCCTGGTAAAGTCATCTGACAAAAATAAAACTTTTATTTGAGTAATAATACCTTAAAAAAAAATTTCTATTTTACAATGCTTAACCCAAACTTAGCTGAACTTACAGTAAAAACTACAAGTCTCAATGATCTCCTTCTCTTTAGTCCCTGTGCACATTTATCACTCCATCTATCTAATATACTGCTTTATCTAATTTCAAAATACATTGTCAAAAATAGGAATATTTTAATGTCTCTCCTCAATTTTTGACAGTGTCCTGTTTGCTTCCTTTCTATTTTATGGCCACATCCTCCCTCAAATACTTAGTGATTCGCAAGTCATACCTCTTTTGCACCCTCACAACTTCCCACCTTTGCACATTGTCAAGGATGATTTTTTTTAACGCTTTCAATATGCTTTTTTTTAACGCTATCGATATTGATTTTTTTTTTGCTTCTTTCTGGTCTCACTTGATGTGGACACAGATCATGCAAACCATGTGTCTACATAGAGGAAGATTTCATTTTAGTTTACATTTTCAGCTCACTGGCTGTTAGACTACAACTCATCAATTATACCATTCCATTCCCTCATTGGATCCATACTATACATATCCTCACTTTTATTCCTGTGCCACAATACTGCTCCATCACCACTTTATTGTATGTTGAATCTTGGATTCCTGCTTTTTTGAATCTTGACTCTGAGCAAATAAGATTTCTTAGCAGACATGACTGGAAGATGATCCCATAGTTAAGTTCATGGTTTCTACGTACACGATTGTGTTACAATAGTCCTGCTATGCGTGCATAGAAATCATGGGGCTCTATAGCAGAAGTTCTAATCGGGAACGCCTCCCAAAAAAGAAAGAAAAAATAATATTCTATGGGGCACATAAGAGCATATCTCACAACTTTGCAGTCCTTATGGAGTAATTTTCCTCTTATTGAAGCTCTAGATTCCCCTTTTATTGACCCCATTAAGTATGATGCCAACAAAAGTGCTCCACAAACACAATATGATACTTACACAGTGAATTTCTACACAACACGCTCCAGATGCACAGTATCATGACTCTACTGTACCCACCCAGCAAAATATGGTATGATGCCCCAACTGTGACCCCCAACACAGCCTTCCAAACAGTATAATGGCACCCACATAGCCTTCCAAACAGTATAATGCCCCCCACACAGCCCTCCAAACAGCACAATGACCCTCAACATAATCCTCCAAACAGTATAATGTCCCCCACATAGCCATCCAACAGTATAATGCCCCCACACAGCCCTCCAAACAGCACAATGCCCCCCACATAGCCCTCCAAACAGTATAATGCCCCCCAGACAGCCCTCCAAACAGCACAATGACCCTCAACATAATCCTCCAAACAGTATAATGTCCCCCACATAGCCATCCAACAGTATAATGCCCCCACACAGCCCTCCAAACAGTACAATGCCCCCAACATAGCCCTCCAAACAGTATAATGCCCCCCACACAGCCCTCCAAACAGCACAATGACCGCCACACATAGTCCTCCAAACAGTATAATGTCCCCCATATAGCCCTCCAAACAGTATAATGCCCCCCACAGCCCTCTAAACCGCATAATGCTCCCGCCACATAGCCGTCCGAACAGTATAATGCCCCCAAATTTTCTTTTTGTCTATTCTATTCGTACTTGCTCCACTAACGAGCAGCTTCTCCGTAGATGCCACCTAGGGATCTTTACAATTCAACTAAGGTCAGATTCCTGTTAAAGGATGAACTCCACAGAGCATTCCCTGGAGTTATTGCAAAGACTGTCCATGGATGCCAGAATTCGTGCACATTTCCTGTAAAATGTCCATGGCACAGAAACATATGCCTGGTGCCAATTATTGTCGCGTTTTATCTCTGTTTTGGCTTATATGTAGGCCATTTATGACTTCTTTTTGATTTTATAATGGTCTTTATTTCAAAGAAAAAAATATATATTTTATAACCTTTCTACATAAAAATATCGATGTAGCAAGATTCAGTATTGGCAATATGGCAACATACAGTAGATCACAATCTAGTAGACCTCACAGCAAGGCCCAGTAGATTAAGATGATAGGTTGTTAGCTTCTTGTCTTGCAGATTTATTCTTTGGTGTTCAAAACATATTATGAAGTGTGGTTAAAAGACACATCTGTCATAACAAGCAAGTGCGACTGCTGAAGGTGTGAAGGTGCAAAACCGGTTTTTACGTACCGGTAATAGGATTTTACAGAGTCCACGACAGCACCCACAACGAGAGAGGGGATCCGCCCACCTTCCGGACAGGAACCTACAGGTTAAAAAGGGGCGGTCCCCCTCGCCCTCCAGTTTGTGTTCCAGAGTACAAGGGATACCGCCAACGAATCAGTACATGACAATATTATCTTAAACACTACTAAATACCACCACCTCTATAGAGTGATCTCTAAGGCACACCTTCCAACAGAGTGCAGGAATAAGTAACTAAATACGGGGGGGAATGTATGGGTGCTGTCGTGGACTCTGTAAAATCCTATTACCGGTACGTAAAAACCGGTTTTCCTATCGCCACGACAGCACCCACAACGAGAGACTTTCAAAGACTATTTAACTGGGAGGGACCACAGCACTAAGTACTGAACGGCCAAACTGTAAGCTGGAATTGGCAGATAGATCAAGGCGATAGTGCTTATAAAAGGTGGAAGGTGATGACCAAGTTGCCGCCTTACATATCATTTCAATGGGGACATCTGCCTTCTCCGCCCAGGATGATGCCATGGCCCGAGTGGAGTGCGCCCTGATGCCTTCTGGTGGTGTTACTCCCCTGGCAGAGTAGGCAAGACATATCGCTTCTCTAATCCATCTAGCGATAGAGTTCTTCGTGACACCAGAACCCTTTTTCCGATTCTGGAAAGAAACAAACAGAGCCCTACTCTGCCTCCAGCTTTGTGTCCTATCCAAGTATTCTAATATTGCCCTCTTTACATCTAGGGTATGATATTTTTTCTCCTCTTCTGAACCTGGATTTTCATAGAAAGATGGTAAATAAATCTCCTGACTTCTATGAAATTTAGTTGCTACTTTTGGCAAGTATGCAGGATCAGGTTTTAAGACAATCTTATCCTGTAGAATTATTAGATAGGGAGGATCTACTGATAACGCATGTATATCACTGACCCTCCTGGCAGACGTTAATGCTAAAAGTAGAGCTGTTTTTAAGGTTAAATTTTTTATCGAAATAGAGTCTAATGGCTCGAAAGGAGGTTCAGTCAACGCCTCAAGCACCAAATTTAAATCCCAAGGGGGTATTCTTACAATATGGATTGGGTTAGAACGCTGACATGCCTTAATAAATCTAGCAACCCATCTATTACCAGCTATATCACTGTTATATAGAGCTCCCAAGGCTGAAACATGAACTCTTAGAGTGTTGACCGCTAAGCCCAATTCCCAGCCTTTCTGAAGGAATTCTAAAATAGCTGAAATCGGAGCCTTATCTCCTAATGGTTGCTGATGAAACAAAAGGAATTTTTTCCAAATTTTCGAGTAGATCTTTGTAGTGACCTCCTTCCTACTTTTCAATAAAGTAGCTATTAAAGCATTAGAGAACCCTCTCTCCTTTAGAAGCTCCCTCTCAAGTTCCAAGCCGTTAAGTGAAGAGTCTCCAAATTTGGATGATGAAATGGACCCTGAGAGAGGAGTTCCGGAACCAGTGGCAACACCCAGGGATCGGTTACAGACATTGTCCTGAGGAGAGAGAACCAAGGCCTCCTGGGCCAGAAGGGGGCGATTAAGATCACTCTGGCTCTTTCCTCCCGGATCTTCCTGAGAACTATCGGAATCAGACACATTGGGGGAAAGGCATATGCCAGTTGGAAGTCCCAACGGACACGAAGGGAATCCACTATAAATGGTTGGTCTGTTATGTGTAAGGATGCGAACCTCCTGACCTTCCTGTTCTTCCTCGTAGCAAACAGATCTATTGTCGGCAACCCCCACAGATTGACTATCTGATCGAATATCTGTTGGTTTAGGGACCACTCTCCCTGACGAAGGGAATGGCGACTGAGGTAGTCCGCCTCTGTATTGAGTTCCCCTCTTATATGAACTGCCGACAGGGATTGTAAGTGTTTCTCGGCCAGGGACAATATCTGTGCTGTAGTGGTCATCAGGGATCGAGACCTTGTCCCCCCCTGATGATTGATGTAGGCTACCACAGTCATATTGTCTGTTTGTATCTGTACATGCATATTCCTCAGGGATGGTAGTAAGGAAAGAAGAGCCTGATAGACTGCAGTAAGCTCTCTTAGATTTGAGGAATTCTGGGACTCCTGAATCGACCATCGCCCTTGGGTTAGAATGTCTCCCATATGGGCTCCCCAACCGAACGGGCTGGCATCTGTTGTAACTATATTGTTCGGAGTGATGGTCCAGAGAACTCCTTTTGACAAATGTGCGGAATTGAGCCACCATCTCAGATCGTGAAGAGTGGCGGGTGATAATTTGAACTTTCTGCTCAGAGCACCGTGAAGATCTTTTTCTGCTTGAAGAACTTCGTACTGAAGCATTCGGGTATGAGCCTGAGCCCATCTTACCGCCGATATACACGCAGTCAAAGATCCTAGTAGAGACATTGCGTCTCTTAGACTTAAGCTTGTAACTGTCCTTACTGCCGTGATCCTTTGAACGATCTTCCGCTTCTTTTCTTCTGGTAGGAAGGATGACTGATCTTCTGAGTCTAGAAGAACTCCTAGGAACATTTGACGTCTTGTGGGTTCCAGTTTTGACTTTTCCCAGTTGATTATCCATCCGAGTTCCTGTAGGGATGATATTATGGCATTTACCCTAGACGTACACTGGTGAATTGAATTTCCTACTATCAAAAAATCGTCTCGATAGGGCACCACAAGGGTTTCTCTCTCCCTGATATGGGCCATTACTTCCAAAACAACCTTCGTAAAAACTCTAGGTGCCATGGACAGGCCAAAGGGCATTGCCAAAAATTGAAAATGTTTAATCTGATGGTTTACCCATACTGCCATCCTGAGGAATTGCTGGTGATTTCTGTGAACTGGAAGATGGTAGTACGCATCTTTTAGATCCAAGACCGACATGTAGCACCTAGGAAACAAAAGCTTAGTTGTTGACTTAATGGATTCCATCTTAAAAGCGTGGTACTGAAGATATTTATTTAATTTACGTAAATTTATGATAGTCCTAAAGGACCCATCAGGTTTAGAGATTAAGAATAGCGGAGAATAGAAACCCGACTTCTCCTGATGTTCTGGTACTTCTTCAATAACTCGCTTTGTAAGCAATTGTTGAATCTCTAATTCTAAGGCCTGTTGTTGGGCCGGAGTGTCCAGTGATGTTATCACAAAATGATCTGGGGGAGTTCTCAAAAATTCTAATTTTAATCCGGACTCAACCACCCCCATTATCTAGGCACTAGAAGTAATCTTTTTCCATTTATCTGAGAAGAACTTTAGTCTTCCCCCTACTGGCAGATCTGTTTTATCTGTAATTACGCCTACGTCTTGAGAAAGATGGAGGGTTCTTATAGTATCCACCTTTCTTCTTTTGATCTGATGTTTCCCAGTCGAGATTATATCCCTGCTGGTCCGCCTGGAATCTTCTGAAGGGCATGCGTCTTCGGAAGGCGTTCCTAAAAGTGGGATTAAACGTTTTAGGAAATCCCTTCTTCCTATCTTCTGCCTTTGCAAGGATGTCATCCAGCACCGGGCCGAATAGGTACTCACCCCTACATGGAATGGAGCAAAGTTTAGCTTTAGCCTGAGCATCCCCCTTCCATGTCTTTAGCCATAGTGCCCGTCTGGCTGCATTCGAAAGGCCTGCCGATCTTGCGGCCAATTTCAGGGAATCAATCGAGGCATCTGCTAGATAAGCTGCTCCTTCTCTGACCTGAGACAGGGAATTCAACAATTTCTCCCTGGGTACCTTCGCTTTAAGCTGCTCCTCCAGCTGAGTCACCCAGACCATAATTGATCTGGCCGTGCAGGTGCCTGCGATAGCAGGCTTAAAGGCTCCAGATGATGACTCCCATAGTTTTTTAAGGAGCATGTCAGCCTTTCTGTCTGAAGGATCCTTGAGGAGCCCTACATTCTCTAATGGTAGCGAGGCTGTCTTCGAAGTAGAGGCTACTGCCGCATCTATTTTCGGAACCTTCATCCACTGGGATAAAGTGTCATCTTCAAAGGGGTACCTTCTTTTTGCAGCTGAAGGTAAAAACCCCTTATCCAGCTTGTCCCACTCCCGTCTGACCAGATCTTTAACTGAATCCACTACTGGGAAAGCTTTCCGACTTCTCTGGCTCAGCCCTGCGAACATGATCTCCTGGGTTGTTTTCGGTTCTTTACTGTCCGCAACCCCCATAGTTGCACGGACTGCCTTAATTAAGGTCTCCATACCATCCGTGGAAAAGCAAGGCCTTCCCTGCTCATCTGAAGAGGATGCCGAAGAACTTTCCGAACATTCGCCCTCTTGTACCGAAGGGCTGGAATCGGACACCAACTCCACACTGCTTTTTTCATGTCGTTTGGTTTTAAGGGATGATTTTATTTCTTCCCTAATTACCTCCCTCAAATCCGATACCCGGAGAGGGGCCTCTTCTTCTAACATACGACATATGCATGATTGGCATAATTTCTTTGCATAGGTGTCAGGCAGAGGCTCCGTGCATACAGCACACTGCTTATGTTTAGATTTGGAGACCCTTTTCCCCTACAATAAAACATAGTGTAGAAAAACAGCTGTATCAGGCAATGGTCTACATAATACACTCACCACTGCTGGAAAATGTAGAGTACCGGTTTTTGAGGTGGTGAGGTGCGACGTGACGCTGGTTTGCCAGGGTCCTGCTGCCCACGTTCACCGCTATGAGACCTATGCTCTCCTGCCTGTCGGTGTTCGGCGTCTCCTGCCGAAGACATGCTGCCGCACACACATCTCACCTGAGCGCTGCTTCTTTTCAAAAAGTCCCGCGCTCCTCCTCCCGGTCTCCTCCGGAAGTTGTAACTCCACTTCCGGGTCATAAGCGCCGACCTGCTCCTGCAGCGTCGCGCGCGTGTGAACGACCCAGGGCGGCGTGCCTTCCCCCGGGAACGTCACCGCTCCTTGCCAGACGAGGGGGGAAGCTGGACACAGGACTTCCCCCGACGCTGCTTCCGGGCCCCCGACTCTGCCGTTCTCCCCGGACACCGCACAGAGGTTTGGCGGACCCGGGTAAGACAAAATGACCTGTAGGCTCCCGCCGGTCCGGACAGGAACCCAAACTGGAGGGCGAGGGGGACCGCCCCTTTTTAACCTGTAGGTTCCTGTCCGGAAGGTGGGCGGATCCCCTCTCTCGTTGTGGGTGCTGTCGTGGCGATAGGAAAAATGGAGCTAATAAGACTTATTTTCAGTACATAAAATAGATATATCAAATAGTCTCATTTTGTCATGTCTACCTGTTGTTGGTAGGAGCTGAGGAACCTCCATCATAACATCCTCGTACTGATCCTTGTGTCCTTCTACATACTCCCACTCCTCCATGGAGAAGTGGACGGTGACGTCCTGACACCTTATAGGAACCTGACACAAACAATGACACCGTCATCCCCCCGATCCCTTCATAGCATCACTGTATAATGTCCCAGCATTCCTAGCAGCGTCACCTCTCCAGTCAGCAGCTCAATCATCTTGTAGGTGAGTTCTAGGATCTTCTGGTCATTGATGTCCTCATGTATCCAGGGGTGCGGAGGAGGCCTCATGATTGGGCTCTGGGTTTCTATCCATCCCTCAGACACAGAGGCCTGACAGTGCTCACTAGATTCCTTCTTCACAATCATGTAATTCTGTTTATGGAGAGACACATTAATAAATATTATTTCAGACAATTCCAGAGTCCTCACCTCTTCGGCCATATCATCTGTTATTACCATAGATGATGTAATGTGACATCATAAGAATCTCTCACCTCTCCGGTAATTCGGAAGAGGATCTCCAGGGTGAGATTTAGTATAGTCTCTGCCATATTTCCTTCTCTGATTCTATCCATCATTGACAGGGCAATCAGGATAATTCTCTTATATAGAAGATCTCCACTGAGAAGATCCGATATTGTCGGACTCTAAATAGAAACAAGATAAGCCGATGTAACATCATACAAAATCCCTTGTAGAAAGTACAATTACTGACTGTAATAAGGGAAAACAAAGAGGGGTATAATCTTGTTACGTGATGCCATATTGATAGGACATGCTAAAACTTAATGATTGGTGGGATTCTGATCTCTGGAAGCTCCATAGATCCTGAGAGTCACATTGCTGACTCCGTGCTGCTTCCCCCTCACTATTTTTCCCTGCATAATGACGCTCCCAGCCCGCAGACTTTCATGGAAGCTAAAAACAAGTGTTTGGTGTCAGGTATCAAACCCATATAGATCTGCTATTGAAGACATATCGCAAGGATAGATCTTCAATATGGAAGTAAAGGACAACCCCTTTGAGATGGTTTTATAGGAGGTCATACAGACCTGGTGTAGTGTGCGCTGTATTCCACAAGATTGGGCTTGTCTGCTGAAGAATATGGTGCTTCAGCTACTCCAGAAAACTAGTTTGAATACATTGATAGTGATATATACAGTCACTACAAGAGAAGTGGAAGTGAAAAATATGGCGCTCACCCCCCAAAAATGGCAGAAATTCAAAATTCGCAAAACTCAAGAGGGATTCAGGTGAGGAAACACAGGGATATAGTTTTATATATATATTTCTTGTCTAAAATTCAAAGGAAATGCGTCATCTTTAACGTTAGGCCTTTTAGAGTTCATTTAGTCTTCAACTTACGTAACTGTTCACAATAGCAGTAATTTAGCCCAAACTTTTACTTGCCACTGTAGACCCAGAGCAGCTGCCTTATTAGAGGTTTCTGCAGCACCCTGGAGATTTGCCCACTCTTCAGAGAGGTTTCCCCTTTCTTCAGGAGCTAGTTATTTTTTGGGAAAAAATTGGCACACATTAGTTACATAAGTCAATATTGTGCTTTATTTTAGTAAATCCTTGAAATTGTGGCAAACAAGTGACAAATCAATACATGTACACACACACCCTTATTGGGGTTCTCTGAAAAATAAAAGATATATAATGTCGGGTCATCATACTTTATGGTGGAGTCTGTGGGGGCATCATAACGTATGCTGGTGAGTTTGAGGGGCATCATGCTTTGTGGGACCATCATACAGTGTGGAGTGCTGTGTGGGCATCATGCTTTGTGTGGACATCAAATTTTATGTGGGGGCAAAATATTGTGTGGGAGACTATGGGGGCATCATACAGTGTGGAGGGCTGTGAAAGCAGTATACTGTGGAGGAGATCACTGTGGGGTTGGATTATGTAGGGACCATTATATTGTGGCTTCAGTATACTTTCTGTGGGCTATCAAGGCCATCATACTGTGCATATAAATCTGTGGAGACATACTGTGTGGGTGGCTATTGTGGCCATCATACTGTGGGAACAATCATACTGTGTAGAGGCATTTTATTGTGGGAGGTGTGACCGGGGGTATCATACAGTGTGTGTAGTGGTGGAGGCTGTGGGGACGGTATACTGTGTAAAGGTCGATAGGGTCCAGCAAACAGTTTGTGGGGCAGCATACCATGGTGTAGAGTCACTGGGGACATCATACTGTGTGGGTATGCTACAGGGACATCATAGTGTGTTGCAATGTGAGGGAATCATACTGTGTGTGAGATGCATTTTTAGGGGTATCATACTCTACGAGGGACATGAAAGTGGTATTGTAATGGGTAAGAACACTAAGGGGTCTCAAGAGGCAAAATGACTGTGATCCTACCACTATATATTTCACTCTCCCTGCCTTTAACCCCTTCACGATCTTGGCCGTTTCTATACGTCCTGCTTGGGAAGGGGTTCAAGACCTTAGGCGTATGGATACGTCCTGGCGATCATGTGGCACCGTGACTAAAGGCACAGTGATTGCATGAAGGTGCCTGCTATTACTGACAGCAGGGCACCTGTGCTCATCGCCAGGGTTTTTTTTTTTATATCCCCCCGCATCCACACAGTCTGAAACACTGAAGTCCAGCTATGATCGGTATTGTAACAGCACCGAGCATTGGCTGGAGCTTAGCAACAGCACTGTCACCAGTTGCAGCACTGATTGAAGCGATCGGGCGATCATGTCCGTTAGCACCAATCAGAGAACAGAGTATCGGTCTGACCTCACAGTGACCGCTATGCTCCACCTCATTCCAGCTTGGAGATGTTGTAGAGTAGTCACTGTGTTGTTCTGCTGCAATTTAGGAGGAATATAATACCAGCCATCAAACGGTGACATAAACTGATATACAAATTGCCTCTTCAAAGAGGAAGAGGATTTCAACTCTATAGCGCCACCTGTTGGAAGCAGCAATCCTACAAGTCACTACTGACCCTTTAACGAACCTTGAAATGTGATACAGGATAAAAGCCAAATCAGAATCTCAATTTGCAGTCACCATGTTTCAGGGTGTTGGCCCTCGTCATTGCAAAGCATGAGAACTGATTTGGCTAAGTGAAAGGCTCTGGACTAAGGTCTAAGGAGTAACGTTTCTCCTTGCGGAGAGTGACATACCGGCTCTGGCATGCCAAGGTAACGTTACCTCAGAGACTTTAACTGAAAAATTCTGACTGTTGACAAACACATACTCGATTACTAAAAGTAGGCTGGTTCCTAGTAACAGTGAATCTCCACGTACCTTCTCCACCTGCAGAGTCTATGGAGAAGATCTATGGCTGTACTGTGCTTACAGGACCTGTGGTGATGTCACAGTCATGTGATCTGTCACATGTGGGAGGAGTCAGGGACCACTTTACCAGGAGGCTCAGCGTGAGCTGGTTGTCATGGTGCTGGATTAATAGATTTATCAGATCAGGGGGATCGTGTCCTGAGGGTTTTCTGCATTTGGATCCTGGATGTCACTTTCCTTCCCCTGTTTCTTTATCCCTCATGTCACTTTTTCTACGTCTTCTATTTTAAGCATTATCTTATTAAACATTTTTTTTATTTTGTAATGTTTTATTTTTTCTTTGGTTTATATATATGGGCAGCACGGTGGCTCAGTGGTTAGCATTGCAGCGCTGGAGTCCTGGGTTCTAATCCCACCTTGGACAACATCTGCAAGGAGTTTGTATGTTCTCCCTGTGTTTGCGTGGGTTTCCTCCCACATTCCAAAGACATACTGATAGGGAATTTAGATTGTGAGCCCCAACGGGGACAGCAACAATAGTGTGTGCAACTTGTAAAGTGCTGCGGAATATGTTAGCGCTATATAAAAATAAGGATTATTATATATATATATATATATTTATTTATTTAAGCTATTTGGGGGTATATATAACTAGCTATAGAACCCGTTCATTTATATTGGTATATGGTCCCCATCCTGTCATGTGCTGCACCCATCCTGCGTCCCCATCCTGTCATGTGCTGCTCCCATCCTGCGTCCCCATCCTGTCATGTGCTGCTCCCATCCTGCGCCCCCATTCTGTCATGTGCTGCTGCCATCCTGCACCCCCGTTCTGTCATGTGCTGCCCTATTCTGTCATGTGCTGCTCCCATCCTGCGCCCCGTTCTGTCATGTGCTGCTTCCATCCTGCACCCCCGTTCTGTCATGTGCTGCTGCCATCCTGCACCCCCGTTCTGTCATGTGCTGCCCTATTCTGTCATGTGCTGCTCCCATCCTGCGCCCCCGTTCTGTCAGGTGCTGCTCCCATCCTGCGCCACCGTTCTTTAATTTGCTGCTCCCATCCATATGCCCCATACGCTGCTCCATAAAGGTTTATGGCCCCCATAAGATGTTCCATAGTATATGCCCTTGTACACTGCTCCATTATGGTTTATGGCCATTAGATGCTCCATAGTATATGCCCCCGTACACTGCTCCATTATGGTTGATGGCCCCATAAGATGCTCCATAGTGTATGCCCCTGTACACTGCTCCATTATGGTTTATGGCCCCCATAAGATGCTCCATTGTATATGCCCCCGTACACTGCTCCATTATGGTTTATGGCCCCCATAAGATGCTCCATTGTATATGCCCCCGTACACTGCTCCATTATGGTTTATGGCCCCCATAAGATGCTCCATGGTATATGCCCCCGTACACTGCTCCATTATGGTTTATGGCCCCTATAAGATGCTCCATTGTATATGCCCCCGTACACTGCTCCATTATGGTTTATGGCCCCCATAAGATGCTCCATTGTATATGCCCCGTATGCTGCTGCAATATATATAAAAAAAAAACCATACTCACCTATCGTCACTGGGCGCCGAGTGCAGGCGGGGACACCGGCGCGCTGTGGGGGTCAGGTGCCGGTATCGCCACTAGCTCAGGCCCCCCAGCACTTGCTATATTCACCTGGCCCCGTTCCACCGCTGCGTGCCGCTCTCTTCCGTGTCCTCTGGCTGTGACTGGTCAGTCAGAGGGCGGCGCGCATTAAGCGCGTCATCGCGCCCTCTGAACTGAACGTCACAGGCCGAGGACCGGGACACGGAGACGGAGCAGCACGCAGCGCTGGAACGGGGGACAGGTGAATATAGCTTATACTTACCCTCCTGGCGCGTCCCTGCTATCCGTTGGAGATCGCGGTGTGCGTTCAGTGTTTACGCATACCGCGATCTTCTGGGAGCGTCACTCTGTGGGGTCCAGACTGCGCCGGCGCTTGCGCAGTCTATAAAGGCTTCGGATAGAGTGATGCTCCCAGCGTTATATTATAGATTTGTTTACATTTTATTACTCTTTTTTTATTCAGGAAATGTAAAAACTAACAACAATTTTGCAACTTTTTGGATTTGTTTTTCACATTTTAAAATGATAAATATATGAAAAAATGAAATTGTCTTTGATTATTTGCATCAATTGTTAAAAACAAGACATCTTGTGAGATTGAGACACTTATTTCATCCCTCAATAGATACGAGCAAATCGATTTGAAGCAAAGTTGACAAATTTGAAGACTTGTGATAGAGGAATAATAGGATGGATAGTAGAGATGGGTGCATTTACTTAAGTGGAATAGAAATATATTCGAGCTTTTCAAAAATCCATATTCTCAAGAATTTTAGAGGTGAGATACTTGGGAGGGGTAATGACGATTCCAAGAGTGAGAGAACTTGCAGGTATGATGACAATGATCATGCTGGTTGTGTGGAGGACACGACCTGGAAAAAGGATCATAATGACAAGGAAGGAACAACATCAGAGGAGGAGAGTGGTGGCATCGATGATAAAGAGCAGAGCCGACGTATGGTCATAAGATCAAAATCTTCCTGGATCTTCAGTAGATCTTCTTCTACTGAAAGCCCTGCAGTCGTGACTGTGTGGGCATCTGCAGTGTGAGAATTATTTTTTCACAAAATAAGCCATTGATATTACAGAAGAGGAACAGAAACTATACCTCTCTATCTCACCATGAATTGGCATCACCAGCTGACAGGAGAAAAGCAAACTGGCCAGTCACGTAAGCAGAATTGTAATCCTCCACCCCATCCTCATCAACTTTTGCTGCATCCTGGTCATCGTCATCATCAACTGTATTATCATCATCATCTAAAGCTTGTCCTACCTTTCCTCCTCTTTATTGTCATTTTTCCCTACCTGATTGGGTGCTTAAGAAAGAACTTGTGTGCAAAGTCAACTCCCACCTGGCCAAGCAGCCGGTGGTGCAGTCATATCCGTACCTCTTAGTGGATCGCATTACCTTTTGGCAAAGGATGGTGTGTGCTGAGGCTCATTGGAAGAAGTCAACATTATTTCTTGAAGAAACCTGTTCCTTCTTTGTACTCTCACATCCTTAAAATTGTCGTTAAGTGGCAAGGTGTACTCCTCCATCAAAACGGGTGGCGGCAATTATGGCAAGAGACAGTATATGTCTTTCACAGTCCACTGGATAAATTATTTACATCTGTTTGTGATAAGGAGTGTACTGCTGGAACTGCTGTGAATTGAAAATCTACCTGTGTGTTAGCTGAACACAAGACAACTGTAGGAATATGGGTGCACACACACCAAAAAGATAAATCCAATATAGTCCGAAAAAAATAAAAAAGGTGACACTCACCATCCAATTAAAACAGTCCTTTATTTAATCCATAAAACGGGTACAGCAGGAGAGGAGTGGAATACTTCTGTTGACGACAGCCATTTCGCCCTGACTGCGCTTCAACGGGTTCTGTGCTATCAGGAAATGACGAGGTTCCCTATTATAGGGAATACCTCACAGGTGATTCTAACAAACATGGGTGTAGAACCAGAAGTCACTCCTCCCAGCAAAGCAGAAAAAAACCCACAGAAAATGAACCACAAAACGTTTAATAATGTTATTCAAATATACCTCTAAATAAAAATAACAGATAAACAGTATAATACCCTTCTACAGAAATACAGTCATATCTATTTTGTCATCTGGTCCAGAGGGACCTTGCGCCAGTGTGCAGAGAATCCATGGGGACTCTTTTTGCAACAGTAACCTATGGAGATTGCCCCCTTGTGGAGGCAAATTAACCTTTTCCAATCCTTCAAATATAAGCAAATCTGTATTCCAGGCATGTTTTTCTTGCATGTGATCAATAAGTCGCCTGGAACCTTTTCCTGTAATGATGGATCTGTAGTGTTTACGGAAACGGACAAAGGGTGAAAGGTCTTACTGATATAAAATAAACTACAGGGACAAAAGATAACGTATACTACCAAGCAAGTTCTACACGAGATGAAATCCTCAACTTAGTGAGTAATGTGCCCGATTTTAAGTATCTTATCAGTTGCATGGAATCAGCAAAAGGAACACTGACCACATTTAAAGTTGCCTTTAGGTTTGCAGCTGTCTAACCAATTGCTCCGTGTGGATTTTATCCGAGCAGAATCCTTTCCTGAAGTTCATCATATTATACCACAACATAACATCACCATTGCACTGGGTCCATTGAAGGTTCCAGCACCATGAGGCACTTATCCACCACCTCCTTTACAGTACTTACACCTTGTGAAATCACACCTTTTGTGTCTATAGGCTGAAGCACTGATGTTTCAAACAACTGATGTTTCAAACAACTTAAATATTGCTCATCCCCATTGAGCGGAAAATTGCTCGCTGTACGCTCATCATTCTTGATGTTTCTATTGTGGTCAGTATTAGAGCAGATGGCACTGTTTCTTTAGGCACAAAACCTGTCAAATCGAATGAACGCTCTGGTCGTAGCATTGGCAGGAATATCGTGAGCATTGCTGGTGATGACTTATGAGCAGGCATTACCTGTTTGAGAAGCTACTACTCTCCATTAGCTCATGAAGAGGCTTTACCAGCTCATTTAGGAAAAGCGACCTGACCTTTAAAAAGCCAAAAGGTGTGAAATTTCGAATTGGGCAGCTGAAATTTTATGATATGATGTTTTAAGAGTTACATTTCATATGTAGTAATAAAACTTGAGCTCTTATTTTGATTCATTGGATCTTCACTGTTGAGGATCACTATTTTGGGTTTATCATATTTTCCAGAGCAGAATTAACTCTATCAACTCTGGTGGATGTGAAGACCCCAGACCTATATGTGACTGAATGTATGTGAAGGAAAAATCCACGCGTTAACAACTGCAGGATCTGCTACATATGAAAAGTTCCATCAGATCCATAGATCTCATCAGGTCTTCTGACAAAAGGTGAGGCTTTAATACTAGAGGATAGGACTATCCAGATTGGGTAAACCTTGGCACGGTGGGACAGCTTTTATCTTTTTTTTTTTATTAAAACAGTGTTAGCTAAGTAACCTATCTTATTTGTATGTGTTATTACTATTTACTTACTGCAGGGTTTATCTTGTTTTTTTTTTCTCATCTACAAGTAGTAGCTAATTATTGCCCTTATCATCTCAGTCAATACTATCATAACCTTCGGTTCGTGATTCTCCTTCCTTCACTTACTTGCATATCCTATGACAGAAATTTTATGGCTCAACATTTTTTAAACAAATTGTGAAGACGATACTCACGTCCAAAAATTTATATAGGAATTTCAGCCATTCTTACGTGGTAAATAATGCCTTCCAGGCTTTGCAGAGACAATATGGTCTGCCTGTTTCCTACCAGATTCAAGGCGATGTTTCCATCTTGTATATGCTGGATTGTCAGTACAAGCTGCAGAAAACGGTCAATGATTTTAATAACAGGCTACAAAAACTGAGAACAAGGATGAACTCTCATCACCACACAATAAGAGAAAAAAGAATGGATCTACCTGTGGCCAAACATTTTTGTCTCCCTTATCACAGCACCATGGACATGGAATTATTTGTATTAAAAGGTAATCTAAAATCTCCGAGAGACAGAAGAGTCTGGGAGTATAAACTGATGACAACCTTTGACACACTCGGTGCAGGAATGAATGTGTTGCATGGATTTAGGTATTTTTTACAACAATTAAGAAATTTGCTCCTCAGACCTTGTGGGGGCATCACAACACAGAACCAGACTCCAATCAGAGGACAATAAAACTTTCACACTCCGTATCTATGAACTGTTCCAATATTTATGGACACAACTGTTTATCCCCCTCTCCCATAATGATAGCTCTGCTTCACGTCACTTGTCTTATCCATTGCATTATCTTTCTGCTGTGTTGTGTATAAATATATGATTCTTCAGATTTTGTATTAGTCTATGCCTGATGAAGAGACCTGAGTATTCTCAAAGCTTGAAATTTGTTACCATCTTCTCAGTAGCCATTAAAAGGTATCAGCCACTGAGGACTCTCAATTCTAAATATTTTTCTATCTACTGGCTAACACGGTACGGTTACGGTATTAGGTTCTTAGGCTATAATGTAATATCTAAAAAAAGAAGGAACCAGACAAACACAAACATACACATTTTAGTAGTAAGGGGGAGGGATGTTTCGTCAAAAAGAAATCTGACAGGTGCCCCGCCCACTATCAAATTGATATCAAATTGATATCTAAGTGATATCAAATTGGTATCAAATTGATCTTATAGGAAATTAAACACATAACGTATGGCTATCGTAGTGTATTAAAGGGAATAAAATAGATATTATACGTCGATCATAGTGTATGAAAGTGTATTAAATTGATTACTGGCACGATTCCTACAAATTGATAACAAAGTGCACTGTTTTATAAGCCGATTGATACGTTAATGAGAATTGTTTCCTTGTGCCTATTATTCTATAGGGCCAATAATTATTCCAAAGTGAAACAAAGTGGGATTGATCCGATAATCAGAATTTGATTGTGCCTATTATTTTATAGGGACAATAATTATATAGGTTTTTGCTGCAGCTATTATTTATATAGGTTCTATTATGTATAGCGTTGATATTATGCTTTTATTGTCAATTTGATATGCTAAAAAGGAGTAAAATAAAGAACGAGAGACGTGGTTTTCAGATAAAAGTTATAATGTTTATTGAACAAAATCAATTACATTTTATAAAGACGTATGAATAAATTTCATTGTTCAATTAGAATCAGTTACAACACGTTTCTTGAAATCCACAATACAGAGCAATTAAACAAATCTTTTTTTCAGATAATAGTTATTTTTATTCTAATCAAATCAATTATCACTCAACACTCGCTATTACAATCATATAGATGAAAACATAATATTTCTTACTTAATAGTTTATAGCAATACAATTGATAAATGCTACATAGTGAGCCACGTGGATTGTAGTATCGGCGATACTCTTTTTTTAAGTCTCATTGGCCCTTGAGCGATATCTATTGGGGTGGAGTGTAATGGACGGATCGCACGGCGTGGTGTGAATAGAGCTTGTGGCTTAGATGCCCCATCAGTTTCAATCAATGGAATTTTTAATCGATCAAATTGTTCTCTAGTAGTGGAATTACCCACAACGGTGGATGGCATATTTTATTCAGCCATAGCACGTATAAACGTATCCCAGCCCCGGGGTAAATTCTTCCTGGATACGGCATGACTCAGAGTTGTGTTACGCACCAAATCCAGCATGTTAGAGCCAGGAATTACAGTTCCTTTGAATATAAATTAACTTTTGTGATTCCACGATGTAATATTTTGGTTCTGTAACAGTCTGCTTAGTAAAAATTCTGCATTCTTTTTACATCAAGGATTTACATGACTTACAATGTCAAAAACATCTGTATTTTTATCAGCTTCAGAATTCAACAATTGTTGGTGATCAGATTCAGGAATGCTAATGATCTTTAAAGTTGATAGTTCCTCTGCATCATGTTTAGCATGAGTCAAGTATCTCTGTAGTGCATCACTATATTTTTTAATTTTCACATCGTCCGGTATATCACGACGTTGTAAAATCTCAGCAATTTCCCCATCAAGACGTTGGATAACGCTCTGGTGTATGTTGGTTGTAATAGGGGGTCTTAGTTTAAATAGTTCCTGCTTGGGAACAAGATGCATTTTCTCGGCGTGTTCCATTAATTATCGCTGAGTAGACTTGTTAATATCGGAATCACAAAACCTAAAAGAGGTCCTATAAATCCTCCGGTCTGCTTTAATAGACGCTTCTTATTCTTTATGCTGTGGGATTCATTACTCATGGTTCTTATAGCTTTACTCCACTTTTTTAGTATATTTTTTTGTCGCTCTTTCAGAGGAATTCGACCTTTTAAGATATTTAAAGCGATTTCCCCTGTCGCTGTAATTAAATCATGACTGGCATTGCATAAAATAGTTTTTCTGACAGAAGGAGATGCCTTCACCAACGTTTTCAAGAGATCCCAGTTACGACGTATTCTCTCAGACATCTTTGCAACACTATGGCTACAGTGTAGAATGTCTGATTTTGTGTAATTTCACTTTTTAGAGGGATTTTTCTTTTGAACGTACACAGCTGGAAAAGCTGGAGGAAACAGACCCGTCCTCAAGCGAAGTTCCTCAGGGTATCGGCTCTTAAGTCAAGCATCAAATACCCATAAGGGTCACGCGTGGCATCCTCAAAAGCTTCTAAGAAAAAGCGTGTTTTTCCCGGGTACATTTGTCGCTCTAGTGTTACAATTTGTAATTTATCTCGAGGGTTATTAAAACGGACCATGTATTTTGTGTTTAAATTTATCGTACGACTTTTCTTTCCTTGAGAAAATATGTTTTGCACCAGGTAGAAAATGCTGAGATTTCTGTGATGTACATGTCATGTCTCACGACTTAGGAAATCATTCAATATTTGCATTGCTTGTGTTCTATCCTTCTTTCTAGGCAGAAGTTTGCCTTTCCCTGTATTTTGGCCCAACTCTCTCACTGTAGTCCTGTGATGTATGTTTGTTCTCGCCCTTATTCTCCATTTTGTTATCATTCCTCCATCTGTATGCATCCTACTACATGTCCTCTGTTGAATATTCCTTTTTACCTGCTACTTTCATCATAATACAAGAATTTCAGTTAAAGCAACCCTCTTTTCCTGGAGTCTTCTTACATGAGATCGTGGCTGAGTTAAGCTGTCTGATTAATCAGTATGAACGTGAGTACAGGTGAATACGGAAGTGCCTAAAAAGAAAGGTCTATCCAGACACCACTACGTTCTACATATCCATGAGTCAGAATAGTAAAAAGGAATAGCCTGCCTTCAGAGCCAGTAACTCAAGGTCTGTGCTGAACCTCAGTGGAAAAGGACATTTCCCAGATAGATAGTAACCCAGTTCCCAGCCAGACCCCAGCGTGCATAGAAGCACACACTGCAGATAAACAGGAAGAAGTATAACCCTCATCCTCCACTCTTCCTGCCTGCAATCAAATCATGTCTGAAGCAAGGAATACAATGTCCCTACCAGACTTACAAACACAGGAAAGAGATCCAGATCCCCATCCACCAGCTAGTGAAAGGGGAAAACGTACAGTCAAACCTACATGGAAAGTCATGGAGAATTTAGAGACAGCAAAATGTGTCGTATATAGTGATGTGTCTTCACTGTGGGAGAAAGTGCTGAATCACATAGACACTGTATCAAGGCCTGCTTCTCATGAGTTACCACTTGAGGGAGCCCTAGAACAATTATGCACAGCATACCAAATGTATATGGAGAAGACTGACCAATACATTATTCTCCTGAAAAAACTGAATCTGCCAGAGACTTTAAACGAATTGCAAAGTTTCCAGCAGCTTAATTCTGAAAGAGACTGCACCGTACGTGACATTAAAACCAAGTTAGAGGCTAAAATTGCACGGACACCAGATGCATCAACTCGCTCATCCAAATTGTCCAAGCACTCAAAACGCTCATCTAGGTCAAGTTCATCAAAATATTCCACTCTCAGCGAGCAGCTTATAAGAGCACGTGCTAAGGCAGAAACGTCTAAGATACAAGCTGCCTTTGCGCAAAGGAGAGCAGAAATGGATGCAGCCACAGCACAAAAGAGAGCCGAAATGGATGCGGATGCAGCACGCAAGGAAGCTATGGAGAAGGAATGTGAGCACGCGACAGCCATGGCAGAGTTAAGGATCCTGGAGCGAGCTATTAGTGGGAGTCAAAGAGACAGCATCAGTTTGTGTGAAATGGAGGCAGAAGACCCTATTGAACGCACAAGAGACTACGTGCTAAGCCAAAATGGCGAACCGCAGATCATTACTAACATTCCTGATGGCGTTCATGCTTCTCCAGGGCACCAGGATGCCGATCCACTTACAGAACCCTGCATTCAAGGTCAGTACAATGCTCCCAAACTTGAACTTCCTTCGTATTCCAGTATGCGCCAAGACCCCGCATCTCACCAAACTCCACAGGCTAATATCTACACGCAACCCAATATGCCGGCAGGTCATTATACTCTCGACAACCGCGCAGTGCCAGGTCCGCATGTAGCAGAGACTGTACCCACCAAACTGGTTGCTGGACTAAATGCATATGCCACTCCATACTTACCCACGTTTCAAGGCCAGGACGTCTCCACCCCTATGTACAACACTGCTCAGCCTACATTCGTGCATCCTAAGTCAGAAAGAACAGACATGTCCGACTTCGCAAGGTACATGATTTGCCGCGAACTTACTAAAACCGGTCTCACAAGGTTTGACGACCAACCTGAAAATTACAGAGGTTGGAAAAATGCCTTTAGAACCGTAACTAGTGACCTTGGCATCACTGCTACCGAAGAGCTGGACCTGCTAATCAGATGGCTAGGACCACAATCTACAGAGCGTGTTAAGAGACTCAGGTCTGTACATATCAGTAATCCAATGGCTGGTCTCATGGCTGCATGGGAAAGACTAGAGAAAAACTTTGGCAGTCCAGAAGCCATAGAGGATGCACTGTTCAAGCGATTACAGAGTTTTCCAAAGATATCAAGCAAAGACAGTTCAAAGTTCCTAGAGCTCAGTGACTTGCTGTTAGAGCTCCAGCTGGCCAAGGCAGACACCCACCTACCTGGCCTCAGCTACCTGGACACTGCCCGTGGAGTAAATCCCATTATCTCCAAGCTACCGTACAACGTACAAGAAAAGTGGACTACACTAGGGTCAAAATACAAGAAAGACCATCAAGTGTCATTTCCTCCATTCTCCTACTTCTGTGAGTTTATAAAAGACGTGGCAGAGCGTAAGAACGACCCAAGCTTTTCCTACGAAGAATCCAGTGGCCCAGCTTCACCTCCTTCTAAATACGTCAGCGCACGCTGGAATGACAGAAACCGCAGGGGTCCAGTGTCAGTGAAGAAGACGGATATTCTTCCCTTACCAACATCAGCCCCAGGCAAGAGTAACAAGGGTGAAAAGATAGAGAACCCAAATCGTGAATGTCCCATCCACAAGAAGCCACATCCCTTAAAAAAGTGCATCGGCTTCAGGAAGAAACCACTCCAAGAACGTAAGGAGCTTCTAAAGAAGTTCGGGGTATGCTACAGATGTTGTGCTTCTACTGAACACCTTGCTAAAGACTGTAAAACTACAATTAAGTGCATGGAGTGTGACAGTGAGGACCACGTACAAGCACTCCAACCATTCCGTCCTGACTCTACAGTTACTCCTTCCCCCACCACGAGCCATGGCGGGGAGGAGCAGCTCAAACTGCAAGCCATACCACAATATCTTCTTCATGCACAGAAGTCTGCGGAGAAAACCACTGGGACAAGTCCTGTGCGAAGATTTGCCTGGTGAACGTGTATCCCAACGGTCACCCAGAGAAAGCCGTGAAGGTGTATGTCCTTCTGGATGATCAGAGCAACCGATCACTTGCAAGGTCAGAACTTTTTGATATGTTTAACTTAAAGGGAAATGCTTACCCTTACACCTTAGGTACCTGCAGTGGTGTTACAGAGTTTTCTGGGAGAAGGGCCAGTGGTCTTACAGCGACATCTCTCGAGAACACCGTCGAGATACCGTTACCTACACTGGTCGATTGCAACCAGATTCCATCCAATCGAGAAGAGATCCCAACGCCAGAGGCTGCTCTTCATCATCAACATCTCAAGAGGATAGCAAACAAGATACCAGCCCTCAACAACAATGCAGATATCCTGATTCTGCTGGGCAGAGACATTCTCCGGCTGCACAAGGTACGTCAGCAAATTAACGGACCACACGATGCACCATTTGCCCAACGCTTAGATCTAGGCTGGGTAATCGTAGGCAATGTTTGCATACACAAGATGAAGAGACCTAACAACATCTCCTCTTACAAAACACACATCTTGTCAAATGGTCGCAGCACCCATTTCCAACCATGCCCACATCACTACTGGGTGAAAGAGAAAGTGAGCAACACCAAGTGGCAACAGGAATCCTTCAACAACATGAACACGCACCAGCCCTGGGATGAAAACCCCGGGTCATCAGTGTTCGACTCTACAAGTAGTGACAACAAGTTGGCACCCACAAGGGAAGATAAAGAATTCATAAAGGTTATGGATAAAGAATTTGCTCAAGACGACTCCAACAGTTGGGTAGCTCCTTTACCCTTTCGTTTCCCAAGAGTGAGGTTGCCGAACAACCTGCATCAAGCAACTGCAAGGTTCTCATCCTTAAAGCGTACCCTAAAGAGGAAA
The DNA here is from genome assembly GCF_032444005.1 of Ranitomeya imitator. Lineage (NCBI taxonomy): Eukaryota > Metazoa > Chordata > Amphibia > Anura > Dendrobatidae > Ranitomeya > Ranitomeya imitator. The sequence goes on from NC_091283.1 coordinate 836,482,467, forward strand.
CCAGAGATGGAGAAGCATTTCATTGACTTTATGCAGAACATCTTTGACAGAGATCATGCTGAACCTGCGCCACCACTGAGGGAGGGAGAAGAATGTGGGTATCTTCCATCCTTTGGTGTCTATCACCCTCGCAAGCCTAATCAGATCAGAGTCGTGTTTGACTCCAGTGCTCAGTTTGAAGGCCTCTCTCTCAATAACCTGCTCCTAACTGGGCCCAACCTGAACAACAGCCTCCTTGGAGTATTGATCCACTTCAGACAAGAACCTGTCGCCATAATGGCCGACATTCAGCAGATGTTTCATTGCTTCATCATGAAAGAAGACAACAGAAACTATCTTAGGTTCCTATGGCACAAAGACAACAATGTCAACAATCCGGTCATAGACTACCGGATGAAGGTCCATGTCTTCGGCAATTGTCCCTCACCTGCTGTGGCGATCTATGGTCTGAGACGGACAGCCCAGGAAGGTGAGAGAGAGTACGGATCCGATGCTCGGCAATTTGTAGAGAAGAACTTCTACGTGGACGATGGGCTCAAGTCCTTACCCACAAGTGAAGATGCAATTTACCTACTCTACAGGACACAGGAAATGCTATCCACATCAAACCTCAGACTCCACAAGATTATCTCTAACAGTCAAGAGGTAATGAACGCGTTTCCATCTGAGGACCATGCCACAAACCTAAAAGACCTCGACTTGGGTTCTGATATTCCTCCAACACAGCGCAGCCTTGGTCTACTGTGGGATATCAAACGGGACACCTTCACCTTCCAAGTGTCACCCTATGACAAACCCTTTACCAAACGAGGAGTCCTATCTGTCATAAATAGCATCTATGATCCTCTCGGGTTTGTAGCACCCGTCACTATTCAAGGCAAGATACTGTTAAGACAGCTTACGGCCGAGAACACGGATTGGGACACCCCGCTTCCAACTCAGAAACAGCAAAGGTGGGAAGCATGGAAGAAGTCTCTGGAGTTCTTACAGCAACTCCAAGTTCCACGTTGTTATTCTCCAAGATCACCTTTGACTGCAATCAGAAGAGAAGTCCATATTTTTTCTGATGCATCTACTGAAGCCATAGCCGCAGTAGCTTATCTGATGACCTTAGGAGCCAATAAGGTGCATTGTGGTTTCATCCTGGGTAAGACCAAATTAACTCCAAAGCCTGCACACTCTGTACCCAGACTCGAGCTTTGCGCTGCGGTATTGGCAGTAGAAATTGCTGAAGTTGTACGAGACGAAATGGACATTACAATTGATTCCTTTACCTTCTACACAGACAGCAGGGTGATACTTGGGTACATACACAACCAAACGAAGCAGTTCTATACATATGTGAGCAACAGAGTAGAGCGCATCAGAAGTTTTTCTAGCCCTGAGCAGTGGCATCACATCTCCACCGATTTAAACCCAGCCGACCGAGGTACAAGACTCACAGCTGCTTCTAAGCTTGGTGATAACATGTGGTTGGCGCCTCCTAGTCTCCTGTACGAAGATTTCTGTGCTAACAACACCAAAAATGCTTATGAGCTGGTGGAACCAGAATCTGACAAGGAGATAAGACAAACTATCTCTGCTCACTATACTTCAATGACATCTAGGCAAGGTTTGAAGTCTCACCGCTTTGAACGCTTCTCAAGCTGGTCTTCCGTTGTACGAACTGTAGCTCGTCTTATCCACATTGCTCGCTGTTTTACAAAGGACAAGCTCTCAGGGTGCCATGGTTGGCACGTGTGTAAGAGTCATCTTACTGCCGACGACATAGACCATGCTGAACAAGTCATCATCAGGTGTGTGCAACAAGAAGAATATTCACATGAGATTGGCAGTATTACCAAGGGAGTCAGTGTGTCCAAAAACAGCACCCTACTCGACTTGAACCCAGTAGTCGATCATCTCAAGTTTCTAAGAGTGGGTGGACGTTTAAGTAAATCAGACCTATACGATAAGGAGCAGAACCCTATCATCATTCCAGGTCGACATCACGTCACTACTCTGTTGATTCGGCACTATCACGAACGAGTACAGCACCAAGGCAGACATCTTACTGAAGGTGCCATCAGGTCTGCTGGCTTGTGGATCATGGGAATGAAAAGGTGCATCTCCTCAGTTCTCCATAGATGTGTCAAATGTCGAAGGTTACGAGGAAATCACCAACAACAACAAATGGTGAACCTCCCAGCAGATCGACTGAGCACAGACCATCCATTCTCATATGTTGGTGTAGACGTCTTCGGGCCATGGTCGGTTGTTACCAGGAAAACCCGTGGAGGAGCCGCGAACAGTAAGTGGTGGGCTGTCCTATTTACCTGTCTCAGTATCCGTGCAGTTCACATCGAGATAATTGAATCCATGGATACCTCCAGCTTCATCAATGCCCTAAGAAGATTCTTTTCCATCCGGGGACCTGCCAAGCAACTCCGGTCCGACTGCGGCGCAAACTTTGTAGGAGCCTGCAAGGAACTGCAGTTTGACAACTTCTTGTCCGACAATGGATGCACTTGGGTATTCAACCCTCCACACTCTTCACACATGGGTGGAACTTGGGAACGCATAATTGGTGTTGCACGAAGGATCCTCGACTCCATGTTGCTGGACCATAAACTTCCCCTTACTCATGAAGTTCTGGTCAGTTTCCTCGCAGAAGTGTCAGCCATAATAAATGCTAGACCTTTGGTTCCAGTATCATCCGACCCCGATGCTCCAGCGATCCTTACTCCAGCTACACTTCTTACACAGAAGACTGGAGCTGCTACAGTTCCGCCTGGGAATTTCAATAACAAGGACATTTACAAACCTCAGTGGAGGCAAGTACAACATCTGGCTAACGTGTTTTGGCATCGCTGGAAGACTGAATATTTGCACATGCTTCAAAACCGTCACAAATGGCAGATGCCCAGTCCCAATCTCCAAGAAGGAGACCTCGTTCTCTTAAAGGACAAAGAGGCTCATCGCAATGACTGGCCAATTGGACTTATCGCCAAGGTCCTACCCAGTGAGGACGGAAAGACTCGTAAGGTAGAAGTTAAGGTGACAAAAGGGGGCTCTACCCGAACCTTCTTCCGCCCGGTCACTGAACTCGTGCTGCTTCTACGAAAGGAGGACATCACATGAACTGAACATGCTCCTGGACGTTGCTCACGGCGGGGAGCATTCCTCCTCGTCCCCCAGTTTTATTGAATATTGACATTTTCCATTGGATTTAACTGTTAACATTCCCATTGGATTCTGGGTTGGTGGAAGAGTTGGCATGTTTGCGGCTTCCCCAATCTGAAGATGGGTTTAAAATATTTGGACTTATCTTTCGGTTTGATCTACGGGTCGACAACAACGAGTTTGGACTTTAAAATCTTTGATGTTTATTATTGCATGCATGTTTTCTTTCCTCTTGTTTTTTCAGGTTCGAACGACTTCGAAGAATTACGGACATCGTGAAATCCAAGGATTTCAGACGGGGAGTGTCATGTCTCACGACTTAGGAAATCATTCAATGTTTGCATTGCTTGTGTTCTATCCTTCTTTCTAGGCAGAAGTTTGCCTTTCCCTGTATTTTGGCCCAACTCTCTCACTGTAGTCCTGTGATGTATGTTTGTTCTCGCCCTTATTCTCCATTTTGTTATCATTCCTCCATCTGTATGCATCCTACTACATGTCCTCTGTTGAATATTCCTTTTTACCTGCTACTTTCATCATAATACAAGAATTTCAGTTAAAGCAACCCTCTTTTCCTGGAGTCTTCTTACATGAGATCGTGGCTGAGTTAAGCTGTCTGATTAATCGGTATGAACGTGAGTACAGGTGAATACGGAAGCGCCTAAAAAGAAAGGTCTATCCAGACACCACTACGTTCTACATATCCATGAGTCAGAATGGTACATACTTGGTAAAGGCTTTTTCTATTTCACTATTATCACTAGCACTCTCCATGAGATCATCAACAATAGTCAAATTTACCTTTTCAGGAGGGAATAATTCATAATTTACGAAAGTATCTGGCACACCCTCCACAAATCTGATGCTGGGGAAAGAAAGAGTAATTTCGTCATATAACTTCTGCCAACATGAATAAAACCAAACAATATTATCGGGATTGTGAGAAAAATGAGCATCAATATTATATAACAGTTGTTTCACAAAATAACTTTTTCCAGAATTAGATGGGCCTGCTAGAATGCATGAGAATGTGTGTATTTATCTAATAACCAAAAGGGACAGTGGTAAAATCGTCTATCAGTATTCGTTTTGGGTAAACACACTTTTGTGTTTTGCGTAATGCTCTTGTTTCAATGTCCCAATACATTTTATTTTTCACAATGCCGGACTGTTCAACGATAATACGCTTTTGTGTTTCAGAATCGGAATTACGCTGATAGTCCAGTACTAGATCTTTTAGACTGTCGAAATTAATAGATCGCGTGTTACCAACATTTAGTGTTATCCCCTTCACTTTTAAGACAGTTTTACCAGTGTTGAGTTTGTAGCCGTAAGTTTTTGGACCTGCAGATACAAATTCAGTGATGTAAGTATCTTCAGGCATCTCACAGGTCAATTTCCCCCAGATAATCACCTAAAGGAGGACTCCACTCACCTTCTCTATGCACAAAAATAACGGAATCTGTGTCGTGATAAAGACACCTTTCCTGCAGCTTGTCCAGTAGAGTAAAGCTCTACTCTGGCATACGCTGTTGTAAAGCAGGCTATAAAAATGTTTGTGTTTCTGTTGACGGTGTGGTGTCCTTCTGTATATTTCCAATCAATTGTTGCGGTTTCATCATCAATAAAATGCACCATTGAAATGTCATAGTACGGTAAAAAAAACATGTTGAAAAAGCTCATCGGGATTGCTAATAATGCTGGTACATGATAAATTAGATCTCTGGGCAAACTCCGCTGAGAGCTTCATTATCTACAAAACCCAATATAATCAAACGGGGAAGAGAACCTAAACAAAAGTTCTCATGGTTGGAGATTCGTGTCCCTGCAGGAATGCTGTACACTTTCATGCATACCCTATCAATAGCGTATTTTGCTGTGGCATTTAACAGGGCTTGACAATGGCCTATCCGTACAGCTGGCGAAACTTGTACTCTCTTTACATAGAGAGAGGCTTGTAAAATTTGTACTTTAAGCAGATCAGCTTCAGCCGACATCAGACAGAAAGAGTCGTTATTTCGTGTTAACTTGATCTTAAGGTCAATTCTGTTCAATATAAGCTTCGTCTGATTAAATATATCACCAAAAATCGGTCCTAAAAGATTAACAGGTATATCATCGCTGGCAACCTTCAAGGAGTCAATACGCTCATTAATCGCTCTTATGAGATCCGTAATATTTGAATAATAGCCCGACTTTACAAAATCTTCCCTTAATACATCACCTCGTTTACCAATAAAGAAATTGCCTTCATTCTGTTCAAACGTATACAGGGTTAATTTTATAAGGAGGAGATACAAAAAGTACCAACGGATGAGAATCGTCTCTATAAAGTAGAAAAGATTTTGAGAAAAAAATGTGTCAGATGTTCGACAGTTTATCTCGTCAAATGGGTTGGATATCCGGAAAAATTTAACAGTTGGATAAAAGATTCCCAGCTGGCGGATATATAAGAATGGAATCCGGTTCATTTTTTATTACCTTCCCCGTTTGATTATATTGGGTTTTGCAGATAATGAAGCTCTCAGCGGAGCGTATAATAAAAACCCGTTGAACTTTCATCATTATAACATGAATAATGCGTCTTTATTTTTGGATGGCCAGCAGATTCCGGTCCTGCCGTATCAACCCAATTTCAATATTGATCTAGCAGTTAGAGAATATATGGCCCTCGCCCATATATCTGGTAAACAAAAGGCTGATTGTGCTCTAGCGATTGATCGAGAAGAATTTATGGATGGATTCACATACTTTGCATTTGATTTATCAGCTGATCAAGAACCTGGAGAACACTTCTCACTCATTAAAACAGGTAACCTACGTGCCGAAGTACGCTTTGCTTTTCCTACCCCACACACTGTAAATATGATGGTGTATGCCTTGAACTCATCTATTCTAGATATTAATAACCGTCGTAAAGTCTTGTATGATTTCTACTGATGATTGACTCCATGCAAATTATAAGGCTGATGAAGAAGGATTGTTATACAGAACGAATATTTTCTGGGGTGTTTCCGTGTGATTTGCTTCCGGAAGAAAGAGTGACTAAGAGACCCGCGGCCTATATAGTGAACACCGACAACTCAAAGAATAGCGGAAAAAATTGGATAATGATTTTACTATGCGATGATAAGAAGGCCATTTTTTTTGATAGTTATGGTTTCTCCCCGGACAACGTACTTTTACCTGACGAGTTTGTAAAGTTCTTAAAGAGAAATAGTGAACTATACTGCTATCAAGATAAGCAGCTCCAGGAAACATATAGTACTGATTGCGGCCATTATTGTGCGTTTATTCTGAAACATTTGGCCAGGGGATGGACATATAGTGAGATATTATGTCAATTTACTAATTAATGATAACAGTTTATGATTTTGTAATGCGCAATTCAGCTGGGTCAAGCTTTAATAATTGCAGCTCTCATAATAATAATTTTTATTTATATAGCGCCAACATATTCCGCAGCGCTTTACAAATTATAGAGGGGACTTGCACAGACAATAGACATTACAGCATAACAGAAATACAGTTCAAAACACATACCAGGAAGAATGAGGGCCCTGCTCGCAAGCTTACAAACTATGAGGAGAAGGGGAGACACGAGAGGTGGATGGTAACAATTGCTATAGTTATTCGGACCAGCCATGGTGTAAGGCTCGGGTGTTCATGTAAAGCTGCATGAACCAGTTAACTGCCTAAGTATGTAATAATTAATGTAATAAATATGTAATAATCATAATATTTACCAAATATACAGGGCTCTTTGTTCAGTATGAATAAATGAATACATTCATTACTGAAATGAGAGCAACTGACTTTACTCCTGGATAAACAAATTGAGACCAGTTGACTTTTACAACTCAGAACCTAAACTAGGCAACAGGTGATTCCTTGAGGAAAATGTTTATTCGGTGTAGTGTAATATCTCAGACTGCCAACAAAAGCACAGTTGTAAGGTATTTTTTGCTTTTTGGATAAACAAATGAACTTATTTTTGGTCTTGAAAAAACTTTGAATAGCTAAAGAACTTTGTCCTATGTAACACCTGCTGCTAATGACTCTACAAGATGGAATCTTCAAAATGCCTGTAGCCTAAGAAATATTATGTTTTCATCTATATGATTGTAATAGCGAGTGTTGAGTGATAATTGATTTAATTAAAATGAAAATAACTATTATCTGAAAAAAAGATTTGTTTAATTGCTCTGTATTGTGGATTTCAAGAAACGCGTTATAACTGATTGATTCTAATTGAACAATGAAATTTATTCATACATCTTTATAAAATGTCATTGATTTTGTTCAATAAACATTATAACTTTTATCTGAAAAACCACGTCTCTCGTTCTTTATTTTACTCCTTTTTAGCGTATCAAATTGACAATAAAAGCATAATATCAACGCTATAGATAATAGAACCTATATAAATAATAGCTGCAGCAAAAACCTATATAATTATTGTCCCTATAAAATAATAGGCACAATCAGATTCTGATTATCGGATCAATCCCACTTTGTTTCTCTTTGGAATAATTATTGGCCCTATAAAATAATAGGCACAAGGAAACAATTCTCATTAACGTATCAATCGGCTTATAAAACAGTTTGTAGGAATCGTGCCAGTAATCAATACTACGATCGATGTATAATAACTATTTTATTCCCCTTAATACACTACGATAGCCATACAATATCTATTTAATTCTCTATAAGATCAATTTGATACCAATTTGATATCACTTTGATATCAATTTGATAGTGGGCGGGGCACCTGTCAGATTTCTTTTTGATGAAACATCCCTCCCCCTTACTACTCATTTTTATAATAGCAAATGTTTTAATAAAACACTTACTAACAATTAGAAACAAGTTTTCAGGCGCAATTATATACAGTGTATTAATGTGAAATATTCTACGCACACGGTTGATATATAGGGGTGTTTTCACGATTCTATTTGCTTTTTTGCTTAACAGACATTTATTGATAATTTCATACATTTCGCAATCATTTAGTTTTTAATGCTTGTCTCTTTTCCCTTATATATTTAACTTTATTATGACTGTAATTTTTTTTTATCTTGTTTGATTTGCTATTGAAAAAAGAAAATTGCTACTTCCACATGTGAATTTTTTGATGTTTAATAAGAATTGACTTTTGTGCAAACATTTCCCACATTCAGAACATGAAAATGGCCTCTTCCATCAGTGACTTGTCTGATGTCTAGTAAGATGTTGTTTCCGGCTAAAAGATTTGCCACATTCTGAACATGAATACGGCTTCTCCCCTGTGTGAATTCTCTGATGCTTAACAAGATCTGTTTTATTTCTAAAACGTTTCCCACATTCTGAACATGAATATGGCTTCACCCCTGTGTGAATTCTCTGATGATTATCAAGATTTGTTTTACTTGTAAAACATTTCCCACATTCTGAACATGAAAATGGCTTCTCCCCTGTGTGACTTATCTGATGCTTACCAAGACTTGTTTTATGCGTAAAACATTTCCCACATTCTGAACATGAATATGGCTTCTCCCCTGTGTGACTTCTCTGATGTGCAGCAAGATGCGATTTCAGACTAAAACATTTCCCACATTCTGAACATGAAAATGGCCTTTCCCCTGTGTGACTTCTCTGATGTCTTGTAAGATTCCATTTCCGTTTAAAATATATCCCACATTCTGAACAAGAAAATGGTTTCTCCCCTGTGTGATTTTTCTGATGGTTATTAAGCTGTGCTTTTTGCTTAAAATATTTTCTACATTGGGAACATGAATAAGGTTTCTTCTCTGTGTGAGTTCTCTCGTGGCTAATAAGATTTGATTTACCAGTAAAACATTTTTTGCATTCTGGGCATGAATATGGCTTTTCCCCTGTGTGAATTCTCAGGTGTAAAACCAGATTTGATTTACTACGAAACAATTTACCACATTCTGAACAAGAATATGGCAAAACCCCTGTGTGAATTCTCTGGTGTGCAATAAGACTTGAATTCTTAGTAAAAGATTTCCCACATTCTGAACATGAACAAAGCTTCCTTCCAGTATGACTTTTATCATGTATAAGAAGACTTGATTTTTGGGAAAAATATTTTCCACATTTTGAACAAGAATATGGCTTCTCACCAGTGTGAATTCTCTGATGTATAACAAGATATGATTTAACTGTAAAACATTTCCCACATTCTTTGCATGAATAAGACTTCTCCCCTGTGTGACATCTATAATGTATAACAAGTTGTGCTTTACTTGTAAAACCTTTACCACATTCTGAACACAAAAATGGCTTTTCACCTGTGTGACTTCTCTGGTGTATAACAAGCTGTGATTTCAGAATATAACCTTTCCCACATTCTGAACACCAATATGGTTTCTCCTTTGAGTGTATTTTCTGATGTAAAACAAGATATGATTTCTGGCTAAAACATTTCCCACATTCTGAACATGAATATGGCTTTTCCCCTGTGTGACTTCTATTATGTATAATTAAAAGTGATTTCTGGCGATAACATTTCCCACATTTTGAACAAGTATATGGCTTCTCACCTCTGTGTTTTCTCTTATGTGTAATGAGAGTTGATTTATGTGGAAAACATTTCCCACATTCTGAACATGAATATGGCTTCTTCCCTGTGTGAACTCTCTGATGTATAATAAGATGCGTTTTCAGTTTATAATGTTTTCCACAGTCTGAACATGAATGTGGCTTCTCTCCTTTGTGATCTGGTTGACTGTTTATAAGACTCCAGGACATTTTATCAGTTTGAGATGAATTAGGAGATGACGTGATAATAGCTTGCTCTTCATATGTAGCTCTTTTGATATTCAGATCAAGATGTCCTTTTGTGTTCATGGTACAGTCATCTGCCAATAATAAAATTTATTATTTTGGAGTTATAATCCCTTAAAAGTCTGTTCATATTGTGTAACATTTTCCCCAAACATGTCTGAAATTTCATCAAAAATAACAAATCAAGATGTAATTTGTGATTAAAATATTTCCTATATTCTGAACATGGCACGTCTGAGTCCTGTCATGAGTAAAAAGATATGATTCTTGGGTAAAACATTTTTAACATTCTGAGTATGAAAATTATTTTCTTCATATGACTTCTATATACAGCTCTGGCAAAAATTAAGAGACCACTGCAAAATGTTCAGTTTGTCCGTTTTTTTCCTCTTTATAGGTATATTTTTGAGTAAAATGTAAATTGTTCTTTTATTCTATAAACTTCTGACAAAATGTCTCCGAATTTCCAAGCAATAAATTTTGTATTTTTTTCTGACAAAGAAAAATGGTAAAAATAAAAAAACAGTGCTTTCAGACCTCAAATAATGCAAAGAAAACAAGTTCATAATCATTTACAAACAACAATACTAATGTTTTAATTCAGGAAGCGTTCAGAAATCAATATTTTGTGGAATAACCATGATTTTTAATCACAGTTTTCATGCGTCTTGGCATGCTTTCCCCCAGTCTTTTACACTGCTTCTGGTGCAAAAATTTAAACAGTTCTTCTTTGTGTGATGGCTTGTAACTATCCATCATCCTCTTGATTACATTCCAGAGGTTTTCAATGGGGTTCAGGTCTGGAGATTGGACTGCCCATGACAGGATTTTGATGTGGTAGTCTCTTAATTTTTGCCAGAGCTGTATATAACAAGTTGTGATTCCTAGTGAAAACATTTCCCACATGAATGTGGCTTCTTCACTGTGTCATTTCACTGATGTAAAACAAGTTTTGATTCGAAACATGAATATGGCTTCTCTCTGTGTGACCTCTCTGATGTATAGTAAGTAGGGATGAGCGAACCCTAACTAAAAAGTTCAAAGTTTGTACTGGACTTCTAGTGTCCGATACCAGACCTGAAACAAAGACTACTTAATCTATGTCCAGTTTTCTGTTTGAGTCCGGATGTCTAACAAAGCTTGTTGAAAGGCTGCAGAGCAGCCAATCAACATGTTTCAAGGTTGTGGGCACTTCCGGCTCCATCACAGCCATGTCAATTAATGGCATGGCTATGATTGACCAGTGCAACATGTGACATGGCCTGACACTAAAAATAAAAATTTAAAAAGACACACAGTTTTAAAACTCGCAAAGGGAAAACAAACAGCTGTGAGCTGGTATGTTCAGACTGGGAAGGGACAATATCCATGCAGCTTTACAACCTATTAATATCAGTTCGCAGCTGTCTGATTTGCCTTAGCTATTTATTAAAAATAGGGGGCCCTAAAAAATGATGTAGGGTCCCCCCTATTTTTTAATAACCAGCTAAGGCAAAGTAGACAGCTGCAGGCTGATATTAATAGCCACGGATATATCAATCCTCAGCCGCCCCAGAAATGGCGCATCCATTAAATGTGCCAATTCTGGTACTTATCCTCAGCTTTTCCCGCTTGCCCTGGTGTGTTGGCAAGCGAGGTAATGGTTTTTGAGGTTGATGTCAGCTTTGTAATGTCAGCTGACATCAAACGCCCCCATTACTAATTCAGTAAGTTAGGGAAAAAAAATTCACACACACAGGAAAAACATTTCTGAACTTGGTAATAACTTTTTCCATATTCTCAACATAAAATGGTTTCTCACCTTTCTGAGCTGTTTGAGGTTTCTCAACCCTTATGTGAATTTCATTTTGCTTATCAGTCTGTGATGAATCAGAAGATGAGGATATATCTGTGATAACAGCAGGCCCTTCATACGTAGCTGTTGTAACATCAAGATTATCTGATATGAAATCTGATTTCAGAGGTTCTGCTGAGCTCCTGGTAAAGTCATCTGACAAAAATAAAACTTTTTTTGAGTAATAATACCTTTAAAAATGTTTCTATTTTATAACGCTTTACCCAAACTTACAGTTATAACAAGTCACAAGGTTAGGGCTCATACTCAAAATAGAAGTGTCAGTCTTGGGCAAGCTATTTGTCCAAGGCAGATTTAAGAAAACCTGCCATGGGCGCTTTTATTTTTTAAATGGACAAGATGGTAGTGGGGTCGTCCATTTCTTTCCCCGACCCTTGGTTTTCTATGTGGCCTAAGGCCACAGGTTTGTTTGTAGAAACCCCTGCAGCAGAGGGTTGGGTGTATCAGTTTGGTTTTTGCAAGCGTGCAGAGCAGAAGGCTCTGCACATCTCTACCTGTGTGAGGCAACACAGGCAAGTGGAGCCAAAAGACATGGCACCCCTGAGCGTACATGGCGGTGTAGTCAACCACGGCAACCAGTCTCGGATGTGGACTGTCTTGTTTCCAGCCATGATCCGAGGGATACTGGGTGCTGTTTTTTCTGTGAGTTTTGGACATTAAACACACTTTGTTTTGAACTTTTCCTGGGTCACTGCCTCATCACCGCAGTGTGAATACTGCTGCACCACACTTGTCAGTGTATTAATACGTTTAAAATTAATTCAATACATAAGATATGTAAAAATATAGCCTCATTTTGTCATGTTACCTGGTGATGTGTGGGGCTGGGGAACCTCCATCATAATTTCTTTGTACTGATCCTTGTGCCCTTCGAGAAACTCCCACTCCTCCATGGAGAAGTAGACAGTGACGTCCTGACACCTTATAGGAACCTGTCACATACAATGACACCGTCATCCCCCCGATCCCTTCATAGCGTCACTGTATAATCTCCCAGCATTCCCAGCAGTGTTACCTCTCCAGTCAGCAGCTCAATCATCTTGTAGGTGAGTTCTAGGATTTTCTGGTCATTGATGTCCTCATGTATCCGGGGGTGCAATGGAGACCCCGTGATTGGGCTCAGGATTTCTGCCCATCCCTCAGGCACAGAGGCCTGACAGTGATCACTAGATTCCTTCTTCACAATCATGTAATTCTGTTTATGGAGAGACACATTAATAAATCTTATTTCAGACAATTCCAGAGTCCTCACCTCTTCGGCCATATCATCTGTTATTACCATAGATGATGTAATGTGACATCATAAGAATCTCTCACCTCTCCGGTAATTCGGAAGAGGATCTCCAGGGTGAGATTTAGTATAGTCTCTGCCATATTTCCTTCTCTGATTCTATCCATCATTGACAGGGCAATCAGGATAATTCTCTTATATAGAAGATCTCCACTGAGAAGATCCGATATTGTCGGACTCTAAATAGAAACAAGATAAGCCGATGTAACATCATACAAAATCCCTTGTAGAAAGTACAATTACTGAATGTAATAAGGGAAAACAAAGAGGGGTATAATCTTGTTACGTGATGCCATATTGATAGGACATGCTAAAACTTAATGATTGGTGGGATTCTGATCTCTGGAAGCTCCATAGATCCTGAGAGTCACATTGCTGACTCCGTGCTGCTTCCCCCTCACTATTTTTCCCTGCATAATGACGCTCCCAGCCCGCAGACTTTCATGGAAGCTAAAAACAAGTGTTTGGTGTCAGGTATCAAACCCATATAGATCTGCTATTGAAGACATATCGCAAGGATAGATCTTCAATATGGAAGTAAAGGACAACCCCTTTGAGATGGTTTTATAGGAGGTCATACAGACCTGGTGTAGTGTGCGCTGTATTCCACAAGATTGGGCTTGTCTGCTGAAGAATATGGTGCTTCAGCTACTCCAGAAAACTAGTTTGAATACATTGATAGTGATATATACAGTCACTACAAGAGAAGTGGAAGTGAAAAATATGGCGCTCACCCCCCAAAAATGGCAGAAATTCAAAATTCGCAAAACTCAAGAGGGATTCAGGTGAGGAAACACAGGGATATAGTTTTATATATATATTTCTTGTCTAAAATTCAAAGGAAATGCGTCATCTTTAACTTTAGGCCTTTTAGAGTTCATTTAGTCTTCAACTTACGTAACTGTTCACAATAGCAGTAATTTAGCCCAAACTTTTACTTGCCACTGTAGACCCAGAGCAGCTGCCTTATTAGAGGTTTCTGCAGCACCCTGGAGATTTGCCCACTCTTCAGAGAGGTTTCCCCTTTCTTCAGGAGCTAGTTATTTTTTGGGAAAAAATTGGCACACATTAGTTACATAAGTCAATATTAATATTGTGCTTTTTTTTAGTAAATCCTTGAAATTGTGGCAAACAAGTGACAAATCAATACATGTACACACACACCCTTATTGGGGTTCTCTGAAAAATAAAAGATATATAATGTCGGGTCATCATACTTTATGGTGGAGTCTGTGGGGGCATCATAACGTATGCTGGTGAGTTTGAGGGGCATCATGCTTTGTGGGACCATCATACAGTGTGGAGTGCTGTGTGGGCATCATGCTTTGTGTGGACATCAAATTTTATGTGGGGGCAACATATTGTGTGGGAGACTGTGGGGGCATCATACAGTGTGGAGGGCTGTGAAAGCAGTATACTGTGGAGGAAATCACTGTGGGGTTGGATTATGTAGGGACCATTATATTGTGGCTTCAGTATATTTTCTGTGGGCTATCAAGGCCATCATACTGTGCATATAAATCTGTGGAGACATACTGTGTGGGTGGCTATTGTGGCCATCATACTGTGGGAACAATCATACTGTGTAGAGGCATTTTATTGTGGGAGGTGTGACCGGGGGTATCATACAGTGTGTGTAGTGGTGGAGGCTGTGGGGACGGTATACTGTGTGAAGGTCGATAGGGTCCAGCAAACAGTTTGTGGGGCAGCATACCATGGTGTAGAGTCACTGGGGACATCATACTGTGTGGGTATGCTACAGGGACATCATAGTGTGTTGCAATGTGAGGGAATCATGCTGTGTGTGAGATGCATTTTTAGGGGTATCATACTCTACGAGGGACATGAAAGTGGTATTGTAATGGGTAAGAACACTAAGGGGGTCTCAAGAGGCAAAATGACTGTGATCCTGCCAATATATATTTCACTCTCCCTGCCTTTAACCCCTTCACGATCTTGGCCGTTTCTATACGTCCTGCTTGGGAAGGGGTTCAAGACCTTAGGCGTATGGATACGTCCTGGCGATCATGTGGCACCGTGACTAAAGGCACAGTGATTGCATGAAGGTGCCTGCTATTACTGACAGCAGGGCACCTGTGCTCATCGCCAGGTTTTTTTTTGTTATATCCCCCCGCATCCACACAGTCTGAAACACTGAAGTCCAGCTATGATTGGTACTGTAACAGCACCGAGCATTGGCTGGAGCTTAGCAACAGCACTGTAACCCGTCGCAGCACTGATTGAAGCGATCGGGCGATCATGTCCGTTAGCACCAATCAGAGAACAGAGTATCGGTCTGACCTCACAGTGACCGCTATGCTCCACCTCATTCCAGCTTGGAGATGTTGTAGAGTAGTCTCTGTGTTGTTCTGCTGCAAATTAGGAGGAATATAATACCAGCCATCAAACGGTGACATAAACTGATATACAAATTGTCTCGTCAAAGAGGAAGAGGATTTCAACTCTAAAGCGCCACCTGTTGGAAGCAGCAATCCTACAAGTCACTACTGACCCTTTAACGATCCTTGAAATGCGATATAGGATAAAAGCCAAATCACAATCTCAATTTGCAGTCACCGTGTTTCAGGGTGTTGGCCCTCGTCATTGCAAAGCATGAGAACTGATTTGGCTAAGTGAAAGGCTCTGGACTAAGGTCTAAGGAGTAACGTTTCTCCTTGCGGAGAGTGACATACCGGCTCTGGCATGCCAAGGTAACGTTACCTCAGAGACTTTAACTGAAAAATTCTGACTGTTGACAAACACATACTCGATTACTAAAAGTAGGCTGGTTCCTAGTAACAGTGAATCTCCACGTACCTTCTCCACCTGCAGAGTCGCACACTAAATCTATGGCTGTACTGTGCTTACAGGACCTGTGGTGATGTCACAGTCATGTGATATGTCACATGTGGGAGGAGTCAGGGACCACTTTACCAGGAGGCTCAGCGTGAGCTGGTTGTCATGGTGCTGGATTAATAGATTTATCAGATCAGGGGGATCGTGTCCTGAGGGTTTTCTGCACTTGGATCCTGGATGTCACTTTCCTTCCCCTGTTTCTTTATCCCTTATGTCACTTTTTCTACGTCTTCTATTTTAAGCATTATCTTATTAAACATTTTTTTTATTTTGTAATGTTTTATTTTTTCTTTGGTTTATATATATGGGCAGCACGGTGGCTCAGTGGTTAGCATTGCAGCGCTGGAGTCCTGGGTTCTAATCCCACCTTGGACAACATCTGCAGGGAGTTTGTATGTTCTCCCTGTGTTTGCGTGGGTTTCCTCCCACATTCCAAAGACATACTGATAGGGAATTTAGATTGTGAGCCCCAACGGGGACAGCAACAATAGTGTGTGCAACCTGTAAAGCGCTTCGGAATATGTTAGCGCTATATAAAAATAAGGATTATTATATATATATATATTTATTTATTGAAGCTATTTGGGGATATATATAACTAGCTATAGAACCCGTTCATTTATATTGGTATATGGTCCCCATCCTGTCATGTGCTGCACCCATCCTGCGTCCCCATCCTGTCATGTGCTGCTCCCATCCTGCGTCCCCATCCTGTCATGTGCTGCTCCCATCCTGCGCCCCCATTCTGTCATGTGCTGCTGCCATCCTGCACCCCCGTTCTGTCATGTGCTGCCCTATTCTGTCATGTGCTGCTCCCATCCTGCGCCCCCGTTCTGTCATGTCCTGCTTCCATCCTGCACCCCCGTTCTTTCATGTGCTGCTGCCATCCTGCACCCCAGTTCTGTCATGTGCTGCCCTATTCTGTCATGTGCTGCTCCCATCCTGCGCCCCCGTTCTGTCATGTGCTGCTCCCATCCTGCGCCACCGTTCTTTAATTTGCTGCTCCCATCCATATGCCCCATACGCTGCTCCATAAAGGTTTATGGCCCCCATAAGATGTTCCATAGTATATGCCCTTGTACACTGCTCCATTATGGTTGATGGCCCCATAAGATGCTCCATTGTATATGCCCCCGTACACTGCTCCATTATGGTTTATGGCCCCCATAAGATGCTCCATGGTATATGCCCCCGTATACTGCTCCATTATGGTTTATGGCCCCCATAAGATGCTCCATTGTATATGCCCCCGTACACTGCTCCATTATGGTTTATGGCCCCCATAAGATGCTCCATTGTATATGCCCCGTATGCTGCTGTAATATATATAAAAAAAAAAACCATACTCACCTATCGTCACTGGGCGCCGAGTGCTGGGGGGCCCGAGCAGGCGGGGACACCGGCGCGCTGTGGGGGTCAGGTGCCGGTATCGCCACTAGCTCAGGCCCCCCAGCACTTGCTATATTCACCTGGCCCCGTTCCACCGCTGCGTGCCGCTCTCTTCTGGGTCCTCTGGCTGTGACTGGTCAGTCAGAGAGCGGCGCACATTAAGCGCGTCATCGCGCCCTCTGAACTGAACGTCACAGGCCGAGGACCGGGACACGGAGACGGAGCAGCACGCAGCGCTGGAACGGGGGACTGGTGAATATAGCTTGTACTTACCCTCCTGGCGATTCCCTGCTATCCGTTGGAGATCGCGGTGTGCGTTCAGTGTTTACGCATACCGCGATCTTCTGGGAGCGTCACTCTGTGGGGTCCAGACTGCGCCGGCGCTTGCGCAGTCTATAAAGTGTCATGATCCCAATGGCAGGGGATCACAAAAGGACAAGCAAAAAAACAAAACAAGCTCTAGGGTGATGGAACCTGAGCTGACCGCGATCCTGAACCTAAACACACAACTAGCAGTAGCCGGGGAACGTGCCTACGATGATTCCTAGACGTCTCGCGCCAGCCGAAGGATTAACTTCCCCTATCAGAAGAAACACAGACCTCACTTGCCTCCAGAGAAACACCCCACAGAAATAGCAGCCCCCCACATGTAATAACGGTGAAATGAGAGGAAAGCACATACGTAGTTATGAAAATAGAATCAGCAAAAATGAGGCCCGCTAAAGCTAGATAGCAGAGGATACAAAAGTGAACTGCGCGGTCAGCGAAAAACCCTTCAAAAAAACCATCCTGAAATTACTTGAACTCATGTGCCAACTCATGGAACATGAGGAGTAATTTCAGCCCACTAGAGCAACCAGCAGCAAGGAATCACATATCTGCAAGCTGGACTAAGACAAAAATTAAGCAAAACGTGGAACAGGAAAATCAAAACTTAGCTTGTCCTGAAGATAACAGACGCAGGGAGCAGAGGAAAAAAGACACGCTGATTACATTGATAGCCGGCGAGGAAATGACAAAAATGCCAGGTTAAATAGGAAACTCCCATAACCTGATGGAACAGGTGGACACCAGAGACCGCAGAGAACACAAGTCACCCAGTACCATCAGTAACCACCAGAGGGAGCCCAAAAACAGAACTCACAACAGTACCCCCCCCTTGAGGAGGGGTCACCGAACCCTCACGAGAACCACCAGGGCGACCAGGATGAGCCCTATGAAAAGCACGGACCAAATCGGCAGCATGAAGATCAGAGGCAATCACCCAAGAATTATCCTCCTGACCATAACCCTTCCACTTGACCAAATACTGGAGTTTCCGTCTGGAAACACGAGAATCCAAGATCTTCTCCACAACATACTCCAATTCACCCTCCACCAGCACCGGAGCAGGAGGCTCAAGCGAAGGAACAACAGGTACCTCATACTTCCGCAACAACGACCGATGGAGCACATTATGAATAGCAAACGATGCCGGGAGATCCAAACGAAACGACACAGGGTTAAGAATTTCCAAGATCCTATAGGGACCGATGAACCGAGGCTTGAACTTAGGAGAAGAGACCTTCATAGGAACAAAACGAGAAGACAACCACACCAAGTCCCCAACAAGAAGTCGAGGACCCACGCGGCGACGGCGATTAGCAAACCGTTGAGCCCTCTCCTGGGACAACTTCAAATTGTCCACCACATGACTCCAAATCCGATGCAACCTATCCACCACCATGTCCACTCCAGGACAATCAGAAGGCTCCACCTGACCAGAGGAAAAACGAGGATGAAACCCCGAATTACAAAAGAAAGGAGAAACCAAGGTAGCAGAACTAGCCCGATTATTAAGGGCAAACTCGGCAAGCGGCAAAAAGGAAACCCAGTCATCTTGATCAGCAGAAACAAAACACCTTAAATAAGTTTCTAAAGTCTGATTAGTTCGTTCCGTCTGGCCATTCGTCTGGGGATGGAATGCAGACGAAAAGGACAAATCAATGCCCATCTTAGCACAGAACGTCCGCCAAAATCTAGACACAAACTGGGATCCCCTGTCAGAAACGATGTTCTCCGGAATGCCATGCAAACGGACTACGTTTTGAAAAAACAGAGGGACCAACTCAGAGGAGGAAGGTAACTTAGGCAAGGGCACCAGATGAACCATCTTAGAAAAGCGGTCACACACAACCCATATGACGGACATTTTTTGAGAGACAGGGAGATCCGAAATAAAGTCCATGGAAATGTGCGTCCAAGGCCTCTTCGGGATAGGCAAAGGTGACAACAATCCACTGGCCCGAGAACAGCAAGGCTTAGCCCGAGCGCAAACTCCACAAGACTGCACGAAAGAACGCACATCCCTCGACAAGGAAGGCCACCAAAAAGACCTGGCCACCAAGTCTCTAGTACCAAATATTCCAGGATGACCTGCCAACACAGAAGAATGGACCTCGGAGATGACTCTACTGGTCCAATTATCCGGAACAAACAGTCTTTCCGGCGGACAACGATCAGGTTTATCCGCCTGAAACTCCTGCAAAGCACGTCGCAAGTCTGGGGAGACAGCCGACAAAATCACCCCATCCCTAAGGATACCAGTGGGCTCAGAATTTCCAGGGGAGTCAGGCACAAAACTCCTAGAAAGAGCATCCGCCTTCACATTCTTTGAACCTGGCAGGTATGAAACCACAAAATTGAAACGGGAGAAAAACAGTGACCAACGAGCCTGTCTAGGATTCAGACGCTTGGCAGACTCAAGGTACATCAGATTTTTGTGATCAGTCAAGACCACCACACGATGTCTAGCACCCTCAAGCCAATGACGCCACTCCTCAAATGCCCACTTCATGGCCAAAAGCTCCCGATTACCAACATCATAATTCCGTTCAGCGGGCGAAAATTTTCTAGAAAAGAACGCACATGGCTTCATCACTGAGCCATCGGAGCTTCTCTGTGACAAAACCGCCCCCGCTCCGATCTCGGAAGCATCAACCTCAACCTGAAAAGGAAGCGACATATCTGGCTGACGCAACACAGGAGCAGAAGAAAACCGGCGCTTAAGTTCCTGAAAGGCCTCCACAGCCGCAGGAGACCAATCAGTAACATCAGCACCCTTTTTAGTCAAATCCGTCAAAGGCTTAACAACACTAGAAAAATTAGTTATGAAGCGACGATAAAAATTAGCAAAGCCTAAGAACTTCTGTAGACTCTTAAGAGATGTAAGCTGCGTCCAGTCACAAATAGCCTGAACCTTGACGGGATCCATCTCAATAGTAGAAGGGGAAAAAATATACCCCAAAAAAGAAATCTTCTGGACTCCAAAGAGACATTTAGAACCTTTTACAAACAAAGAATTGGCCCGCAGGACCTGAAACACCTTCCTGACCTGCTGAACATGAGACTCCCAGTCATCAGAAAAAACCAAAACATCATCCAAATACACGATAATAAATTTATCCAGATATTCACGGAAAATATCGTGCATAAACGACTGGAAGACAGAAGGAGCATTAGAAAGTCCAAAAGGCATCACCAAATACTCGAAATGGCCCTCAGGCGTATTAAATGCGGTTTTCCACTCATCACCCTGCCTTATCCGCACAAGATTATACGCACCCCGAAGATCAATCTTAGTGAACCATTTAGCCCCCTTAATGCGAGCGAACAAATCAGTCAACAAAGGCAAAGTATACTGATATTAGACTGTAATCTTATTCAAAAGACGATAATCTATGCAAGGCCTCAAGGAACCATCTTTTTTGGCCACAAAAAAAAACCTGCTCCCAAAGGGGACGAAGATGGACGGATATGTCCCTTTTCCAAGGACTCCTTAACATAATTCCGCATAGCAGTATGCTCTGGCACTGACAGATTGAACAAACGACCTTTAGGAAATTTGCTGCCAGGAATCAAATCTATAGCACAATCGCAATCCCTGTGAGGAGGAAGCGAATTGAGCTGAGGCTCCTCAAAAACATTCCGATAATCAGACAAAAATACCGGAACCTCAGAAGGAGTAGATGAAGCGATAGAAATCGGAGGTGCATCATCATGAACCCCCTGACATCCCCAGCTTAACACAGACATTGTTTTCCAGTCCAGGACTGGGTTATGAGTTTGTAACCATGGCAGACCAAGCACTAAGACATCATGTAAATTATACAGTACCAGGAAGCGAATCACCTCCTGATGAACGGGAGTCATACGCATGGTCACTTGTGTCCAGTACTGAGGTTTATTCATAGCCAAAGGTGTAGAGTCAATTCCTTTCAAAGGAATAGGAACTTCCAGAGGTTCTAGACTAAACCCACAGCGATTGGCAAATGACCAATCCATAAGACTCAGGGCAGCGCCTGAATCCACATAGGCATCGACGGAAATGGATGATAATGAACAAATCAGCGTCACAGACAGAATGAACTTAGACTGTAAAGTACCAATGGCAACAGACTTATCAACCTTTTTTGTGCGTTTAGAGCATGCTGATATAACATGAGCTGAATCACCACAATAAAAACACAATCCATTTTTCCGCCTATAATTTTGCCGTTCACTTCTGGACTGAATTCTATCACATTGCATTATCTCAGGTGCCTGTTCAGAAGACACCGCCAAATGGTGCACAGGTTTGCGCTCCCGTAAACGCCGATCAATCTGAATAGCCATAGTCATGGACTCATTCAGACCTGTAGGCGCCGGGAACCCCACCATAAAATCTTTAATGGCCTCAGAAAGGCCATCTCTGAATTTTGCAGCCAGAGCGCACTCATTCCACTGAGTAAGCACCGACCATTTCCGAAATTTCTGACAATATATTTCTGCTTCATCTTGCCCCTGAGAGAGAGCCAATAAAGCTTTTTCAGCCTGAATCTCTAGGTTAGGTTCCTCATAGAGCAAACCCAATGCCAGAAAAAACGCATCCACATTGAGCAACGCAGGATCCCCTGGTGCCAATGCAAACGCCCAATTCTGAGGGTCACCCCGCAGGAAAGATATAACAATCTTGACCTGCTGAGCAGGGTCTCCAGAGGAGCGAGATTTCAAGGAAAGAAACAACTTGCAATTGTTCCTAAAATTCAGAAAACTAGATCTATCTCCAGAAAAAAACTCTGGGATAGGAATTCTAGGTTCAGACATAGGCGTATGTACAACAAAATCTTGTATATTTTGAACCTTAGCAGCAAGATTATTCAGGCTGGAAGCCAAACTCTGGACGTCCATGATAAACAGCTGAGGTCAGAGCCATTCAAGGATTAAGAGGAGGAAAGAAGCAGCCAAGCTGCAATTAAGGCTAGGCAGCAAACACTGGGGAGGGAGGGAAAAAAAAAAAAAAAACTTCCTCAGACTACTTTTCCTCCTACTTCAGCCAAAACGATGACCAATTTTTTTCTTTGGCCGGCTATACTGTCATGATCCCAATGGCAGGGGATCACAAAAGGACAAGCAAAGAAACAAAACAAGCTCTAGGGTGATGGAACCTGAGCTGACCGCGATCCTGAACCTAAACACACAACTAGCAGTAGCCGGGGAACGTGCCTACGATGATTCCTAGACGTCTCGCGCCAGCCGAAGGATTAACTTCCCCTATCAGAAGAAACACAGACCTCACTTGCCTCCAGAGAAACACCCCACAGAAATAGCAGCCCTCCACATGTAATAACGGTGAAATGAGAGGAAAGCACATACGTAGTTATGAAAATAGAATCAGCAAAAATGAGGCCCGCTAAAGCTAGATAGCAGAGGATACAAAGGTGAACTGCGCGGTCAGCGAAAAACCCTTCAAAAAAACCATCCTGAAATTACTTGAACTCATGTGCCAACTCATGGAACATGAGGAGTAATTTCAGCCCACTAGAGCAACCAGCAGCAAGGAATCACATATCTGCAAGCTGGACTAAGACAAAAATTAAGCAAAACGTGGAACAGGAAAATCAAAACTTAGCTTGTCCTGAAGATAACAGACGCAGGGAGCAGAGGAAAAAAGACATGCTGATTACATTGATAGCCGGCGAGGAAATGACAAAAAAGCCAGGTTAAATAGGAAACTCCCATAACCTGATGGAACAGGTGGACACCAGAGACCGCAGAGAACACAAGTCACCCAGTACCATCAGTAACCACCAGAGGGAGCCCAAAAACAGAACTCACAACTAGAGTTGAGCGACCTTGACCTTTTTAGAGTCGAGCCGGGTTTTGCGAAACCCGACTATGTCCAAAGTCGGGTCGAGTGAAATCGGCCGATTATGACGTAAAGTCGGGATCGACCGAAACACGAAACCCAATGCAAGTCAATGGGGCAGCATAGTCGGCAGTGAGTGGGGGCCAGGAAAACACCTAGAGTGCCCATTTTAATGTCAAAACCATCCATTCTTCTTAATGAAGCTTGTCAAGCGTAATTTACCTTAAAATAATTGGAAGGCATTTGAAATTGGGGGTCATTTGGCTAAAGTTGTGGGGGGTAGGGCTGGTTCAAGTAATTAGTGGGCCCAGTAAATCTGGACCACGTCACGGCAGTGGAGCAGGGAGAGGTAAGTATTTCAACTTTGCAAGTGCTGTGATCCTGAGCAAGCAGGGGGGGCCCACTCGTTGGCATTGGCACTGGCACAGGGCCCCTCAAAGTACAGCGGTGTGTTTGCACGGCGGGGGCGCCTCCCACCGTCAGCAACACTTTTGCGTACTATGAGAGGCCCTGTGCCAGTGACGTCGCCAACTAGTATTCCTCCCCCCACCTGATGAAGGAACCTGCACTTTCATCTGCACCTTCCTCTTTGTCCCCGTGTAAGGTGGTATGGTATGCGGGAAGAGCAACCTGACTTTCAGCAGGGTCACAATGTTGTTGTGTAGCGTGCACGGGGAATGTTGCGTTATGGGTCAATGTACCAGCAGACTCATCTATCACTGGCTGGGCAATGGGCACGATGAAGTGGAAACACAGATATAGGCCCAAAGAAGAAAGTGGGCTAAATGCAGTTCAAAATTGGTAACACAGGAATAACCAGGGGGCATTGCAGTGGAGGACAACTGGAATGAGAGGCTGACACAGAGAGTAGGGCCAAATCAGTAAGTAGTCGAAATGCAGTTCAAAATTGGCAACCGTAGTAAACAGGCGGCACAGCTTTGTTCAGTGGAGGAGAACAGCAAGGAGTGGCAGACACCGATAGTAGGCCCCAACCCAACTAGTAGGCCAAATGCAGTCTAACATTAACAACTACTTAACGAGAGGCTGAAAATGGAATTTCAGGACAGGAAACCAGGAGAACAGCAAGGAGTGGCAGACACCGATAGTAGGCCCCAAACCAACTAGTACGCCAAATGCAGTTGTTCCATTTAACCACAATTTAATGAGAGCCTGAAGATAGAAGCTCAGGAAAGGCAACCTGGGGAACACCTTGGAGTGTAACACACCATCTCTCTCCACCCCATACCCATTTTGTAGGCCTAATGCTGTGTACTTTTCTACAACTACTAAACGAGAGTCGGAAGACCGAAGCAATGGCAAGGAAACCTGGGGAACACCTTGGAGTGTAACACACCATCTCTCTCCACCCCATACCCAATTTGTAGGCCTAATGCAGCCTACTTTCCGACACCTACTAAACGAGAGCATGAAGATCGAAGCTCAGGAAAGGCAACCTGGGGAACACCTTGGAGTGTAACACAACCTCTCTCTACACCACGGAAGGGCTGATTCTTAGGAAGGAAGGCTGTTGTAAATAAGCATTGCGCGTCCGAGGGTGATTATATTCTTATTCGGTATCTACTCACCCTCGGACGCGCCATGCTTCTTGATTTGTAATTAATGTTTATTTGCAATGTGCTTTTGACTTACTCAATTATTTTTTTAATTATTGATTTTATTAAATTAATAGTTTAACATCTTATTGGAAATAATTTAAAGGAGACGCGACAGGACAACACTCGGTGGATGCCATATCTGTGTTAACAACTCCAAAAAACTTTCAGTTAACTTCTTGCAGGAGAAAGAAATTGTAGCTGTTGGACCTTTGTAGTACAGTTCCAGATATTTGTTGTGTGTTTGTTTTGATTGTTAAAATGTCTGCATTTGAGATCTCAACACGATCTTATTTTTTATAATCAAATTAATTTTTTAAATATTTTATTAGGTTGGTTCAAGGGGTACACGGGCCGCAGTAGACAGGTCAGTGGAGGCCTAGTGGAAGGAGGGACCACAGACAGGCATCGAAGGCCTAAAATAATAACACATGGCTGTAGGCAATTTTAAATTGGTTCCAGGGGTACACGGGCAGCAGTGCCCTGGTCAGTGTAGTAGTAGTTGAAAGAATGGACCGCAGACAGGCATCGAAGGCCTAAAATAAAAAAATTGGGCTGGCTGTAGGCAATTTTAAATTGGTTCCAGGGGTACACGGGCAGCAGTGGTGTGGTCAGTGGAGGCCTAGTGGAAGGAGTGACCGCAGACAGGCATCGAAGGCCTAAAATATTAACACATGGCTGTAGTCAATTTTAAATTGGTTCCAGGGGTACTTGGGCAGCAGTGCCCTGGTCAGTGTAGTAGTAGTTGAAAGAATGGACCGCAGACAGGCATCGAAGGCCTAAAATAAAAAAATTGGGCTGGCTGTAGGCAATTTTAAATTGGTTCCAGGGGTACACGGGCAGCAGTGGTGTGGTCAGTGGAGGCCTAGTGGAAGGAGTGACCGCAGACAGGCATCGAAGGCCTAAAATAATCACACATGGCTGTAGGCAATTTTAAATTGGTTCCAGGGGTACACGGGCAGCAGTGGTGTGGTCAGTGGAGGCCTAGTGGAAGGAATGACCACAGACAGGCATCGAAGGCCTAAAATATTAACACATGGCTGTAGTCAATTTTAAATTGGTTCCAGGGGTACTTGGGCAGCAGTGCCCTGGTCAGTGTAGTAGTAGTTGAAAGAATGGACCGCAGACAGGCATCGAAGGCCTAAAATAAAAAAATTGGGCTGGCTGTAGGCAATTTTAAATTGGTTCCAGGGGTACATGGGCAGCAGTGTATGGTCAGTGGAAGTCTAGTGGAAGGAGTGACGGCAGACAGTCTTCGAAGGCCTAACATAACAAAATTGGGCTGACTGTAGGCACTTTTAAATTGGTTCCAGGGGTACACGGGCAGCAGTGGTGTGGTCAGTGGAGGCCTAGTGGAAGGAGTGACCGCAGACAGGCATCGAAGGCCTAAAATAATAACACATGGCTGTAGGCAATTTTAAATTGGTTCCAGGGGTACACGGGCAGCAGTGCCCTGGTCAGTGTAGTAGTAGTTGAAAGAATGGACCGCAGACAGGCATCGAAGGCCTAAAATAAAAAAATTGGGCTGGCTGTAGGCAATTTTAAATTGGTTCCAGGGGTACACGGGCAGCAGTGGTGTGGTCAGTGGAGGCCTAGTGGAAGGAGTGACCGCAGACAGGCATCGAAGGCCTAAAATAATCACACATGGCTGTAGGCAATTTTAAATTGGTTCCAGGGGTACACGGGCAGCAGTGGTGTGGTCAGTGGAGGCCTAGTGGAAGGAGTGACCACAGACAGGCATCGAAGGCCTAAAATATTAACACATGGCTGTAGTCAATTTTAAATTGGTTCCAGGGGTACTTGGGCAGCAGTGCCCTGGTCAGTGTAGTAGTAGTTGAAAGAATGGACCGCAGACAGGCATCGAAGGCCTAAAATAAAAAAATTGGGCTGGCTGTAGGCAATTTTAAATTGGTTCCAGGGGTACATTGGCAGCAGTGTATGGTCAGTGGAAGTCTAGTGGAAGGAGTGACGGCAGACAGTCTTCGAAGGCCTAACATAACAAAATTGGGCTGACTGTAGGCACTTTTAAATTGGTTCCAGGGTAACACGGCCAGCAGTGGCCTGGTCAGTGTAGTAGTTGTAGAAAGAAGGGACCGCAGACAGGCTTCGAAGGCCTAACATAACAAAAATGTCAAAACAATGGTATTGTCAGTGCCAGGCATTGAAGGATGTCAGCGCCTAGACTACACATTGGTGAAGCTGTGAGAGATAATTTTGCTAGTGGTAGAGGACTGTTTGAGCTGGGGGGGGGGAACTGGCTTGTGGCCGGCGGTACAGGCACAGGGCCCCTCATATTACAACGGTGTGTCTGACGTTGGGTAGGCACCACCACCGCCAGAGACACTTTATTGTACTATGAGGGACCCAGTGGCAGTGCCGTCGACCAAAAGCGGCCACACCCACCTCTTCAGACAAACAGCACTCTCAAGGGTCCAAGCGCAAAGTGGCGATAGCACGGCCCCGTGTGGGGAGTTTGGCCATTTCGTGAGGTGGAAACATGTCGTATGCTGGACAATCAGGTGAAGAAAATTACGAGATTGGAAAAGTCATTCAGAATAGTCCACAGGCAAGACCTTTTCATAGGAAAGCTAGGTGTCAGCCGGGCAGGGTGGGGCAAAAGATTTTGAAATCCAGTTGTGGTTCATTTTAATGAAGGTTAGATCATCTACATTTTGGGTAGCCAGACGAGTCCTTTTTTCTGTTAGTATTGAACCTGCAGCACTGAATACTCTTTCTGATAGGACACTAGCTGCCGGGCAAGCAAGCTCCTGCAATGCATATTCTGCCAATTCTGGCCAGGTGTCTAATTTGGATGCCCAGTAATCAAATGGGAATGACGGTTGAGGGAGAACGTCGATAAGGGATGAAAAATAGTTTGTAACCATACTGGACAAATGTTGTCTCCTGTCACTTTGAATTGATGCTGCAGTACCTGTCCTGTCTGCGGTCATAGAAAAATCACTCCACAACCTGGTCAGAAAACCCCTCTGGCCAACGCCACTTCTGATTTCTGCCCCTCTAACACCTCTGGTCTGCTGGCCCCTGGAGCTCGTGTGAGAACGATCACGGGCGCTGTGTGCAGGGAATGCCAGAAGCAAACGGTCAACAAGAGTTGATTGTTTTGTTGCTAATATTAGTTCCAAGTTCTCATGTGGCATAATATTTTGCAATTTGCCTTTATAGCGAGGATCAAGGAGGCAGGCCAACCAGTAATCGTCATCGTTCATCATTTTTGTAATGCGTGTGTCCCTTTTGAGGATACGCAAGGCATAATCCGCCATGTGGGCCAAAGTTCCCGTTGTCAAATCTGCGGTTGTGCTTGGTTGAGGGGCAGTTGCAGGCAAATCTACGTCACTTGTGTCCCTCAAAAAACCAGAACCCGGCCTTGCCACGCCACCAATTTCCCGTGCCCCCGGGAAAGCTTCCTCATTAAAAATATACTCATCCCCATCATCCTCCTCATCCTCCACCTCCTCTTCGCCCGGTACCTCGTCATGTACACTGCCCTGACCAGACAATCGCTGACTGTCATCAAGGCTTTCCTCTTCCTCTGGTGCAGACGCCTGATCCTTTATGTGCGTCAAACTTTGCATCAGCAGACGCATTAGGGGGATGCTCATGCTTATTATGGCGTTGTCTGCACTAACCAGCCGTGTGCATTCCTCAAAACACTGAAGGACTTGACACATGTCTTGAATCTTCGACCACTGCACACCTGACAACTCCATGTCTGCCATCCTACTGCCTGCCCGTGTATGTGTATCCTCCCACAAAAACATAACAGCCCGCCTCTGTTCGCACAGTCTCTGAAGCATGTGCAGTGTTGAGTTCCACCTTGTTGCAACGTCTATGATTAGGCGATGCTGGGGAAGGTTCAAAGAACGCTGATAGGTCTGCATACGGCTGGAGTGTACAGGCGAACGGCGGATATGTGCGCAAAGTCCACGCACTTTGAGGAGCAGGTCGGATAACCCCGGATAACTTTTCAGGAAGCACTGCACCACCAGGTTTAAGGTGTGAGCCAGGCAAGGAATGTGTTTCAGTTGGGAAAGGGAGATGGCAGCCATGAAATTCCTTCCGTTATCACTCACTACCTTGCCTGCCTCAAGATCTACAGTGCCCAGCCACGACTGCGTTTCTTGCTGCAAGAACTCGGACAGAACTTCCGCGGTGTGTCTATTGTCGCCCAAACACTTCATAGCCAATACAGCCTGCTGACGTATGCCAGTAGCTGCCCCATAATGGGAGACCTGGTGTGCAACAGTGGCAGGTGCGGATGGAGTGTTTGTGCGACTGCGGTCTGTGGACGAGCTCTTGCTTCTGCAGGAGGACGAGGAGGAGGAGGAGGAGGAGGGGGTGCGAACGGCTACAGACAACTGTTTACTAGACCGTGGGCTAGGCAGAACTGTCCCAAACTTGCTGTCCCCTGTGGACCCTGAATCCACCACATTTACCCAGTGTGCCGTGATGGACACGTAACGTCCCTGGCCATGCCTACTGGTCCATGCATCTGTTGTCAGGTGCACCTTTGTGCTCACAGATTGCCTGAGTGCATGGACGATGCGCTCTTTAACATGCTGGTGGAGGGCTGGGATGGCTTTTCTGGAAAAAAAGTGTCGACTGGGTAGCTCGTAGCGTGGTACAGCGTAGTCCATCAGGTCTTTGAAAGCTTCGCTTTCAACTAACCGGTAGGGCATCATCTCTAACGAGATTAGTCTAGCTATGTGGGCGTTCAAACCCTGTGTACGCGGATGCGAGGCTAAGTACTTCCTTTTTCTAACCATAGTCTCATGTAGGGTGAGCTGGACTGGAGAGATGGAGATCGTGGAACTAGCGGGGGTGCCGGTGGACATGGCAGACTGAGAGACGGTGGGAGATGGTATTGTTGCCGCCGGTGCCCTAGATGCAGTGTTTCCTACTACGAAACTGGTGATTCCCTGACCCTGACTGCTTTGGCCTGGCAAAGATACCTGCACAGATACAGCAGGTGGTGCGCTAAATGGTGGTCCTACACTGCCGGAAGGGATGTTGCGTTGATGACTAGCTTCATTGGCCGAGGGTGCAACAACCTTAAGGGACGTTTGGTAGTTAGTCCAAGCTTTCAAATGCATGGTGGTTAAATGTCTATGCATGCAACTAGTATTGAGACTTTTCAGATTCTGACCTCTGCTTAAGGAAGTAGAACATTTTTGACAGATGACTTTGCGCTGATCAATTGGATGTTGTTTAAAAAAATGCCAGACTGCACTCTTTCTAGCATCGGATACCTTTTCAGGCATTGCAGACTGAGCTTTAACCGGATGGCCACGCTGTCCTCCACCAGGTTTTGGCTTTGCCACGCGTTTTGGGCAAGATACGGGCCTGTGGCGATGTTGATGCCTGCTGCGGCCCCTCCTCCTCCTCTGCTTCAGAACTGCTGCCGCCTGCACCCTGTTCCCCCAATGGCTGCCAATCGGGGTCAAGAACTGGGTCATCTAATAACTCTTCTTGTACCTCCTGCGCAACTTCGTCTGTGTCACCGTGTCGTTCGGTGGTATAGCGTTCGTGATGGGGCAACATAGTCTCATCAGGGTCTGATTCTTGATCAGCACCCTGCGAGGGCAATGTTGTGGTCTGAGTCAAAGGACCAGCATAGTAGTCTGGCTGTGGCTGTGCGTCAGTGCACTCCATGTCAGATTCAATTTGTAATGGGCATGGACTGTTAACTGCTTCACTTTCTAAGCCAGGGACGGTATGTGTAAAGAGCTCCATGGAGTAACCCGTTGTGTCGCCTGCTGCATTCTTCTCTGTTGTTGTTTTTGCTGAAGAGGACAAGGAAGTGACTTGTCCCTGACCGTGAACATCCACTAACGACGCGCTGCTTTTACTTTTACCAGTTTCACGAGAGGAGGCAAAAGAGCTAGAGGCTGAGTCAGCAAGATAAGCCAAAACTTGCTCTTGCTGCTCCGGCTTTAAAAGCGGTTTTCCTAATCCCAGAAAAGGGAGCGTTCGAGGCCTTGTGTAGCCGGACGACGAACCTGGCTCCACAGCTCCAGACTTAGGTGCAATATTTTTTTCCCCACGACCACCTGATGCTCCACCACTACCACTACCCTCATTACCAGCTGACAATGAACGCCCCCGGCCACGACCTCTTCCACTAGACTTCCTCATTGTTTTAAAAACGTAACCAAACTAACGTTATTTGTTGCAGTCACACAACTTACACGGTGAGCTATAACTTCAGTATGATTTAGCTACCCCTTTACAGGTTGGTGAGACCACAGCGAAAATCAGGCCCAATGTTACACACTCTTTTTTTGGTGGCTGCAAATTAGAGAGATGCCCCACACGCAGGACTGTCACTGAAGCACAAATGTTAATATTAATGTCACACTATTATTTTTTTTTTATTTTTATTTTTTTCAGGAACACTTTAGAAACCCCCCCAAAAAAAAAAAATTGATTTTTGCAGGGAGAATTTAGAAAACAAATGTAACAAACTATATGCTTTCTATGGGCCACTGAGTGAGAGATGACGCACACAGGAATCAGGAGTGGCACACAAGCCCAGAGGCCAATATTTTTCTACCAATGATTGATGGAGTTATTTTCTCTGGTAGATTTTGGAACCCAAATCAAGGAAAAAAAATATAGGCTTTCTATGGACCACAATTGGAGAGAGAGAGAGAGAGAGAGAGAGAGATGGCACACCCAGGAGTCAAGACTGGCACACAAGCAGAAAGGCCAATATTAATCTCCCACTGTTTTTTTTGGTTGTTTTTTTTTTTTTTTTTTCAGGGAGACTTTAGAAAAAAAAATAATAAAAAAAATATGATTTTATCAGGAAGAATTTAGAAACCAAATAAAATAAAATGATTTTTTCAGGGAGAATTTAGAAAACAAATAAAACCAAAAATAGGCGTTCTATGGCCCACTGACTAAGAGAGAGAGAGAGAGATGGAACGCTTAGTACTGGCACACAAGCCCAAAGGGCAATATTAATCTCCCTTATTTTTTCCAGGGAGAATTTCTAAAACCCCCCCCAAAAAAAAAAAAGGCTTTCTATGGCCCACTATTTGTGAGAGAGATGGGACGCTCAGGACTGGCACAGATGGCACGCTCAGGACTGGCACAGAAGCCCAGAGGCCAATATTAATCTCCCTTTTTTTCTGGGAGAATTTATAAAACCAAAAAAATATTTAAATAGGCTTTCTATGGCCCACTATTTGTGAGAGAGATGGCACGCTCAGGACTGGCACAGATGGCACGCTCACAACTGGCACACAAGCCCAGAGGCCAATAGTAATCTCCCTTTTTTCAGGGAAAATTTATAAAACCAAAAAAAAAATTAAATAGGCTTTCTATGGCCCACTATTTGTGAGAGAGATGGCACGCTCAGGACTGGCACAGATGGCACGCTCACAACTGGCACACAAGCCCAGAGGCCAATATTAATCTCCCTTTTTTCAGGGAAAATTTATAAAACCAAAAAAAAAATTAAATAGGCTTTCTATGGCCCACTATTTGTGAGAGAGATGGGACGCTCAGGACTGGCACAGATGGCACGCTCAGGACTGGCACAGAAGCCCAGAGGCCAATATTAATCTCCCTTTTTTTCTGGGAGAATTTATAAAACCAAAAAAATATTTAAATAGGCTTTCTATGGCCCACTATTTGTGAGAGAGATGGCACGCTCAGGACTGGCACAGATGGCACGCTCACAACTGGCACACAAGCCCAGAGGCCAATATTAATCTCCCTTTTTTCAGGGAAAATTTATAAAACCAAAAAAAAAATTAAATAGGCTTTCTATGGCCCACTATTTGTGAGAGAGATGGGACGCTCAGGACTGGCACAGATGGCACGCTCAGGACTGGCACAGAAGCCCAGAGGCCAATATTAATCTCCCTTTTTTTCTGGGAGAATTTATAAAACCAAAAAAATATTTAAATAGGCTTTCTATGGCCCACTATTTGTGAGAGAGATGGCACGCTCAGGACTGGCACAGATGGCACGCTCACAACTGGCACACAAGCCCAGAGGCCAATATTAATCTCCCTTTTTTTCAGGGAGAATTTATAAAACCCAAAAAAAAATAAAATAGGCTTTCTATGGCCCACTATTTGTGAGAGAGATGGCACACTCAGGACTGGCACACAAGCCCAAAGGCCAATATAAATATAATCTCCCACTGTATTTTTATCAGGGAGAATTTATACACCCCACAAAAAAAAATACAGAAAAATGAAAAGGCTTTCTATGGCCCACTATGTGAGAGAGATGGCACACACAGGGATGGCACTCTAGCAGAAATGCCAAATTGCCAATCTTAATCTCCCACCAAAAAAAAAAAAAAAAAAAAAAAAACAGGGAATGTCCTACAATTACTATCTCCCTGCCTGCAGTAATCTCAGCCAGGTATGGCAGGCAGCTACTATCTCCCTGCCTGCAGTAATCTCAGCCAGGTATGGCAGGCAGCAATAAGGAGTGGACTGATGCACAAATGAAATAAAAAGTGTGGACAAACAAAAAAGATAGCTGTGCAGAAAGGAAGGAACAAGAGGATTTGTGCTTTGAAAAAAGCAGTTGGTTTGCACAGCGGCGTACACACAGCAATGCAGCTATCAGGGAGCCTTCTAGGGCAGCCCAATGAGCTACAGCGCTGAGGGGAAAAAAAAAAAAAAAAAACTTCCACTGTCCCTGCACACCGAGGGTGGTGTTGGACAGTGCAAATCGCTGCAGCACAAGCGGTTTTGTGGTTAATGGACCCTGCCTAACGCTATCCCTGCTTCTGACAAAGCGGCAGCAACCTCTCCCTAAGCTCAGATCAGCAGCAGTAAGATGGCGGTCGGCGGGAACGCCTCTTTATAGCCCCTGTGACGTTGCAGACAGCAAGCCAATCACTGCAATGCCCTTCTCTAAGATGGTGGGGACCAGGACCTATGTCATCACGCTGCCCACACTCTGCGTTTACCTTCATTGGCTGAGAAATGGCGCTTTTCGCGTCATTGAAACGCGACTTTGGCGCGAAAGTCGCGTACCGCATGGCCGACCCCGCACAGGGGTCGGATCGGGTTTCATGAAACCCCGACTTAGCCAAAAGTCGGCGACTTTTGAAAATGTTCGACCCGTTTCGCTCAACCCTACTCACAACAATAAAGGCTTCGGACAGAGTGATGCTCCCAGCGTTATATTATAGATTTGTTTACATTTTATTACTCTTTTTTCATTCAGGAAATGTAAAAACTAACAACAATTTTGCAACTTTTTGGATTTGTTTTTCACATTTTAAAATGATAAATATATGAAAAAATGAAATATGAAATAGTCTTTGATTATTTGCATCAATTGTTAAAAACAAGACATCTTGTGAGATTGAGACACTTACAGGTCCTTCTCAAAAAATTAGCATATAGTGTTAAATTTCATTATTTACCATAATGTAATGATTACAATTAAACTTTCATATATTATAGATTCATTATCCACCAACTGAAATTTGTCAGGTCTTTTATTGTTTTAATACTGATGATTTTGGCATACAACTCCTGATAACCCAAAAAACCTGTCTCAATAAATTAGCATATTTCACCCATCCAATCAAATAAAAGTGTTTTTTAATAACAAACAAAAAAACCAACAAATAATAATGTTCAGTTATGCACTCAATACTTGGTCGGGAATCCTTTGGCAGAAATGACTGCTTCAATGCGGCGTGGCATGGAGGCAATCAGCCTGTGACACTGCTGAGATGTTATGGAGGCCCAGGATGCTTCAATAGCGGCCTTAAGCTCATCCAGAGTGTTGGGTCTTGCGTCTCTCAACTTTCTCTTCACAATATCCCACAGATTCTCTATGGGGTTCAGGTCAGGAGAGTTGGCAGGCCAATTGAGCACAGTAATACCATGGTCAGTAAACCATTTACCAGTGGTTTTGGCACTGTGAGCAGGTGCCAGGTCGTGCTGAAAAATGAAATCTTCATCTCCATAAAGCATTTCAGCCGATGGAAGCATGAAGTGCTCCAAAATCTCCTGATAGCTAGCTGCATTGACCCTGCCCTTGATGAAACACAGTGGACCAACACCAGCAGCTGACATGGCACCCCACACCATCACTGACTGTGGGTACTTGACACTGGACTTCAGGCATTTTGGCATTTCCTTCTCCCCAGTCTTCCTCCAGACTCTGGCACCTTGATTTCCGAATGACATGCAAAATTTGCTTTCATCAGAAAAAAGTACTTGGGACCACTTAGCAACAGTCCAGTGCTGCTTCTCTGTAGCCCAGGTCAGGCGCCTCTGCCGCTGTTTATGGTTCAAAAGTGGCTTTACCTGGGGAATGCGGCACCTGTAGCCCATTTCCTGCACACGCCTGTGCACGGTGGCTCTGGATGTTTCCACACCAGACTCAGTCCACTGCTTCCTCAGGTTCCCCAAGGTCTGGAATCGGTCCTTCTCCACAATCTTCCTCAGGGTCCGGTCTCCTCTTCTCGTTGTACAGCGTTTTCTGCCACATTGTTTCCTTCCAACAGACTTACCATTGAGGTGCCTTGATACAGCACTCTGGGAACAGCCTATTTGTTGAGAAATTTCTTTCTGGGTCTTACCCTCTTGCTTGAGGGTGTCAATGATGGCCTTCTTGACATCTGTCAGGTCGCTAGTCTTACCCATGATGGGGGTTTTGAGTAATGAACCAGGCAGGGAGTTTATAAAAGCCTCAGGTATCTTTTGCATGTGTTTAGAGTTAATTAGTTGATTCAGAAGATTAGGGTAATAGGTCGTTTAGAGAACCTTTTCTTGATATGCTAATTTATTGAGACAGGTTTTTTGGGTTATCAGGAGTTGTATGCCAAAATCATCAGTATTAAAACAATAAAAGACCTGACAAATTTCAGTTGGTGGATAATGAATCTATAATATATGAAAGTTTAATTGTAATCATTACATTATGGTAAATAATGAAATTTAACACTATATGCTAATTTTTTGAGAAGGACCTGTATTTCATCCCTCAATAGAGACGAGCAAATCGATTTGAAGCAAAGTTGACAAATTTGAAGACTTGTGATAGAGGAATAATAGGATGGATAGTAGAGATGGGTGCATTTACTTAAGTGGAATAGAAATATATTCGAGCTTTTCAAAAATCCATATTCTCAAGAATTTTAGAGGTGAGATACTTGGGAGGGGTAATGACGATTCCAAGAGTGAGAGAACTTGCAGGTATGATGACAACGATCATGCTGGTTGTGTGGAGGACACGACCTGGAAAAAGGATCATAATGACAAGGAAGGAACAACATCAGAGGAGGAGAGTGGTGGCATCGATGATAAAGAGCAGAGCCGACGTATGGTCATAAGATCAAAATCTTCCTGGATCTTCAGTAGATCTACTGAAAGCCCTGCAGTCGTGACTGTGTGGGCATCTGCAGTGTGAGAATTATTTTTTCACAAAATAAGCCATTGATATTACAGAAGAGGAACAGAAACTATACCTCTCTATCTCACCATGAATTGGCATCACCAGCTGACAGGAGAAAAGCAAACTGGCCAGTCACCTAAGCAGAACTGTAATCCTCCACCCCATACTCATCAACTTTTGCTGCATCCTGGTCATCGTCATCATCAACTGCATTATCATCATCATCTAAAGCTTGTCCTACCTTTCCTCCTCTTTATTGTCATTTTTCCCTACCTGATTGGGTGCTTAAGAACTTGTGTGCAAAGTCAACTCCCACCTGGCCAAGCAGCCGGTGGTGCAGTCATATCCGTACCTCTTAGTGGATCGCATTACCTTTTGGCAAATGATGGTGTGTGCTGAGGCTCATTGGAAGAAGTCAACATTATTTCTTGAAGAAACCTGTTCCTTCTTTGTACTCTCACTTCCTTAACATTGTCGTTAAGTGGCAAGGTGTACTCCTCCATCAAAACGGGTGGCGGCAAGTATGGCAAGAGACAGTATATGTCTTTCACAGTCCACTGGATAAATTATTTACATCTGTTTGTGATAAGGAGTGTACTGCCGGAACTTCTGTGAACTGAAAATCTACCTGTGTGTTAGCTGAACACAAGACAACTGTAGGAATATGGGTGCACACACACCAAAAAGATAAATCCAATATAGTCCGAAAAAAATAAAAAAGGTGACACTCACCATCCAATTAAAACAGTCCTTTATTTAATCCATAAAACGGGTACAGCGGGAGAGGAGTGGAATACTTCTGTTGACGACAGCCATTTCGCCCTGACTGCGCTTCAACGGGTTCTGTGCTATCAGGAAATGACGAGGTTCCCTATTACAGGGAATACCTCACAGGTGATTCTAACAAACATGGGTGTAGAACCAGAAGTCACTCCTCCCAGCAAAGCAGAAAAAAACCCACAGAAAATGAACCACAAAACGTTTAATAATGTTATTCAAACATACCTCTAAATAAAAATAACAGATATACAGTATAATACCCTTCTACAGAAATACAGTCATATCTATTTTGTCATTTAGTCCAGAGGGACCTTGCGCCAGTGTGCAGAGAATCCATGGGGACTCTTTTTGCAACAGTAACCTATGGAGATTGCCCCCTTGTGGAGGCAAATTAACCTTTTCCAATCCTTCAAATATGAGCAAATCTGGATTCCCTGCATGCTTTTCTTGCATGTGATCAATAAGTCGCCTGAAACCTTTTCCTGTAATGATGGATCTGTAGTGTTTACGGAAACGGACAAACAAAGGGTGAAAGGTCTTACTGATATAAAATAAACTACAGGGGCAAAAGATAACGTATACTACCAAGCAAGTTCTACACGAGATGAAATCCTCAACTTAGTGAGTAATGTGCCCGATTTTAAGTATCTTATCAGTTGCATGGAATCAGCAAAAGGAACACTGACCACATTTAAAGTTGCCTTTAGGTTTGCAGCTGTCTATCCAATTGCTCCGTGTGGATTTTATCTGAGCAGAATCCTTTCCTGAAGTTCATCATATTATACCACAACATAACATCACCATTGCACTGGGTCCATTGAAGGTTCCAGCACCATGAGGCACTTATCCACCACCTCCTTTACAGTACTTACACCTTGTGAAATCACACCTTTCGTGTCTATAAGCTGAAGCACTGATGTATCAAACAACTGATGTTTCAAACAACTTAAATATTGCTCATCCCCATTGAGCGGAAAATTGCTCGCTGTACGCTCATCATTCTTGATGTTTCTATTGTGGTCAGTATTAGAGTAGATGGCACTGTTTCTTTAGGCACAAAACCTGTCAGATCGAATGAACGCTCTGGTCGTAGCATTGGCAGGAATATCGTGAGCATTGCTGGTGATGACTTATGAGCAGGCATTACCTGTTTGAGAAGCTACTACTCTCCATTAGCTCATGAAGAGGCTTTACCAGCTCATTTAGGAAAAGCGACCTGACCTTTAAAAAGCCAAAAGGTGTGAAATTTCGAATTGGGCAGCTGAAATTTTATGATATGATGTTTTAAGAGTTACATTTCATATGTAGTAATAAAACTTGAGCTCTTATTTTGATTCATTGGATCTTCACTGTTGAGGATCACTATTTTGGGTTTATCATATTTTCCAGAGCAGAATTAACTCTATCAACTCTGGTGGATGTGAAGACCCCAGACCTATATGTGACTGAATGTATGTGAAGGAAAAATCCACGCGTTAACAACTGCAGGATCTGTTCCATCAGATCCATAGATCTCATCAGGTCTTCTGACAAAAGGTGAGGCTTTAATACTAGAAGATAGGACTATCCAGATTGGGTAAACCTTGGCGCGGTGGGACAGCTTTTATCTTTTTTTTAATTAAAACAGTGTTAGCTAAGTAACCTATCTTATTTGTATGTGTTATTACTATTTACTTACTGCAGGGTTTATGCTCATTTTGTTTTATCTTGTTTTTTTTTTTCTCATCTACAAGTAGTAGCTAATTATTGCCCTTATCATCTCCGTCAATACTATCATAACCTTCGGTTCGTGATTCTCCTTCCTTCACTTGCTTGCATATCCTATGACAGAAATTTGATGGCTCAACATTTTTTAAACAAATTCTGAAGACGATACTCACGTCCAAAAATTTATATAGGCATTTCAGCCATTCTTACGTGGTAAATAATGCCTTCCAGGCTTTGCAGAGACAATATGGTCTGCCTGTTTCCTACCAGATTCAAGGCGATGTTTCCATCTTGTATATGCTGGATTGTCAGTACAAGCTGCAGAAAACGGTCAATGATTTTAATAACAGGCTACAAAAACTGAGAACAAGGATGAACTCTCATCACCACACAATTAGAGAAAAAAGAATGGATCTACCTGTGGCCAAACATTTTTGTCTCCCTTATCACAGCACCATGGACATGGAATTATTTGTATTAAAAGGTAATCTAAAATCTCCGAGAGACAGAAGAGTCTGGGAGTATAAACTGATGACAACCTTTGACACACTCGGTGCAGGAATGAATGTGTTGCATGGATTTAGGTCTTTTTACAACAATTAAGAAATTTGCTCCTCAGACCTTGTGGGGGCATCACAACACAGAACCAGACTCCAATCAGAGGACAATAAAACTTCCACACTCCGTATCTATGAACTGTTCCAATATTTATGGACACAACTGTTTATCCCCCTCTCCCATAATGATAGCTCTGCTTCACGTCACTTGTCTTATCCATTGCATTATCTTTCTGCTGTGTTGTGTATAAATATATGATTCTTCAGATTTTGTATTAGTCTATGCCTGATGAAGAGACCTGAGTATTCTCAAAGCTTGAAATTTGTTACCATCTTCTCAGTTAGCCATTAAAAGGTATCAGCCACTGAGGACTCTCAATTCTAAATATTTTTCTATCTAATGGCTAACACGGTACGGTTACGGTATTAGGTTCTTAGGCTATAATGTAATATCTAAAAAAAGAAGGAACCAGACAAACACAAACATACACATTTTAGTAATAAGGGGGAGGGATGTTTCGTCAAAAAGAAATCTGACACGTGCCCCGCCCACTATCAAATTTATATAAAATTGATATCTAAGTGATATCAAATTGGTATCAAATTGATCTTATAGGAAATTAAACACATAACGTATGGCTATCGTAGTGTATTAAAGGGAATAAAATAGATATTATACGTCGATCGTAGTGTATGAAAGTGTATTAAATTGATTACTGGCATGATTCCTACAAATTGATAACAAAGTGCACTGTTTTATAAGCCGATTGATACGTTAATGAGAATTGTTTCCTTGTGCCTATTATTTTATAGGGCCAATAATTATTCCAAAGTGAAACAAA